>NC_090743.1:30074852-30410263 GCF_036898095.1 Palaemon carinicauda
AATACCCTTACCTAACTAAGGTCCGAAAATACCCTTACCTAACTAAGGTCCGAAAATGCCCTTACCTAACTAAGTTCTGAAAATGCCCTTATCTAACTAAGGTCCGAAAATGCCCTTATCTAACTAAGGTCCGAAAATGCCCTTATCTAACTAAGGTCCGAAAATGCCCTTATCTAACTAAGGTCCGAAAATGCCCTTACTACTAGGTCCGAAAATCCCATTATCTAACTAAGGTCCGAAAATGCCCATATCTAACTAAGGTTCAAAAATTGTCCTTATCTAACTAAGGTCCGAAAATGCCCTTATCTAACTAAGGTCCGAAAATGCCCTTATCTAACTAAGGTCCGAAAATCCCATTATCTAACTAAGGTTCGAAAATGCCCTTATCTAACTAAGGTCCGAAAATGCCCTTATCTAACTAAGGTCCGAAAATCCCATTATCTAACTAAGGTTCCGAAAATGCCCTTATCTAACTAAGGTCCGAAAATGCCCCTTATCTAACTAAGGTCCGAAAATGCCCTTATCTAACTAAGGTCCGAAAATGCCCCTTATCTAACTAAGGTTCGAAAATGCCCTTATCTAACTAAGGTCCGAAAATGCCCTTATCTAACTAAGGTCCGTAAAATGCCCTTAGTCTAAACTAAGGTCCGAAAATGCCCTTATCTAACTAAGGTCCGAAAATGCCCTTATCTAACTAAGGTCCGAAAATGCCCTTATCTAACTAAGGTCCGAAAATGCCCTTATCTAACTAAGGTCCGAAAATGCCCTTATCTAACTAAGGTCCGAAAATGCCCTTATCTAACTAAGGTCCGAAAATGCCCTTATCTAACTAAGGTCCGAAAATGCCCTTATCTAACTAAGGTCCGAAAATGCCCTTATCTAACTAAGGTCCGCAAAATGCCCTTATCTAAACTAAGCGTCCGAAAATGCCCTTATCTAACTAAGGTTCCGAAAATGCCCTTATCTAAACTAAGGTCGAAAATGCCCTTATCTAACTAAGGTCCGAAAATGCCCTTATCTCTAAGGTCGAATCTTAACTAAGGTCCGAAAATGCCCTTATCTAACTAAGGTTCCGAAAAATGCCCTTATCTAACTAAGGTTCGAAAAATGCCCCTTATCTAACTAAGGTCCGAAAATCCCCATTATCTAACTAAGGTCGAAATGCCCTTATCTAACTAAGGTCCGAAAATGCCCTTATCTAACTAAGGTCCGAAAATGCCCTTATCTAACTAAGGTCCGAAAATGCCCTTATCTAACTAAGGTCCCGAAAATGCCCTTATCTAACTAAGGTCCGAAAATCCCATTATCTAACTAAGGTCCGAAAATGCCCTTATCTAACTAAGGTCCGAAAATGCCCTTATCTAACTAAGGTCCGAAAATGCCCTTATCTAACTAAGGTCCGAAAATCCCATTATCTAACTAAGGTTCGAAAATGCCCTTATCTAACTAAGGTCCGAAAATGCCCTTATCTAACTAAGGTCCGAAAATGCCCTCATCTAACTAAGGTCCGAAAATGCCCTCTATCTAACTAGGTCCGAAAATGCCCTTATCTAACTAAGGTCCGAAAATGCCCTCATCTAACTAAGGTCCGAAAATGCCCTTATCTAACTAAGGTTCGAAAATGCCCTTATCTAACTAAGGTCCGAAAATGCCCTTATCTAACTAAGGTCCGAAAATGCCCTTATCTAACTAAGGTCCGAAAATCCCATTATCTAACTAAGGTCCGAAAATGCCCTTATCTAACTAAGGTCCGAAAATGCCCTTATCTAACTAAGGTCCGAAAATGCCCTTATCTAACTAAGGTCCGAAAAGGCCCTTATCTAACTAAGGTCCGAAAATGCCCTTATCTAACTAAGGTTCGAAAATGCCCTTATCTAACTAAGGTCGAAATGCCCTTATCTAACTAAGGTCCGAAAATGCCCTTATCTAACTAAGGTCCGAAAATGCCCTTATCTAACTAAGGTCCGAAAATGCCCTTATCTAACTAAGGTCCGAAAATGCCCTTATCTAACTAAGGTCCGAAAATGCCCTTATCTAACTAAGGTCGAAAATGCCCTTATCTAACTAAGGTCCGAAAATGCCCTTATCTAACTAAGGTCCGAAAATGCCCTTATCTAACTAAGGTCCGAAAATGCCCTTATCTAACTAAGGTCCGAAAATGCCCTTATCTAACTAAGGGTCCGAAAGCTAAGGTCCGAACCCTTATCTAACTAAGGTCCGAAAATGCCCTTATCTAACTAAGGTCCGAAAATGCCCTTATCTAACTAGGAATGCTAACTAAGGTACGGGCAGAGTTCATGGTACGAAGGAACCTAAAAGAGGAAATAGGAAAAATAGAGTTATCAAACAGACCGCCTTTTTGCAAAGGGAAGGCTGTGATGAAGTGAAATTAATACCTAACTATATATTAAAGGTGAAATTAATAATCAATTTAAATGAAAATCAAAAGCTTTTTTTTTCAGTATTCTTTGAAATATAGATATATCATATTATTATTATCATTATTATTATTATCATTATTATTATTATTATTATCACTGCAAGCTATGCTATAACCCTAGTTGAAAAAAAAAATATAAGCCTAAGGGCTCCAACAGGGAAAAATAGCCCACTGAGGAAAATGAATAGAGAAATAGATAAACTACAAGAGATGTAATAAACAATGAAAATAAATTATTTTAGGAACAGTAACAACATTATAATAGATCTTTCTTAATTAACTATAAGAACTTCAACAAAACAAGAGGAAAATAAATAAGATAAAACAGCGTGCCCGAGTGCACCCTCAAGCAAGAGAACTCTAATCTAAGACAGTGGAAAGCCGTGGTACAGTGGCCATGGCACTCCCCAAGACTAGAGAACAATGGCTTGATTTTAGAGTGTCCTCTTAGAAGAGCTGCTTGCCATAGCTAAAGAGTCTCTTCTACCCTTACCAAGAGGAAAGTAGCTTCTGAACAGAAGGCAACCGTGTTACCCCAAATGAATGGGATAAAAACACGCTAATAGTAGAATTTAGCCCATTGAGCCAAGAAGAATTTTAATTTGATGTGTACTATAAAACCCGGGGTTTTTATTGGAAATATATTTTAAACTTTAAATTGTAATATTCCCTAATATAATTTCTTAAACACAACTGTTTTACGCGTTGGAAAATTTTTAATAATGAACGTGTATTTAAGAAGCAATTCTCTCATCGTTCTGTCTCCGGCATGCCACGTATGAACCCTCCACCACTGTTGATGTTATTCTAACATCTTTTTTTACTTCATTCTACTATTTATTTCTCCTCCACTTCATTTTATTGGAGGAATTAAGAGTGAAATTGATGTCGAAGAAACTGACGAGGAAGATTAAGTCAAATTAAAAAGTTGGGTTTACCAAAAGCTAGATTACGAAACAGGAAGAAAGGTTAAAAAAGTTGGTAAAGCAAGAAAGTTCGATTAAATGAATATTTTTAAGAGACTTGGATTCAGTAAGATATTCAAGTAAAAACCTATATTAAATCAGAATGAGAAAGAAAGTTGACTAAGGTAAGAAAGTTAGAATGAGCAAGAAAGTCAACTTAAGGAAGGAAATTACATTAAGCAAGGAGATGCCGCGGGAGTTGGAGAACTCTCGGTTGGGATACGGGTGGATGGACTGGAGTAGTGTGGTCGTGTCGTGGGGGGAGATGGTTACATTAAATACTATTTATATATATATATATATATATACATATATATACATATACATATATATACATATACATATATATATATATATATATCATACTATATATATATATATATATATATAGTATATATATATATATATATATTACATATACATGTGTATATATATATATATATATATACAGTATATATATCAAAAAGTGTGAAACAAGAAGGCTCGATTGAGTAAGACTTAAATTAAGCAAGAAAGAATTATATTAAACATGAAAGCTAGAGTTAGGAAGAAGGATGAATTAAGAAATGTAATTAGATAAGCGAGAAAATTAAATCAAGTAAAAAGTTAAATCGGGCAAGAATGTTACACTAAGTAAGAAGGTAGACCAAGCAAGGCAGTTAAATCAAGTAAGAAACTTATATTAAATAAGAGAGATGAATTGGACAAAGCAGGTAGATTTAAGGAGAAAGTTATATCAAGTTAGAAAAGACATTAGCTCAGAAAAAGTTAGTTGAAGTGAAAAACTTTGATTAAGAAAGATGAAATACTTTAGGAATACTGTTTAATCAGAATACAAAGTAAAGTAAGAGAGTAGCATTTAGCGAAAATAGGTAAACCAAGCAAATAAACTGAGATTAAGATAACCCTAATACCAGCACAGGCTCTTGCTTGCTTGCACATAGAGTAAGATGTCACTGGCAACCCATTTTGTATTTTTCTTCTCAGGATTTGGAGTCAGGGGGACGAAGTAAATATGGTTAGGTTAGGTAGGGAAAGGTTAGGTTAGGTGAGGTGAGATTAGGATAGGTTTGGTTACGTCAGGGTTATGTTGGGATAGAAAAGGTTAGGTTAGGTGGGATTAGGATAGGTTTGGTTTGGTTAGGTTAGGTGGGGTTAGGATAGGTTAAGTGGGTAGGATAGGTCAGGTTAGGTGGGGTTATGATAGGTTAGGTTATGTTAAGTGGGATTAGGTTAGGGGGGGGGGGTTAGGTTAGGTTAAGTGGGACTAGGTTAGGGGGGGGGGTTTAGGTTAGGTGGGGTTATGATTGGTTAGGTTAAGTGGGATTAGGTTAGGTTAGATAAATATGGAAGGTACGAACCAAGAACGGAGATTATGTAAAAAGCGAAAAAGTGGGTGCGTCTAGGAGCCATAACCCTGGTGTAATGTCTAATGTCCACCACGGGAGATGCACTGGTGGCATTAAACACACTCCCCCTTTAAGGTATTTCTCTTGTGCCTTCAATAATTATTCTTTATCCTAAATCCTTATAACATTTTATTGTTTCAACGAAAGAAATAATCTCTTCTGACCTTTGAGCAGTTGTTACGAATTGAGAGAGAGAGAGAGAGAGAGAGAGAGAGAGAGAGAGAGAGAGATTACTTCCTTTCTTGTGAGATTATGGGAGAAACAGTCATATTTGCGTTTCTTCTTTGTGTTTTCAATTAACTCAATAAAGGCTTCGGGATTAAGATGCTGCAATAATGAGAGAGAGAGAGAGAGAGAGAGAGAGAGAGAGAGAGAGAGAGAGTAAATCCAGGTATTACAACCCTTCTTTTCTTCGTCCCCAAATATGTAAAAAAATGTGAGATTATATCGCGTGATTTTCTCCAACCGTAATTTCATAAATCTCGCATGCTGCCACAGCAACGTTTCTTGGCGTCTCTAAAGATATGGTCAATCAGTCAGAAAAAAAAATGACAACTTTACAGTATAAGCTAAAACTAGTGTACGCGACCCGTCAAAAGTGATGGCTAAAAATTTAGATAGATATGACGCACACTGATTAAACCCTTCCCACTCTCTCCCTCCATTAGCCGAGGGACGTGGAGAGAACGAGTAATCATACTTTTGGCAATGTCACTCAGCGTGACACGAAATATATATTATAATATATATATATATATTGGATAAATATCAACACAACATCGTGTTCAAATAGAAATAAATTTCTACCTCATACTTGGGATCGAACGCTAGCCCCTTCTAATGAAAGGCCAGGTCGAAACCAACCATGCCACGAGAGCCCATAAAAGGAAATCTGAACCTGACACTAATCTAGCTGTCCGAGGATTTACCTGGTGAGACATCAGTCTCTTTACCAGCGAGTTTTACCCGATTTCCCCGGGCCACCACGTGACACAATTGGTAGTAATTCATTCAAATTACCCCTAATGAGTCAATATGGATAAATATCAACACAACATCGTGTTCAAATAGAAATAAATTTCTACCTCATATATATATATATATATATACATATGTGTAATATATATATATATATATATACATATATATATATATATATATATATATACCTTCTAATATCTGGATTCTCTCTATCTCGGGATCAGAGACCCAAGGAGGAATTAACTTAAATATAAAAGCTTCTGGTCGACCAGGGAATCGAACCCGGGCCCGAGAAACTGAGGTTCCATTGATTTAGCAACTCAGCCACAAAAATAGTGACCGAGTTGCTAAGTCAATGGAATCTCAGTTTCTTGGGCCAGAGTTCGATTCCCTGGCAGGCCAGAAGTTTTTATTTTTATCTTTGAGTTGACTCCCCTTTGGTCTCTGATCCCGATGTATAAAGAATCACAGATATAAGGAGAAGTATAATATATGGCTTATATGAATATGAATATGAGATTACCAAATAATTCTTCCTCGCCCAAGGGGTTAACTACTGGATTGTAATTGCTTAGTGGCCATTTTAATCTTGGTAAGGGTAGAAGAGACTCTTTAGCTATGGTAAGCAGCTCTTCTAGGAGAAGGACACTCCTAAATCGAACCATTGTTCTCTAGTCTTAGATAGTCCCATACCCTCTGTATCATGGTCTTTCACAGTCTTGAGCTAGAGTTCTCTTGCTCGAGGGCACACTCTGGCATACTATTCTATCTTCATTTCTCTTCCTCTTGTTTTTTAAAAGTATTTTATAGTTTATATATGAAATTTATTTTAATGCTGTTACTATTCTTAAAATATGATATTTCAATTGTTAATTACTTCTCCTGTAGTTTCCTTATTTCTTTCCTCACTGGACTGTTTTCCTTGTTGGAGCCTTTGGGCTTATCGCATCCTGCTTTTCCAACTGGAGTTGTAGCTTAGCAAGTACTAAAAATAATAATAATAAACCTTACGAAAGGGAGAATGAATGAGAGATGAACAACCAGGATTTCGAAAAGATAGAAGTTGTACTGACCAAATTTTCATTTTAAGACATGTGGTACAGCAATGTGTAAAACATAGAAATCCATTTTTGATGGCATTTGTGGACTATGAAAAAAAGCCTTTGATAGTGTGCACCAGCTAATTTTGTGGATAGTCCTGCGTTATTAGGGAGTTCCTCTCAAATATGTAAATTTGATTAAGTCTGTTCATGAGCTTAGCAAGTGTAAAGTTAATGTTAGTGGAGTCCTATCAAATGACTTTCCAGGGAAGTCAAGTACTCCAATGGAATGTGCTGTCACCTGTGTTGTTTATCCTCCACATGGATTTTGAAATGCATAGAACATTAGGAGATGGTGGAGAAGGATTGGATTGGATTGGTAACAGGATATTAGCTGACCTAGAGTATGCTGATGACGCTGTCCTTATTGGCAGAACACCACAGGACTTGCAATGCTTGCTTACCAAAATACATGAAACATCAAAGGAGGTTGGGCTCAAGATAAATAGAAGATAGACAGATGATGAGAGCAAAATATGCAATGGAAGATGAAATATCATTGGAAGGAGAAATGTTTAATGAGGTGTAATCATCTAAACATTTAGGAACTATGATCTCTAATACAAGGTCTTTAGAATTGGAGTTTAATGAAAGATTGAAAAATGCAAATCAGAAAATGGCTAGGTTAAGTAAATATTGGAAATCAAATCACCTGGAATAACATATAAAATACAGACTTTATCAATTTAGTGAGATCAGTGTTACTGTACGGACATGAGTCGTGGTATGACAATAAAACAATATCTAACAAATTTACTAGAGTTGATAACAAAGCCCTCAGAGAATATTGGGAGTTAAATGGCAGGACATGATTAAAAATGAAACTATAAGAGAGATTAAAGAAGTGACATATGTGGATAAGATCATGGTGAGGGGTAGATGGAGATGTTTTGGGCATGCTCTTCGCACTCGCCAAGTGAGATCAGTTCACTAAACTTTGATCTGGGCTCCACAAGGCACTAGAAGAATTGGAAGACCCAGTTCTACATGGCTGGGAACTATGAAGCGTGAAGTAGATGATAAATGGAGAAGTATTGATTTAAAAGCTCAATATAGAAACGACTGGGGAAATCTAACCGATGCAGTTTTGGCATCAATAGACATAGGAAGAGATGAGGATAATGATGATATATATACTATATATATATATATATATATATGTGTGTGTGTGTGTGTGTGTGTATATATATATATATATATATACACAGCCACCCGTTGAGATACTACCACTAGAGAGTTATGGGGTCCTTTGACTGGCCAGACAGTAGTACTACATTGGAGCCTTCTTTCTAGTTACGGTTCATTTTCCCTTTGCCTACACATACACCAAATAGTCTTGCCTATTCTTTATAGATTCTCCCCTATCCTCATACAGCTGACAACACTGTGATTATCAAACAATTCTTCAACCAAGAGGTTAACTACTGCACTGTAATTGTTCGGAGGTCACTTTCCTCTTGGTAAGAGTAGAAGAGACTCTTTAGCAATGGTAAGCAGCTCTTCTAGGAGAAGGACACTCCAAAATTAAACCATTGTTCTCTAATCTTGGGTAGTGCCATAGCCGCTGTACCATGGCCTTCCACTGTCTTGGGTTAGAGTCATTTTGCTTGAGGGTACACTCGGGCACACTATTCTATCTTATTTCTCTTCCTCTTGTTAAAGTTCTTATAGTTTATTGATAAAATATTTATTTTAACGTTACTGTTCTTGGTTTATTTTACTTTTCCTTGTGTCCTTTCCTTACTGGGCTATTTTCCCTGTTGGAGCCCCTGGGCTTATAGCATTCTGCTTTACCAACTAGGGTTGTAGCTTAGCAAGCATAATAATAATAATAATAATAATATATATATATATATATATATATATATATATATATATAAATATATATATACATATATATATATATATTAAATTATATATATATGTGTGTATCACGCTGAGCGGTATGTCAAACGTATGACTACTTGGTCTCTCCCCCGTCCCTCGGGTAAGGGGGAGAGGTGTAATTGTACCCTTGTGAAATTGGGTACCCTGGGACGTAATTAAGAAAAGGGAAGAGGGTGGAAAGGGTCGAATCTGAGTATATGCGTGTGTGCGTGTGCATATCCATCAAAATATTCATCAGTTATTTTGACGGATCGCGTACACTAGCATCATGAAACTTAATCTGCTTATGTGTTTATCAACTTTCATACAGTATCAAGATCTTATGACCTAATCACATATGTCAGTGAATCCATTAACCCGCTCCTTCAAATCTTAGGTCGTCTTCGCTCCAAACAGGTTTTTATAACTGTTTGATCATGTGCCTGAGACTAGGAACATTCGTGAACATCTACGCTCGTCCTTGTTCCAGAAGTAGGTTGGTAGGTTTCGTGTAAATATATGCCCCTCATTGGAACGAGTTTCTGTGTAGGAATGGCAGGTTATTATCCTGTCGAGTCGAGCTAGCGTGTCCTTCAAAGAAAATTTCGAGAGAGAGAGAGAGAGAGAGAGAGAGAGAGAGAGAGAGAGAGAGAGAGAGAGGGGGGGGGGGCCTGGAGGGGGGTTCCTTTTCCCAACATGGCTGTGCCTGTGACCCTGTACATACTGTATATAAGGACGGCCAATCATGCAAGGATGTTCAGTGTCCCTCGAGCTCTCTATTGGGCAACGACTTCGATAACAAAATGAAGGTAAGTTAAGCATACAATTTAACTTGTGCACCTCGAAAACTTCAAAGGGAAAACCTGTGGTATCTGTACTTTTAGCAATACCAAAGAAATGGGTCTTTGCTGGTTTAAATCTAAGGACAAGTGTAAGAAATTTTAGGTATGGGACACTAAGTACATCAAGAGCCCGGGTCTTACACAAGGTAAGGCAATCTATACAGACAGACTAAGTACATATAAATAATTAATCTCAGCGATATTCTTTGTGTGGTTCTCAAAATAAAATAAAAAATGGGTTACTTGAAGAATTTTCTAGCTCCTTTAATCATCAATTAGAAGACCAACTATATTTTATGAATTATTATTAATTTCAAATCAATCTATTTTTAAAAACTGGTTACTGATACCTTACCCAGATTCATCGAAATTTACGTAAAGAATAATTCAAGATTTTGAAATCTCAGTTTTATATTCAGTCGTCCAGCTTCCCAATTTCTTTTTTATATCAGCAGAGAAGCTTTGGGTAGGAAACTTTTCCTTCCTTTGCATAAATGGTATTATAAAAGCTTATAATAAACCATAACTGCAAGGTACAACTTTTCTTTGTTTTAAAAGTGAAGACGCCTAGCTATAAATCCTAATTCCTGTATATTTTTCTTTTGATTTTCTTATCTGATTACCATAAGAAAATGCAAAAGAGAGAAATAATGTTGTTGGCAAATAACGCATACGTTCATTCTTTAACGAAGAGAAAAAAAAAACTCGTACATTCCTTCTTTGATAAGCAAACAAAAAACCTTAGACGTTCATTTTTGAACAAGAAAAAAAAAACTCGTACATTCATTCTTTAACAAGAAAACAAAAAACTTAGACGTTCATTTTTTTAACAGGAAAACAAAAAACTTAAACGTTTATGCTTTAACATGAAAACAAAATTAACTTAGACATTCATTCTTTAACAAGAAAACAAAAAAACTTGAAACGTTCATTCTTTAACAGGAAAAGAAAAAACTTAAACGTTAATGCTTTAACATGGAAACAAAATTAACTTGAACATTCATTCTTTAACAAGAAAACAAACTTAGACGTTCACTCTTTAACTAAAAAAAAAAAAAAAAAAAAAAAAAAAAAAAAAAAACCTTTAGCCAGAAGACGTATTTTCCACAGACGTAAACAAAATATTTCTGGTACCGCGTAACGGTCTTTAAAATGAAGAAAAAAAAAAAAGGATGAGAAACGATGGAAGTTATTTAACCCCAAACGAACCCACGCTTTGCCAGATCGTTCAAGGGCGCCCGGTGTCTTCCAGCGAAAGTAGAGAACTTATGACCCCTTTTTTCTGTCCTATCTCGAAACGACACATGATCTGACGGTGTGTAATGCTATGAATATGACTGTGACTATAGTCAATTCTTTTTAGTGAGACAGATTTCCAAGGACTCGCAGGGGGGCCCTTTTAGCTCAGGAAAAGTTTCCTGCTCGCTGATTGGTTGGACAAGATAATTCTAACCAATCAGATAGCTGGAAACTTTTCCGAAGTAAAATGGCATCACTGCGAGTCAGTGCAAATGAGCCTCATTAAAAAAAAATGATTATAGGTTCTATAGACTGTTGCAAAGTCGAATGCAGTCAATATTAATATATGAGATTATTTGAAAACCTTTATAAGTGATCGTAATCAAGTGCACTGAAACTATCATATACTGTATAGCCTACGTGAATTTTCATTATCAAAAACTTAAACAAAATGTCAAAATTATTTCACTGTTATGTGGAATGAAACTATAAACGATTTCAATAGCGATGTCCGAGTTCTTCTATACTATGGTATTTCTGTTCTACTATCGCTAAGACTTTTTATATACTCAATACGAAAATCATATTGAAACCCCTCAAAAATTGCCGTTAATCCGATATCTTATTATATACATCGCAAACCTCCAACAGATTTCTTTCCCATAACAGATGAGCTGTCTGTTCAACTTTCCTAAACATGAACGGAAAATAGATAAAATGCAACATTATTTTCAGAGTATAGTAGTTGGTATTCTTTTATTAGTAGTTCGTCCTTATGGGTGCATTGGTGCTTTGGATAAGCAACAAGCCTAACCTGGTTCAAAGTTTTAAAAATTGTGTGATTAGAGGACGTTTAGTGAGACCTGGCGCCTAAGTTAGGTTAGGTAACTTAGGTTAGGATGAAACCCTATAATTAACTTTTTTCTATCATGTCTACGCCGAAAATCAATGGTTTAAAATTCTGGTAACCTCTCTAATACTCCTAATTACTGAAAGAATCGTTTGAAACTTATACAAAAAGGAAAGAACAGATAGAATTCCATCAAATTGAAATAAAAACACATTACAAAAAATACAGTAATAAACACACGTTGGACCATGAAGAGAAAAAGAGATTGTAGGCTACTGCCTAGGCATAGTACTACAGTATATGGATTTTTAATGTAGGCTACTATCAATAACTGGGTTTCATTAAACTGTCTTGTCACTCTGAGAAATGTGTAACATGGCATCATGTCCCCCATACCAATACCATGCACCTAACAGAGACAGAGTTATCTACTATAAACAGATCTAACTGAAATGAAAATCGTCAATTAAGCTTACCGTGAATCACTTTGACAACAGGGAAAACTGATCCTTCGTAAAACAGCGTTTATCCAATAATTCGAGGCTTGATACACGGAAATAAACTTTAAGTAACCACAAAATATTAGGGAAAATACTTTCGGTGAGAACACACACACCACCAACTCCCGCTCCACCAGTCACCAACTTGAAAATCCAGAAATTTCAGTGTATTGTCTTTGATTTCAAGGCATTCTTGGAACGGTTGCTATAATTGGTTAGCCATTGGCTAATGAAAATTACACTGTATAGAGGATACTCTCACCACGACAAAAACACTTGAAAAAAATAATTTGGTATTATTTACACTAGTTATAATTTCTACATCCGTATTTCGAAAACTACATTTGGAAGGAAAATGAGAGACGAATAAATAAAGGTTTTGAATAAAACAAATTAATTTGTTATCACTGTTAAACAATCAATTCATACCAGTTTCCCATATATATATATATATATATATATATATGTGTGTGTGTGTGTGTGTGTGTGTGTGTTCGGGGATAAAATTATGTGATTATACATCATCATTCAAGTTAACCAAATTAAAGTAATTCTATTGTTCCTCTTTCAGACCCTGGTTTTGATGTGTCTTTTGGGCGTAGCCCTCTGCGCCCCCCAACTCGGAGAACGAGATGCTGCTTTAGATGAGGCAAGTATTTAAATATCTGTATCAGAGTTCAGACGAAGAATTTGCTTGTTGGTCGGTGGAAAAATTAAACCCGATTTCTTGTTTTAGTTCAACTCTTGTAATTACGGCGACGAAAATTTTCGTTTGTATTTCCTTTAATCAACGTAATTTGTTGCACTAATTTTCTTCTTGATCTTCATGTTATAATCTAAAGCAAGAGTTCTAAAAATTGTTTACCTATATTCTTATACCGGAAGGGCATTTATTTTCAGTCTTAACTGTCTTCTTGCTTTACCAGACTTCGTTTTTTTTTCTTTTCTATACTACCACTACTTTTAAAGCTGAAGCCTAATTTTACATACTTGAGACTTCTACTCTATTTCAGACATGGCCTCGTTTTGTTGGCCATTTTGTGGTTTCCTCAAACACCTATATTTCGTTTTAAAATTCCTTTTCTGATCTCGCCAGGAATCTATTGAGCCTTTTGACTTCAGCCTGGCCGTCAACGACGACTTAAACACGGTTTACACAACCAGACAGGAGTCCCAAGATGAAAATGGCAACGTTCAAGGAGAGTACACCTGGGTAGCGGCAAACGGTATCCGTTATATTATTTCTTACACTGCTGACGCTATCAACGGCTTCCAGGTGAGTTATATTTGATGAAAGTATGTTGCTTTTGGAGAAGGTCTTGTTGAATTACTTAAATGTCTACAAATGCTTGTAATTCTTTTATCTTGGTGAAGAATTAGCATCCAATCCTATTTAGGTGTTATGGAATAAGCTATGCCTATTATGATGTTGTGTCCCTAAATGGTTTGATTCTCTAATTCCAGACCCAAATTCGTGAAGAACCCACTGACATCGTAGTGAAAATCCCTGAACCTCAGCCACAGTTCCAGTAATGTCTGTAACGGTTCTCTGTCTAGGCCGAGTCATCCATAGGCATAAATTCTGCCTAGACCAATGAGGTCTAGACTGTGGATTCTTACACTCTACATTTCTTATTCTTTTGGCTTCGTCGATCGGATGTTTAACTAAAAAACATATGCTCTAGTTAATCCTTTCAATAAATTAACTAACTGTTCATGTTTATACATCTGCAATCTGTTGTTTTGAGGGCTTAAAAGTTGACTTGGGCAATCAGTTTGGGATTTTTTTTTTTTTTTTTTTTTTTTTTTTTTTTTTTTTTTTTTGTATTTTGAACATTTAGTTTTACTCTAGAAAATCATGATTTCTTATCAGAATTCCGAGAGTGTGCTTTATTGTGGTTAACTAACCTTTCAACGTGTAAATAATGTACATTAAATCCCACAAATAACTGAGATCATTAAACAAATTGTGCACTATTGGCTTGGTTTGGGGTCATTCTTAACGCAGCCATAGGCCTACAAGAAGCAAGAAACAAGCTTTTTATGCATAAATATGCCAATACAATTTCTTCCTATAACTTTAAGCTGGAATTTATAAAGCCTATATTATGTTAATTAGATCACCAACTTTTTATATTTGGTATTCAGAGTGTGTTGAATTTCACTAACATCTGTTGTTGAATTTATTGTAGGATTAGTCGTGGATATTCTTATATTCAAACTTTGTTAGTCTGGATCAGTGATTAGAGATTTCCACTGTCATCTGGCGTTAAATTTGTTCACTTGTTCGTGTGTATTGTTCCTAACTGTGTGGGCTTCTATTTGCTGACGTGTGGCAGTACAAATAAACAGATTTCATTCAGCATCTATTATTTCATTCATTCCTTTAAAACCAAACGCAATTGAAGTGGCAGTTATCGACTAAAATCTATGAAAAATATTGGATTTTGTTTTATTATACGATCCTTACCAGTAGGCTACCTTTTACAAAGAAGGTTTACGGGCTATCAACGCTAGAACCCATGTCTTACGAGAGGTAAAATAATCTAAAACAAACAAGGCTGGCCTATAGAATTAGAATGTAAAAATTGTGCTAGTACCTAGAGCTTCAGTCGACAATGGTGAATGATAAAATGGAAATAATATAGTCCTAAATTCCTTGATAGCTCAAAGATGTTAAGATTAGTACAGCATTTCTAGAAACGTATCGAACACCTACAATATATGAGTTCTACTGTATGTGTACTTATAAGCTTTTTTATGTCAACTTTTAGCTTTTATAGGATGATTTTATCAACTTATTTAATTGCTAGTGACAATAAAGACTGCACACATTGAACCATTCACATTCACAGACATGCTAACGAAATCCTAGATTTTATTTTTTTTTCTTTTGAGAGAGAGAGAGAGAGAGAGAGAGAGAGAGAGAGAGAGAGAGAGAGAGAGTCACTAAATTATGAGATTAAAAAAAAAACTGTGGATAAGCGTGTTTAATTCTTCTTTCCCATCGATTTCCTTCGTTCATTGATATCTTTACCTGACCTCATTATTATTATAACTAGCTAAGCTACAACCCTAGTTAGAAAAGCAGGATATTATAAGCCCAAGGGCCCCAACTGTGACAATAAGCCAGTGAGGAAAGGAAATAAAGAAACAGATAGAAAGGTGTGCATAAGTGTACCCTCAAGCAAGAGAACCCTTAACTCAAGACACTGGAAGACCATGTAACAGAGGCTATAACACTACCCAAGACTAGAGAACAATGGTTATATTTTGGAGTGTCCTTCTCCTAGAAGATCTGCTTACCATGACTAAAGAGTCTACAGTATCATTAATATTTCCAGTCCCTCCAATGGCTTAACTTTATGACAAGCATCTTTCTCTCTTCATTCCATATGTCGTCAGAAATTAAACCCTTATTAATAGAATTTTGACTAAAATGCACAAATGACGCAAGGGCTTTCCTCGATTATGTGTTTAGATTATTAATTCATCATTTTCTTAAACTAGCTGCTTCAGTCACTCACTATCAAAAAAGGGAAAACAACTCATTTTCGCAGATGTATGACAGAAGGGACAATGAGAAATCCATTTCATATTTTGGTTTGGCTCCTGTAAAGTTATGAATCTACTTGATTATTGATATTTAGGATGTAGACCAATTGGTATTTTTCATTTGCTTTTCGTTACGATTTTCAGTTTCATGTTGTTATTATTATTATTATTATTATTATTATTATTATTATTATTATTATTATTATTATTATTATTATTACTTTCTAAGCTACAACCCTAGTTGGAAAAGCAGAATGCTACAAGCCCAAGGGCTCCAACACGGAAAATAGCCCAGTGAGAAAAGGAAGTAAGGAAACTACAAGAAAAGTAACTAACAATCAAAATAAAGTACCTTTAGAGCAGTAACAGCATAAAAATAAATATTTCACATATAAACTAAAAAAAAAAAAAAAAACTTTAAAAAAAGAGGAAGAGAAATAACATAGAATAGTGTGCCCGAGTGTACCCTCAGGCAAGAGAACTCTAGCCCAAAGACAGTGAAAGACCGTGGTACAGATGCTATGGCACTATCCAAGACCAGAGAGCAATGATTTGATTTTGGAATGTCCTTCTCCTAGAAGAGCTACTTACCATACCTAAAGTCTTTTCTATCCTTTTTATCAATATTTGTAGAATCAGTAATGCTACTCATTCCCGAAAATGTATTTGTAAGTAGCCCTAGCCTTGTCGATCGCCACCAAATTACGAATACTTCCTAATCATTTGATCCCGAGTTTACATTTTATCTTACGAAAGGGCATTAATTGGTGTATGAAATGTTCAAATCGTATTTTTCAGTCATGTACTGAAATTACTTGATTCAGTTCAACAAATCCATGGGATTGATCTTGACTTTAGTGTTGCTTTTAGCTTTGTAAATCATGAAACTCTTGTTTTCAAACTTAAACAGTTCAAGTGCTAACATATGTTTCCTTAGTAATACTATCGAATTTGTAACCAGTAAGTTTCATGAAGAAGTTTTTAAGGGGCACCACAGTAACTTTATGAATATAATCTCTGGTGTCTCTAAGGGTAGTGTTTTGTGTACTTACTTTTCACATTATATACACATCAGCATTATTACCTTTAAAACAAGCTCGCTGCTTATGTAGAGTACTTTATATTACTATCATTGCATCGGCACCCTTTCCTAGGGTGGTGAGTTTTAAAAGAGATCTAGTGTAAAATCAATGTAGATTTCGGGGAAGGAAGTTAAACATTCACAAAACTGAAAGCTTGGTTATTAGTAGGCTTAGGCTTTGAACATACATGTTCCCTGTCCAGAACTTTTCATTGGCAATGTATATTTATCTGAATACAGCTGAATTAAAATTCTTGATTGGTTTCTTGCGAATTCACTTTGAGAAACATAATTTGTGTCTCGTCCTCATTTGCATAAAAATCTGTATATTAGAAAATATTCTAAGATCTTTAGTAACTTTGTTACCTTTTGAATAGTTGTATGTTTTCTATACTGCCGAGTTTTGTATAAGGCTCTTCCTCCTTGGTTTTCAATAGCTGATATGCAGAACAAATTGTTGGACAGAAACTTGAGGTCCATAAAATTCCTTATCTTTGACGTGGATATTAATCTCTTGTATCGTCATTCAATTGCAATCCGATCCTCTCAGCGTATACATAAACTATATAACACAGGGCATGTAGTTAGTTAGCCTATAGGCCTAAAAGTTTTGCACTTCATTTAGTAAAGTTTAGTCTAAACAGTATTCCAGAGGCTTTAATTGGTGGCATGTCATAAGTACAAACTTGGTGCTAACGCTTTTTGGATATGTAGGTTGACACAAGTCTCATTTTATAGTTACTTTAGCTAAGTAAGTAGAATAATTTGTTGTAGCATTGTTACTTCTCTATTTCTCTGCCTCTTTTCCGAACTGGGCTTCTTTTCCTATTGGGGACCCGTGTAGCATTTGGCTTTTCCAGCTAGGTTTGCATCTTAACTTGTAATAAACAATGATAGTTGTAATATTTTTCAATTTACTTGTGCTTATTATGTGATAGAAATGTTTTCAAGACTTTTTCTGGTAGACATAAATGCTTCAGAGTTCTGCAGGACCCACGAGATATGTTTGTCAGGTACATTCTTTAAGCATTTGTATGATAATACAGTGTAGGTCTACTCTATACTCGTCAAATCAACACGATGAGCCAATGTACAGTTGGATACAGGAGTCCCTGGTACACCTTGCTCCAAAGAAGTGCACCCTGTGACACTCTTACTTCACAGCGAGTAGCCAAATAGTTAGTGTAGGGCAGGGTGTTCCAACTGCAGGCCCGCGGGCCATGCGAGGGAATTTTTGTGGCCCTACAACACTGACCTAATTATGCAGTATGATTTAATGTGTCGAAACCTTACTGAACCTAAATAATGATCCCTTCTGAATACTAACAAAATAAAAAAAAAATGATAAATAATGAAATAAAATTAAAATCACACATTTCAGTAGAATTTCAGTACTCTCTCTCTCTCTCTCTCTCTCTCTCTCTCTCTCTCTCTCTCTCTCTCTCTCTCTCTCTCTCTCTCTCTCCATCCAAACCATGCGTTCAATACCAATGTTTATTTTACTTTTGACGGTAGATAGAATAGTAATGATAATAATAATAATAATAATAATAATAATAATAATAATAATAACAAATATAAATGTAACAAGGTTAATGAAAACCCCGTGAATAGAATGGGGATGAAGTCCCTGCTGTTTCGAATAGTTTTCAGCTTGCCTCTGTTTTGCAGTTAAGCACTATTGTTCATAACGTCTTTCCATATTGAGTCAAAGTAAGAAAAGAAAGTGCTCTGATATGAACAGAGCATATGATATGAAGTGGGAAGAAGAATATTGTGTGGCATCAAATATGTACTGTTCTTAAGGAATATGTTCGAAGGCATTGTGAGACATCGCACAAAGAAAAGTATGCTCAATTGCGGGAAAATCACGAAGTGGTATATTGAATATCTTGATGGGCAAACATCAACAGCAAAATCATGGGCTACATAATCTCTGAAAACCACAAACAGCTAGTCTTACTGCTTTATAAGAACTTACTTTTTGCTTATAAAAAATAGAAAATCATTTATGGGTGGAGAATTAATAAAGCAGTGTGCAGTAAAATAGCACAAGAGTTTGCAGAAGAAAATGTACCTGGTAGTAAAAAAATTTGAAAGTGTACTGGATTTAGATGACAGCACTGATGTAAGTGACACAAGTCAGTTACTCGTATTTGCCGGCACCATTGGCGAAGATTTTGTGGTACACGAAGAACTTGTCAAGATGCAGTCATTGAATGATGATAGCAGAGGTTCTGATATATATACGTTTCCCTCATATCCGTGGTCAATGAATATGGAGGGTTTAAAATGTGTTCCTGCATTATAACTGATAGTGCGGAAGCTATGGTTGGAAGTAATGTGGGGTTAGTTGGTATTTTAAAGAAAAATGGAGTGCATTGCATCATACTGCATTGCATTATTCACCAAGAGGCCTTATGATCAAAATATTGCAGATGAATGATGCCATGACAAGTATTGTCAGTATTGTGAACTTAATCAGAGTCGGAAATATTTCCATAGGCATAGAAAATTTATATCATTCCCGGAAAAACTAAACACAGAGTACAGTGACCTGCCACTATATTAGGTGTTAGGGGGCTGAATGCTACTACCATTTCTATAAAATCGGCATATTAGACATTCAGAACAGTGCTAAATTCAGCTACACGATAAAGACTTTCCTTGCTCCCAAGCAATTCTAACAGTATTGACTGCCCACCTGAACGTTCTAAACATGAACCTTCAACAAGGAAAATTACAGAATGTTTCCCAGTTAGTAGGAAATGTTGATTCTCTCCGTAAAATGCTGCAACTAATTTCAGTGAATGCTTAAACAAGAATAATCTAACACACTTCCCTTCTTGTCATGAATTGAACAGAAATAATGGAACATACGCCTCATCTTATTTTTTTGGAAAACTTGACCGGTTATATTGAGAATTTGAGAAAAGATATATATATATATATATATATATATATATATATATATATATATATATATATATATATATATATATATATATATATATATATATATATATATATATATATATATGTGTAGATTTACTTTGATTGTACAGTATTTTGAAGTTAAAAAGGAATAGAACTGTGAAAGGTCCTATTAATTTCTTGTCTCATAATTAGAAATTATTACTAAATACTAGTATCTGAATTGTTTATATATTTTTTTCTCTTTTTGTATATTATGTACTTTAACTATGATTTGAAGTTAAATATTAAGAGAACTATACAGTATAAGCTTTGAATTTTTAATTTTTACTTTATTTTTTTTTTCAGAAAAAAAAATATTCATATACAAATAAGTATGGGGGAAAAAATCTTATGACACGGCATGTAAACTCTTCAAGTGGTAAAAAAAAATCATTTATATAAAAGAAATGAATCCCCTCTCCTAGTTACTGCACCAGGTATTATAATTCTAATATTAATCTTATTATTTGGCCCGTGCCATCAGGGATTTCAGGTAATGTGGCCCTTGGCGTGGAAAAGCCTAGAAAACAAGCTTGTTGCATATGCAGATGATGCTACTCTCTTTGCATCAATTCCATTCCCTGAATGTAGATCTGGGGTTGGTGAATCCCTTAATAGAGATTTAGCTAAAATTAGTGCATGGTGCAAATTATGGGGTATGAAGTTGAATCCTAACAAAACTCAAAGTATGATTCTAAGTAGGTCAAGGACGGTGGCTCCTCAACATCCGGATCTCAGTATTGATAATGTTTCTTTAAATTTGTATGACTCTTTCAAAATTTTAGGTGTGATTCCCGACAGCAAATTTACTTTTGAGAAACATATAAGGTCAGTGTCTTCTTCAATTGCACAAAAAATAGGCATATTGAGAAAGTCTTTCAAGATTTTCGGTGATCAATCTATTCTGAAGAAGTGTTTTAATTCTTTCATTCTACCTTGTTTTGAGTATTGTTCTCCTGTCTGGTGTTCAGCTGCTGATTCTCATCTTAATTTGTTGGACAGAAACTTACGGTCTATTAAATTTCTTATTCCTGATCTAGATATTAATCTCTGGCACCGTCGTTCAATTAGTTCATTATGCATGTTGCATAAGATTTTTCATAACTCTGACCATCCTTTACATTCAGATATCCCTGGACAATTCTATCCTGTTCGTAATACTAGGCAGGCAGTTAATTCTAATAGCCAGGCCTTCTCCATCATGAGGCTTAATACTACGCAGTACTCTAGAAGTTTTATTCCAGCTGTTACCAAGTTGTGGAATGATCTTCCTAATCGGGTAGTTGAATCAGTAGAACTTCAAAAGTTCAAAGTTGGAGCAAATGCTTTTTTGTTGACCAGGCTGACATGAGTCTTTTTATAGTTTATTTAAGACATATTTGTTTTTGATGTAGTTAATAGTTTATATGTGACATGTCTGTTTTGACGTTATTACTTTTTTAGAATGATTTATTGTTAATTTGTTCTCTTCATTTATTTATTTCCTTATTTCCTTTCCTCACTGGGCTATTTTTCTCTGTTGGAGCCCCTGGGCTTATAACATCTTGCTTTTCCAACTAGGGTTGTAGCTTGGATAGTAATAATAATAATAATCCGTGCAGTAAAGGTGTAGCTGGGCGCACTTCAGAGCAAGGTCGTAGCCTACCATGAATTCCTGTGTCCAACTATACACATACCAAATATTCTAGTATTAATAGGTAACCAACGTAACTGAATCAGCATGGGAGTAATCCTATCTCGAAATGCAACACCCCTTTTTAATCTTGCTCCTCTGTTTATTATGTTTTCTACTTCTTAAGTTTTACTTTCCTCATCATCTCCTACGCCTATTGACACAAAGGGCCTCGGTTAGATTTCGCCAGTCGATTTATCTTGTGTTTTTTCATTCAATACTGTACTTCTCCATTTATCGTCTCCTACTTAACGCTTCATAGTCCTCATCCTTGTAGGCCTGGGTCTTCCAACTGTTTTAGTGCCTTGTGGAGTCCAGTTAAAAGTTTAGTGAACTAATCGCTCTTGGGGAGTGCGAAGAGCATGCCCGAACCATCTCCATCTACCCCCCATCATGATCTCATCCACATATGGCACTCGAGTAATCTCTCCTGTAGTTTCATTTCTAATCCCGTCCTGCTATTTACCTCCCAATATTCTTCTGAGGGCTTTGTTCTCAAATCTACTAAATCTGTTGGATATTGTTTCATTGTCATACCATGAATCATGTCCACTCTGTAACGCCGATCTCACTATAGCCTGATTTTTGCATTTATATCATATTTTTATATTTACTTTAGGTAAATATCATTACAATATCATATAGTTTTAATTGTCAAATATAGTAATAACACAGTTGATCATAAGTTTCTCAATGGAGCATTCATCCAGATTTTTTTTTTACAAGCTAAATGTTTTTAAGATAATATCCATTGAATATATTATTAAATATAGTACTGAGGGACAAACATTAGACTAATAACACATTTGAGTCCCGAACTCAACTACTTATCGTCACCAAATTGCCATTAATATTCATTTGAATGAATGAGAGCACCAACCTGCTATGAAATAACCCATAACTTTAGACACAAGTGACATGAGAAGCCCTGTTTAGGCCTAATGCGACAAATTCTAGTAATTTTTGGAAAATATATAGCCTCTCATATGGAAGAAAAGAAAAGTTTGATAAATACTGCATAAGGAATGAAATACAGCGTACCACTTGATTTCAGGATTATGTATATATGTAATAAATTAAATACGTGGCATAGTCTTGGTGATCAGACATTTCTAAATAGTAACTGTTTTTTACTTATTTAAAAAGTACATTATTAATGCTTAAAATATACATGTATATAATTTTGATAATATTTATCTAGTTATATGTAATTGAATAGATAAGAATTTCTTTCTAACAATTTTACTTGTCATTGAGAAATGTTACCAGATGTGACATGTAAACATGGCGAGTGGGGCGGACGTCGTTCCGACTGTTTCTGAAGTAGAATCCAGTGTCGAGGCTCTTACTGTGTTAGAAAATCATGAAAATGGTGAACATGAAAGCATTACTCAAGAAGAACCACCAATTACGCCGATGCAGAATGGTGTTGAAGTCCACTGGGGCTTTACACAGCAGGAGCTCTATCGGATTGCACTGAAATTTTACAAAGGTAGGCCAAAGTGTCCTAGGCATTCATAGCTAAAATTTACTTAAGGTGTTATCTTCATATGGTTAAAGCTATTGCTAAAAAAAATGCATGCTATTCTTTATCAAGCAATCATGATTTCGTTTTGATAACCTGATGCTGCACAAGTCTATTTTACCGGTCGTAGAGAATTAATTGTGGACACCTGCTGGTAAATTTATGAGTCCATAATTGTCAATGTGGGAGCCTTTGTATATCAGTGGCCAGTTCCTACTTTGTGGATTAAAAATGGAGATCAACCAACCTCAACTTTCCCCCCTAACCTAACCTAAAAGCACCCTTACCTACTTTCCTAACGGGGGTGGGGGTGTCCTTGTTTCTGTGGTATAACTTTGCCTGTGTGCTTTATATATGATGAGCAAGTGGAAGCCTTCTGAGATAAGTTTAAGTAAGAGTAAATTTATGTAGTGATACCTATACATTAGTAAGGCTACAATAATTCCAAGAAAATAGGTGATCTTTTTATATTTACAGGGAATTCGAACAATCTTTTTGAAAATATTTGTCAGAAATCCATAGTTTTCAAGTTTTAGACGTGTGAAATGATAAATTATGACTGAATGGGTATGTGGGTAGATCGTTGAGTCACCAAGCCTGCTGCTCGCATAGAAAACTAGAATCCTTCCTATCCGATTTCATCATCGCCCATATTTTATTGTATTCTTGATTATGTTGGTTATTTAACTAACACTAATTATTACCTTATGGTCTTTGATCCGCCGTGGCTCACTACGCTTTTAATTCAATATTTTATTATTTCTCTTTTTTGGTAAGCGGTACTTGTTGTCCTGATGGGCAAGTATTTTGGCAGGCAATAAACTGGTTACCTAACCAACTACATAGCCTCTGCACCATGGTCTTCCACTATCTTGGGTTAGAGTTCTCTTGCTTGAGGGTACACTCTGGCACTATTCTGTCCTATTTCTCTTCCTCTTGTTTTGTTCAAGTTTTTGTAGTTTATAAAGGAAATATTTATTTTAATATTGTCACTGTTCTTAAATTATTTAATTTTCAATATTAAACTTACCCGATAATCATGTAGCTGTCAACTCCGTTGCCCGACAGAATTCTATGGAGGGATACGCCAGCTATCACAATACTAGAAGGGGGTGTATTTACCAGCGCCACCTGTGGCCAGGTACTCAAGTACTTCTTGTTGACACCTCCTCAATTATTCCTCTGTCGTGCTTCCGGCAAGACGTTCTGGGATACGCTTATGTTCTTGGAGTATTTTCACGACTTTGGTGAAGTATTTCTCTTTGATTTCGGCTGTCGCTTTACTGGAAACTTCTATATTAGCTTAGTTAGCTTTTGGAATTAATTTGATTAATTATGGTGACGAAGAGAGTATGAACTCTCGTTCACCTTTCAATGGCCGACCCTTCCCTTAGACGGAAGTGTTGGTGTCTAAGAGAGTATAGACTCTCTTTCTTAATTTTGCTTAACAAAAGTTATAGATTTATTTTATATCTCTCCGCCTCTTATAGGCCTCTTCGATTAACTTCCTTTTATTATAAACTTATTAAAATTAATTTTTATATTTGTTTATATTCGACCTTCCTAATAGTAGGCGGTCTTTTCTTGGTACCGAAGTTAATTAACATTGAGCCCGTCATTTCGGTTTTACCTGTTAACATATTATGCTATTTCCGCCACAGAGTTTGAAAGAATTTCTTTGATAGTCTCGTACTGTTTTCAAAGTTGAACTAACGTTTTGTTTTGTCTCTGCAGTTGTTGACGTTCAGAACGTTCAACTTGCACTCTATCGTTACGATAGAGAAAGAATGTTCACGGTTTCACGTTGCAGTAAGAGTAACCGTGTCTAGCGTTTTGTTCATTCTTTCTTAACTTAATGGTTTTGATCCTAATAAAGGAACTTTTCAGTTTTTTCCTTTAACAATAATATGTTTTAACGATATATATGATTGGGCTCTTCTCTCAGGTTCTAAGTCAAGAGAGAGAGAGAGATAGAGACGGAGGGAGAAAGAGGATAAACGTTTCATTCAAGCCTGCCAGGCGTACGAGTAACGTCGTTATCGTTTTTACTCTTCTCCCTAGTCTCTTTAGGGGAAGAAACTAAACGTTTCTAGAGTGATCTAGTGTTTAGTCTCTTTCCAGCCACTGAATTATCTTTCATTAGATTTTTCTGTTACATTGTAATTCTGTTTTCGCAATTACTAACTTTTGAGAAAGGATAGAATTGCGTGTTTCAGGTACAAACCACTTAAAGTTTCGAGTTCAGTGAAATAAGTGCAAACAGAAATCAAAGTGATAAGTGATTAGCGCAAATTATGTCAGTGTTGTGCGTGAGGGTACTTTTGTGCGCGCCAGTCGTCCTCCCAGTCCGGGACCTCTTGCAAGCTCCCAAGCCCAGGGGAGAAGCAATGTCGAAGGGCATAAGGGTTCAGCAGGCCTTGATCGGCGCACAGAAGTATCCTCGGTGGTTGTGGGCGTGTCTTACCGAGACCGTCACTCCCACCCGCAGACGATTGAGCCCTTATTTTGCTCGTCTGCAGAAGAGATTTAGGGGAGAAAATAAAGGCAGAGTAACGCTGGTCTCAGGTCTCAAGACCTCTTAAACGTAAAGTCCAGACCTATGCCAGACGTACGAAGTTAAAGTTCAACAACCCGGATTCAGTCATTGGGTTAGCTCTGACTCTCCTCAGTCATCAGTTGAATACACTCCGCCTAAGAGGAGTAAGGTTCTGCCGCAACAGATCTCTGCTGTTAAGGCTTTACCTCAGCAGACCTTAGTGTCTGCCGACCCCAAGTTGACTCTACTGCAGTCCATGCAGTCACAACTTTCGGTCTTGATGCGTGAGTGTCGGGCTGAGAGTGTTGCGCCTCCGCCTCCGCCTACACTCCCCCCGCCTATGCTCGCTCCGCCTGATCGCAGTACCACCTGCCAGGCGTACGATGTTGTGGACTCTACTACAGTCCATGCAAGCACAGCTTTCGGACTTGATGCGTGAGTGTCGGGCTGAGAGTGTTGCTCCTCCGCCTCCGCCTACACTCCCTCCACCTACACTCGCTCCGCCTGATCGCAGTACCACCTGCCAGGCGTACGATGTTGTGGACTCTGCTACAGTCCATGCAAGCACAGCTTTCGGACTTAATGCGTGAGTGTCGGGCTGAGAGTGTTGCTCCTCCGCCTCCGCCTACACTCCCTCCGCCTACGCTCGCTCCGCCTGATCGCAGTACCACCTGCCAGGCGTACGATGTTGAGCCACGTGCTGAGTTTGCTGTTCCCTGTGGTGTTCAGCCTCCGCCTTCCTTAAGGCAACCTTTACAATGGGATCAGGAGGATTATACCTCTCTTCCTCCGCCTCCACTTGCTGCTCCACCAGTGATGCACACTCGGTTGAGGTACAACAACCTCTCCCGTCCATGAGTCAGTCTCCTCAGCTCTCGCTGCAGCGAGCTCAACCCTCCACAAGGCAAGCACCACAACACCTTAGCCTTGCGCCTCAGGAGCCTCAGCTTGCGAGACATTTACCTTGTTCTGCGCAGCCTCTTCCTCATCGCGCTCCGCTCACACCACAGGAACTGGAACTTGCTACTCCGCTTCCGCCAACCGCTCAGCAAGCGCAACCCTTGGGTTCAACCACTCATGCTAGGAGTCAGCCTCCTCCACCCATGCGCCTTCCTTCTGCTTGTCTTTTATTCAGCCTTTGCAGACTGAGCCTCAGGTGTTCCCTCAACAGAGTCTTGAAGAGGAAACCACAACTATTGTTGTTCCAGCTCGTTCTGACTCTGCTGTTCAGCATACCTTACCTCCATTTTCAAACCATGGCAAAAATATGAATCATGAGTTATGAATGTAAGGTAATCATTATGTTGTTTTTTAAACCCCATGCAAGCATACATAAAGCACTCTAGCACTGGTCATGGAATTTCTGAGAAATGTTAAACGCCATGCACACGCTCTGCTTTCCTTACAGCAGGCTCTGCTTACAGCAGGCTCTGCTTACTACATGCTCTGCATACAGCATGCTCTGCATACAGCATGCTCTGCATACAACATGCTCTGCATACAGCATGCTCTGCATTCAGCATGCTCTGCATACAACATGCTCTGCATACAGCATGCTCTGCATTCAGCATGCTCTGCATACAACATGCTCTACATACAGCATGCTCTGCATACAGCATACTCTGCATACATCATGCTCTGCATACCTTACCGCATGCTTCTCAGTCACACATCTTGGGTTGTTGCCAACTCACTAGACTGTCAAGCAGTTTCATAACGTTGCCTTCTAGTCTGCTGCTTTTGCACCAGTGAACCCTCACTCAGAGAACTTAGCTTTTCTAGGATAAGGTCCCTGTAGATGAGAAAGTTCTTTTCTCCCTCCTTCTGATATTTCCTTGAGGACTCTGTCATTTGGAGGGAGCCTTTAGCTGCATAACCTCTTATGGACTTTTATTTAAGCATAACATGCTTCCAGGGAAGGTAATGGTTCCACTTCAGTCGCTAATCCCGTCTGTTACCACACCTGCTCCCATAGACCTTGAGCTGTGTTGCATTACATGCAGTCCAAGCTTAGTCCTTGTTAGAGGATTTTTTGTTTACGGAGTCAATGTGTCACGGGGAAGACGTTCAACAACCAACAGAAGTGACTTGTTGTGACGCAGTGCGGCAACCTCAGCAACCCGTTAAGGAGTTGTCTGTACGACCCAGACAGTCTTGACAGATTCGGGTTGTCACTGTACTTCCTCGCTTGCCCATGATTGACAGTTCACAGACTGTGCAGCAGTATCATGATCTTGTGTCCGGCTCCGTCAGACGACTGGCTTTTAAGAGCTCCCACAAGTCGTCGCTGTCTGGAGATTTTCAAATGGACTATGGATCTGACCAAGGAACTGGGCCTCCTGGTCAATTTTGAGGAGTCTCAGCTCGTTCCATCCCAGACCATTGTCTCCTTGGGTATGGATCTTCAGAGTCGAGCTTTTCGGACTTTTCCGTCGGCCCCAAGGATCTTCCAAGCCCTAGAATGCATCCAGAGCATGCTGAGAAGGAACCGATGCTCAGTCAGGTAGTGGATGAGTCTAACAGGGACACTTTCATCGCTGGCCCTGTTCATCGTGTTAGGGAGACTCCACCTCCCCCCCCTTCAGTATCATCTAGCTGCTCACTGGATAAAGGACATGACGCTAGAGACGGTCTCAGTTCCTATTTCCGAAGAGAGGAGGTCTTCTCTCGCGTGGTGTAAGAACAGCTTTCTTCTCAAGGAAGGCTACCTTTGGCTGTTCAGAAACACGACCGCCGTCTCCTCTCGGACGCATCAGACACGGGCTGGGGTGCGACTTTGGACGGACAAGAATGCTCGGGAACATGGAATCAGGAGCAAAGGACACTTCACATCATTTGCAAGAAGTTGTTGGCGGTTATTCTGGCCTTGATAAACTTCAAGTCCCTCCAGCTTAACAAAGTGGTGGAGGTGGACTCTGACAACACCACAGCCCTGGCTTACATCTTCAAGCAGGGAGGGACTCTTTCGTGGAAGTTGTTCTAGATCGCAAGGGACCTACTCATCTGGTCTTTAGATCAAAAGCTAACTGGTAACGAGGTTCATTCAGGGCGGTATGAATGTCATGGCAGATCACCTCAGACGGAAGGGTCAGGTCATCCCCACAGAGTGGACCCTTCTCAAGAATGTTTGCAACAGACTTTGGGCCCTGTGGGGTCAGCCAACCATAGATCTGTTCACTACCTCGATAACCTAGAGACTCCTGTTGTATTGTTCTCCGATTCCAGACCCAGCAGCAGTTCACGTGGATGCTTTTCTGCTGGATTGGTTCCATCTCGACCTGTATGCATTCCCGCCGTTCAAGATTGTCAACAGAGTACTTCAGAAGTTCTCCTCTCACTAAGGGACACGGCTGACGTTGGTTGGCTCCGCTCTGGTCCGCGAGAGAATGGTTCTTAGAGGTACTGCAATGGCTGGTCGACATTTCCAGGACTCTTCCTCTAGGAGTGAACCTTCTAAGTCTACCTCACGTAAAGAAGGTACACCCAATCCTCCACGCTCTTCGTCTGACTGCCTTCAGACTTTCGAAAGACTCTCAAGAGCTAGGGGCTTTTCGAAGGAGGCAGCCAGAGCGATTGCCAAAGCAAGGAGAACATCCACTTTCAGAATCTATCAGTCTCAAGGGGAAGTCTTCCGTAGCTGGTACAAGACCAATGCAGTTTCCTCAACCAGTACCACTGTAACCCAGATTGCTGACTTCCTGTTATATCTAAGGAAAGTAAGATCCCTTTCAGCTCCTACGATCAAGGGTTACAGAAGTATGTTGGCAGCGGTTTTCCGCCACAGAGGCTTGGATCTTTCCACCAACAAAGATCTACAGGACCTCCCTAGGTCTTTTGAGACCTCAAAGGAACGTCGGTTGTCCACTCCAGGCTGGAATCTAGACGTGGTCCTAAGGTTCCTTATGTCATCAAGATTTGAACCTCTCCAATCAGCCTCTTTTTAGGACCTCACATTAAAAACTCTTTTCCTCGTGTGCTTGACAACAGCTAAAAGAGTAAGTGAGATCCACGCCTTCAGCAGGATCATTGTTTTCACATCTGAAACGGCTACATGTTCCTTGCAGCTCGGTTTTTGCTAAACGAGCTTCCTTCACGTCCTTGGCCTAAGTCGTTCGAGATCCCAAGCCTGTCCAACTTGGTGGGGAATGATCTGAAGAGAGTACTTTGCCCAGTTAGAGCTCTTAGGTACTATCTAAAAAGGTCTTAACCTTTACAAGGACAATCAGAAGCCTTATAGTGTGCTATCAAGAAACCTTCTTTTCCAAGTTCTAAGAACTCAGTTTCTTACTATTCAGGCTTCTGATTAGAGAAACACATTCTCATCTGAAGGAAGAAGACCTTGCTTTGCTGAAGGTAAGGACACATGAAGTGGGAGCTGTGGCTACTTCAGTGGCCTTCAAACAGAACCATTCTCTGCAGAGTGTTATGGATGCAACCTATTGGAGAAGCAATTCAGTGTTCGCATCATTCTATCTCAAAGATGTCCAGTCTCTTTACGAGTACTGCTACACCCTGGGACCATTCGTAGCAACGAATGCAGTAGTAGGCGAGGGCTCAGCCACTACATTCCCATAATCCCATAACCTTTTAACCTTTCTCTTGAATACTTTTTATGGGTTGTACGGTCGGCTAAGAAGCCTTCCACATCCTTGTTGATTTGGCGGGTGGTCAATTCTTTCTTGAGAAGCGCCGAGGTTAAAGGTTGTGATGAGGTCCTTTAGTATGGGTTGCAGCCCTGTATACTTTAGCACCTTTGAGTTGATTCAGCCTCCCAAGAGGAACGCTGCGCTCAGTAAGGAAGACGATCTTATTAAAGGCAGAGTAACGGTTCAAGTCGACTTCCTTACCAGGTACTTATTATTTCATTGTTATTGTGGATAACTGATTATATGAAATACGGGATACTTAGCTATCCTTTAGTCTTGTACACTGGTTTTTCACCCACCCCCCTGGGTGTGAATCAGCTACATGATTATCGGGTAAGTTTAATATTGAAAAATGTTATTTTTATTAGTAAAATAAATTTTTGAATATACTTACCCGATAATCATGATTTAATCGACCCTCCCTTCCTCCCCATAGAGAACCAGTGGACCGAGGAATAATTGAGGAGGTGTCAACAAGAAGTACTTGAGTACCTGGCCACAGGTGGCGCTGGTAAATACACCCCCTTCTAGTATTGTGATAGCTGGCGTATCCCTCCATAGAATTCTGTCGGGCAACGGAGTTGACAGCTACATGATTATCGGGTAAGTATATTCAAAAATTTATTTTACTAATAAAAATAACATTTTTCCTTGTTACCTTTCCTCACTGAGCTATTTTCCCTACTGGAGACCCTTGGGCTTATAGGATCCTGCTTTTCCAACTAGGGTAGCAGCTTGGCAAGTAATAATGATATTAACCACTGAAGCTACGTGTGCAGTTCGAGTCTCTAGCCTTCCGCTCACATAGTTTTAAGGTTTAAAGCTTCCGAATGAATAGCAGAGTCAAAGGACGGGACAATGTACATATGTTAAACGCCAAAATTCTCTTTCAATTAAGTTAGGATCAGCGAGAGCCAGGCAATGGCTACTGATGACATCACCCATGTAGTGCTGAGATCTTTCTTACAGTAAGCTAAGGACAAGACACTCATAGGGGGTGCAGTCCCCAAGTAGGTAAGGTTATAAGTCCAAGATTAGGTTAGGTCGTGAAATTGTTTTATTCCATTTCAAAATAGGGTTTTGCAGTTGTAATTTCTAGAATTTTAGAAAATCTGTTGTAACTTTTAGCATTTAAAAAAAATCTATAAACTGAAAAACATGGATTTCTACCAAATAATTTCATTAGAATCAGTCACATTACCTATAAAATACACCAAGAAATCCTCTTATTTTCTTCAATGAATATACTGTATTGTGCTATGCTGTTTTATAATCTTACGGGCTTCTAACCTAACCTGTACCGTGATTGATTATGTTGAAAACGCTCTCCATTCAGTTTATAGATATTGTTGCTCATGTGAAATTGAAATCACTCATACAAACCCTACGCTACTTATTAGGGATCATACTTTCAGCGAAACTGTAAAGTACCATAAAACTTTTAGCAAGATGGAACTACCCCATTGCTAGTTAGCCGGCCACCCAGCTTTTAGTCACTTTTTTTTTCTTTGACTCGGTGAGAGTAGACGTAAGTCTCTCTCTGTAATTGTTTTTCTAGCAACACTACCTCTTCTCCTTCTTTCAAATGCTACAGTGTAGGAATAATAGAAGCCTTAGACTGGGTGCCTTCGGGCATTCCAGTCAGAGGGCGATCCCTTCGGGGTGACCCCAGAAACGAGCATCGGCCACGTTTCGTAGGCAGCGCTTCATGCTGACCTCCAACATGAACAATGCTTGTTGATGGGAAGCAGAGAATACTGCCCAGGGGTTGGTTTTTTCCCCTTCCGAGGGAAAGCCCCGCCACATGCCTCTGTTTGGTATTCTTCTTGCTTGCAGGGAGAATTGCCGACAATGGCAACATTCCTTCGGAGGTTCTGGCCTGACGGAAATTGGATTCGTTCATTTCCTGCCCTTCGTCGGGTAACTCCTTTGTGGGAAGCCCAGAGAACAAGCTTCAATTTGAGATAGAGCTTGTTGAAAGGAAGCAGAGAGGGCTGCCCATAGGTTCACCTCCAGGTGTTGAAATTTTCCCTTCCCAGTGAAAATCCCTGTACCAGCCACTGTTCAGCAGTCTTTCTACTTGTGAAGAGAACTACCGACAGCAGCAACAGGGGTTTGTCGTTTTTTCCCGTCTCGGGAGATACTTTCTTCACCTATTCTGTTTTCCTTCCTCCAGTGGCAATTAGATTCGTCCAATTGCTGCTCTTCCTCTTCGAGAGCATCGTTCGCACCAACCTGGGATTGTCACTCGCCGTTCGCCAGCTTGATCGTTGCTCTCCAAGCCATTCACCGGCTCGCCATTCATTGATCCCAGTTTGCTGATCGCCATCTACAGATCTTCGTTCGTCGATCGCTGTTCGCCCATCTGTCATTCGCCGATCGCTAGCTCGCCAACCTCTGATCTGCCAGCCTGCCGTTCACCATTTTCCGATCGCCAGCTTGCCTTTCACCGATTCGCCAGCTCACCGAGTGCTGTTTGCCAGCGCACCATTTGCCTGCGCACCGTTTGCCTGCTTGCTGTTCGCCAGATCACAGCTCACCATTTGCCATCTATCCAATCGTTGTCAATCCCCAGCCACCGAGCGCTGTTTGCCAGCTCACCGTTCGCTGATCTCTGTTTGCCGATCGCCATTCGCCAACTCGTTATTCGCTGATCTCCAACTTTCGCCAATTCGCTGAGTGCCGCTCATCAGCTCACCGATCGACGATCGCCAGCTTGTTGTTCGTCAGCTCACCATTTCGCTTGCTCACAGTTCACTTGCTTGTTGTTTGCTGTTCGCCGATTCGTGATCGTCACTAGACTCGAGATCGTCACTAGTCAGTCTCCTTTGGGTTACTGTTAATACCAGCGTACACTTTTACCCCTTACGTTTTTCCTCTGGATACTTTGCCTTCCCGGGGCAAAAGTCATTTCCATGACGATCTATCTCGACTGAGATCTGTACTGCATTGAAGCTTTTGTTTTTCATGATTCTATCTTACTCTTCAGAGTGTACTCTCATCTTGACGACATAGATCGTCTTCACCCCTATCTCTTTGGTTGCCACTGCTTCTTCAGTAGCCCTCCCACCTGGAATTGAAGGTGTTTGGCAAGGGTTTCCTTCTTGGAACCTAACCCAGCATTCTCCATCGACGACCAGGGTATTGCACAAGGCCTACCTTGGCGCTTATACTACTCACGCCTCTTGGGTTTTGGTTCTTCACAAACAGAGTTTCTTCGGTTCCCTAGGTTTTCATCTCCTCCTAACTTTGAAGAACCCACATACATGGGGCCAGGCTCCTTCATTGACTGCAACAAGCTTGCCGACGCTCATGAACGTTCGTTCTTCATTTAAACTTCATCCTACTACTAAATGGCTTATAGGCCTATGCCATGTTCCACTAGGATGAGGTTGCTGTTTTGGCTGCCCCCTCCTCCCTCACTTCAATTGAGTTATGAATTCCTTACAAGCCGATTCTGGATGGATCGGACCTGCGTTAGTTGTGCAAAAACCGGCAGCGAATCAGATCTCAGATGCCGTTGTCGAGACAAATTCCTTGATTCTGCTCCTCTGCCTGTTTCGGGAGACATAACCCCATGGGGTTACTCTCTCTTTTTCATTCCCACGGTTATAGGGGATTGAAATCAGTGTTCTATAAAGCGACAGCTATAGCAACTTAGATGCTAAGATTTTCCATATGCATCAGAGGATCCGCTTAATCCTTGGGTGAGTGACCTGGGAACACCAGAGCTTGTCAGCATCTGGCGTGCGCCAGGTCTCAGTTGGCCTATGCTCTCCGGAGCTTTGTGTGAGCATCTTCAGCCTCCATCCACGGAATCCTTTCCCGGAGAGACATATTCGTCCATCCCTCACTGGACTCGGTTAGTTCATTAATCCTCTGACAAAGACTCTTCTGTTGCCGGATCTCTTCCTTCAGCCGAGCTATGTTGATAGGGATAGCTTCCTTTCTCGTCCCCGAGTGAATCATAGATGGTTATGATACTTGTAATTCCAGCCACTTGTATGAATCTTATATTTTTCCAACTGGTATATCTTGTCTTTATTTTGCATTTCTGACCTTTGTAATTGTTGCAAATAATTTGTTTTGGGCATTTCCCCACCCAGAAACCTCAGTTTTCCACTGGGGTCCCCTATTCTGTAATTATCTTTACATAAGGTTGTCCAAAAACTCATTAACGGGTTGTTAGTCCCAATAATTGTAGTCAGAAGTGCATAAAATACAAGATAGTGAGTACGAAAAATATATGGTTCATGTATTTGGCTAGAAATTAAAGTATTATATGTTTACCAAAATTTGTTGGGGGTTCATTCTAGTGTACTTTTTCTAAAGTCTGAACCACAGTCACCTTGCAGTTTAAGTAAAATCATTACTTGCCATCTAAGTGTAGCACTAATAATGCTTCAGGGGTGCTTTTTTTATTTTCATTTTAAACTCGCTGCTCACTATTTCGAAGATATCTGACTGCATTAAACTAAAATAACTAACTGTTAAACCCAAAAATTTAAGGAGTGTTGTTTACTTGAGTGTAAACAGGAGTTTTCATCTTTACTCTCAATATTTGCTTGGAGAAGCAAAATCTAGTAGCATTGTTTATTGCCAGGTTAATTCCTTTTGTTTCAGCTTCTGATTTTATCTCATTCTTGCCACACATCATGGTCCGATAACCATGTTTGGCCATCAGGCAGTGCCACATCGAATGTCCATTTCACTGCGTAAGGAAGAGTTAATTTTAACTACTCTCTGTGATAAATGAGAAAAACTAGGTAAACTGGTGTAAGATACTGTACTATCCATGTATTATACTTGCTTAAATAAAGCATAAGAATGTGTAGTGTCGGGTCTCATTTTCGTTCAAACAGTTGTCATAGTCTTAGTTAACTTTTCTCATTATCAAGTACTGTGTATAGTGAATAGTCTTGTTTGATATTGACCTTTTTATACTGTGAGTTCTGAAAATTTACCTACTTAACCATATCATACACAGTATGTTTATAATGTAGGGTTTCAGATTTTGTTTGAACAGGTGCCTTGGACTTTGCTTTTATTTCACGCTATCTAGTACTTATGCTAGCCACATTTCTAAACTAACCTGATATTAACTAATCCCATAGAGCGTAAGGTAATGCTGATAAATCTGTAAACAATATGAAAGTAATTGGTTGATAAATGGTTCGTAGTTTTGCGATATGCTGATTTTTTATGTTACTATGAAAAGTTCTTTTTATTGATACTATGTTATTTTTATTTCAGAAAAAGAAGGAAAGGCTGTTAATTTACGATATGCTGAAAAGTGTCAATTGGTTGCTTTGACCCAACAAGTCACTCATGGCCCATATGATTCTAGCTCCTCCCCCCCAGTTGGTGTGTTGGATGTTGTCGGCAAAGACAGAAGGTAAGTTGCTGTCATCAGTATTCAATAAGTCGGTATCAAAGTTATAAGAGGGTAAAGTTTTAATCATGATTAAGTGATTATGGAAGTAATTATTAAGAATGTATTAATTATTTTATCTACAATAGGCTTCCATGTTTTTCATAAAGTTATGTTAATCATATAAGTTATCAGACCATAGATTAAGAAATTAATGTACAATAATAAGTATTATTACTTACAATTACACTACTTTTTTTCCAGTGTATACATCCGTATAATTTGATGGTATTTAATTTCATTTTCATCTCTTTGTCATTCTTCACCAACAGATTAAAGAGTAATTGTTGCGTTATTCAATAAACATGAAGGACATGATTTATAGGCTTTGTTGTGCATGATCTTGTAGTTATGATTTGACTGCGAATAGTACATGATCACCACCCAAGCCCCCTCTCCACCTGAGCTAGGACCAAGGAGAGCCAGGCAATGGCTGCTGATGACTCAAAAGATAGACCTATAGGCTCCACCAAACCACCCCATCCTTAGCTCACAAGGATGGAGAGGTTGCAACGACCAAAGGAACTAACGAGTTTGAGCAGGACTTGAACCCTAGTCTGGCCATCACCAGGCAAGGATGTTACCAACAGGCCACGGCAATCCTAAGCTAATAGAAAATTTTAATAGAGAAAATTGAAATGTAGAAATGAAAATGAACATCAATAAAAGTAAGATAACGTTAAATGAAAATGAAAATTTTAAATATTAAACTTAGCCGGTGAATATATAATAGCTGACGTCTCCGACGGCCCGACAGATCCAAAAACTCGCGAGCGATCGCCGTGAAGGTTGCGGGTGTGCCCACCAGCGCCGACTATCGGCCAGATACCGCATATACTTGTCAACCACTTCAGTTCTTCTCTGTCGGTCTTGCCGACAAGTTGGTTCCGCTCGCTGTTGACCTCGAGTTTTTCTACCGAATTGGTGAAGTACTTTGTTTTGGTTGTTTTATTGGCGTTTGCTGTGTTGGTGTGTTTCTTCAATAAAACTCTTGAAACCCTTTTTTTTTGGCTTGTGTTTCCTGTTGATGAATTTGGCTTTGACTTGGATTTTCTTTGGTTGTTCAAAATGGCTGACCCTTCTGTTTATCGCAAGTGTGCGAGAGAATGTAACAAACGTCTTCCCAAGGCCTCTATCGACCCTCATACTGTTTGTTCTAATTGCCGGGTTAATCCTGCCAATTAGGAGATCGGTGTGAGGAGTGCGTGGTCTTGTCGGAATTCGAATGGCTTGAGTATGAAAAATATACTTGTAAGCTCGAAAGAGATAGGGTGAGGAGAAGCTCCTCTAGATCTTTGGAATTTTCCTCCTCCCATGCCTCTGAACCTAATCCTTCCCCTGTAGTGGTTGTTCATGAACCCCCTGCTAGCACTCATGAACTGTCTATGCGGGATATGTTTTTAGCGATTCAAGCTTTAGGCGAGAAAGTTGAGTCCTTAGCCTCGGACCGTAACCAGTTAATGTCCGATGTAAAGTTGTTAAAAAGTGGTAAAGCAGAAAATCTAAGTGATAAAGTGATAAGTGCGCTAAATGTGTTTAGTGTTGCGACCGAGGGTTCGTCTGTTCGTGCTTGTCGCTCCCCTAGTCCGAGACCTCTTTCAGGCTCCCATGCACCAGGGAGAAGTAATGTCGTAGGACTTAAGGGGGCGAGAGGTGTAAACCAGCGTACAGACGTTCCCTCTTTGGTATCAGACGTTTCTCGTCAAGAACGTCCTTACCATAAGACGGGTGAGACTAAGTTCTCCTCGTCCTCTGACGACTTATCGCATAAGAAACCTTGGCGCAAGGTATCTAGGCCCTTAAAGCGAAAGTCAGTCCCTTCAGGACAGGTCCAGCATCCTGGCTGTAGCCATTGGGACAGCTCTGACCACTTGCAGTCATCGGATGGCTGTTCGCCCGTTAAGCGAAAGCGTAACACGGAGTCCGAGGGTCTCGGTAGAGGCAATGTTTTGCCAGCGCAGACGTTACCGACGTCACGGCCCGTTCCGACTCCCGTTGACCCGAAGTGGGTTGTCCTGCGGGACATGCAGTCTAAGCTTTCTTCTCTTATGGAAGATTATGAGCATGGACAGGTTCACGATGATCCTTTGCTTGCGGTTCGCCAGTGCGATGAACGTGACTCTGGCCTTCAGCCGCCTAAACGAGTGTTTTCTCGTCCGTTTGATGTTAGTACTAACGTTTCTAGTGCTTTGAAACGCGATGCTAGTCGTGTTCCTCGTCTTTCACGTCAGTCACGTGACGTGGAACCCCCCTTGCTACAGTCTCGGACTGACGTTCAGCAGCTGCCACCGCAGCCCCGCACTGACGTTCGCCGACCGACTCCGTTGCCTCGCCGTGACGTTGAGCGTCTGTTACCGCAGTCGGAAGTTGTTTTGCCTGCTCAGACCCTGCAGTCAATGCAGTCTCGACGTTATGTCGAGCGACATTCAACTCAAACTGTTGTTGCTTGTCAGTCACAAGACTTTCAGTCTTTTCAGCCGCGGCGTGACGTTGTTTCCTCAGCTGTTGCTGCTGCTCCGTTGCTTGTTGACATTGCCTGTCAAGCGTTGCCTCCTAGACATGTTTCTCCGTATCACGAGACTCGGCAGTTGTCGGACGAAGTTCCGTCGGATGAGGAAGTCGCTGATCCCCTTCCAACTGATATGCCTTTGGGGACTTTTTCAGATGGTGAGGAGCCTAAAGTTGCTCAGCCCTCTCTTGATTTTAAAAAGATCATGCTGATTTTTAAGGATCTCTTTCCTGACCATTTTGTGACTGCTGCTCCTCGTTCGCCTCCGTCAGAGCTCACGCTAGGCCTAGCTGCTTCAACGCCGTCATTTACTAAGCTAGTGCTCTCTCGCTCTTCTAAGAGAGCTTTGCGTTTACTAGGCGACTGGTTGATGACCAGGAGGAGTTTGGGGAAGACAGCCTTTGCTTTTCCCCCTTTTAAACTGGCTTCTCGAGCGAGCGTCTGGTATGACACGGGAGAAGTTCTCGGCTTGGGAGTTCCTGCCTCTGCCCAGTGAGACTTCTCAAGCCTCGTAGACTCTCCCCGTCGTCTGGCCATGAGACGCTCAAAAGTTAGCTGGTCCTCTTCGGACCTTGATCATCTCCTCAAAGGGGTCTTTAGGGCCTTGGAAGTTTTTAACTTTTTGGATTGGTCGCTGGGAGCCTTGAGCAGGAAGATCTCTTCAGCCGACCGTGATGTATCTGTACAAATTATGTCCTGCATGGACAAAGCTATCCGTGATGGCTCTAATGAACTCGCTGCTACGTTTACGGCAGGAGTCCTTAAGAAGAGGGAGACTCTTTGTTCGTTCCTGTCTGCAGGAGTAACTCCCTGTCAAAGGTCGGAGCTACTCTTTGCGCCATTATCATCTGCCTTATTTCCACAGCAGTTGATTAAGGATATCGCAGCGTCGCTAGTACAAAAGGATACCCATGACTTAATGGCTACGTCAGCGCGTAAGGCTGCTCCTTCTTCATCCTCTTATGTCGTTAGACCTAAGTTCGATACTCCAGCGACGAGGTTTATCCCGCCCTTTCGTGGCAGAGCTCCCAGTAAGGGAGGCGCTCGTGCCGATAGTAAGAGAGGTAAGAGGAGAGGATCTAAGTCCTCCTGTGGCAGAGTATGACTGCCCACGTCCTCAGACACCGGTAGGGGCCAGATTAACCAACTTCTGGCAGGCCTGGGAGATGAGGGGTGCAGACCGGGAGTCTGTTTTGTTGCTAAAGGAGGGGTACAAAATACCTTTTGTACGGAGACCTCCTCTGGTAAAAGTCCCTATAGACCTCTCTCCCAGGTATCGAGAGGAGTCAAAGAGACAGGCACTACAGCTGCAGGTGTCTCAGTTGCTAGAGAAGGGAGCGGTGGTGAAAGTCTCGGACCTTCAATCACCGGGGTTTTACAACCGTCTCTTCCTAGTTCCAAAGCATACAGGAGGTTGGAGGCCGGTGCTGGATGTCAGTGCTCTCAACGTTTTTGTTGTCAAAACAAAATTTACGATGGAGACCACCAAGTCCGTCCTAGCAGCAGTCAGAGAGGGAGACTGGATGGTCTCTCTCGACCTGCAGGATGCGTACTTCCACATTCCTATACACACGGATTCTCAACCGTATCTGAGGTTTGTATACAGGAATGTGGTGTACCAATTCCGAGCACTGTGCTTCGGCCTCAGCCCTGCTCCTCTTGTTTTTACGAGGCTCATGAGAAATGTAGCAAAATTTCTACATTTGTCGGGGATTCGAGCCTCCCTGTACCTGGACGACTGGCTGCTCAGAGCGTCGTCCCGTCATCGCTGTCTGCAGGACCTTCAATGGACATTGGATCTTGCAAAGGAGTTGGGCCTGCTGGTGAACATAGAGAAGTCTCAGCTGACTCCCTCCCAAACGATTCTCTATTTGGGGATGGAGATACAGAGTCTAGCTTTTCGGGCTTTTCCGTCTGCCACCAGGATAGAGCAAGCCTTGCTCAAAGTCCGTCTCATGCTAGAGAAAGACCATTGCTCTGTGAGAAGTTGGATGAGCCTCCTAGGGACACTATCATCCCTGGAACAGTTTATCTCTCTAGGGAGACTTCACCTTCGCCCTCTCCAGTTCCATTTAGACTCCCATTGGAACAAGAACAAAACTTTGGAGGCGGTCTCGATCCCGATCTCCGAACCAGTCAAGACTTGCCTGAGCTGGTGGGGCAGCAATATACGTCTTCGAGAAGGTCTGTCCCTGGCAGTCAAGAACCCAAACCACGTGTTATTTTCAGACGCGTCGGATTTGGGTTGGGGAGCGACTCTGGACAGTCTGGAATGTTCGGGTCTTTGGACGACAGAGCAGAGAAGCCTTCACATCAACTGCAAGGAGCTGTTGGCTGTTCACTTAGCACTGACAAGTTTCGAGAGAGTTCTTTGAAACAAGGTGGTAGAAGTGAATGCGGACACACCACGGCCTTGGCGTATATCTCCAAGCAAGGAGGCACTCTCTCCCACGCTCTGTTCGTCATCGCAAGGGACCTCCTCATCTGGTCAAAAGATCGAGGCATCTCACTGTTGACGAGGTTCGTCCAAGGGAAATTGAATGTCTTGGCGGACTGTCTCAGTCGGAAGGGTCAGGTGATCCCTACAGAATGGACCCTCCACAAGGATGTGTGCAAGAGTCTTTGGATGACTTGGGGTCAGCCCACCATAGACCTCTTTGCAACCTCACTGACCAAAAGGCTCCCAACCTATTGCTCTCCAGTCCCAGATCCAGGGGCGGCCCACATAGATGCCTTTCTGTTGGACTGGTCTCACCTGGACGCTTACGCATTTCCGCCGTTCAAGATCGTCAACAAGGTGTTACAGAAGTTCGCCTCTCACGAAGGGACAAGGTTGACGTTGGTTGCTCCCCTCTGGCCCGCGAGAGAGTGGTTCACAGAGGTACTTCAATGGCTGGTAGACGTCCCAAGGAGTCTGCCCTTACGGATGGATCTCTTACGGCAACCGCACGTAAGGAGACTTCATCAAAGCCTCCTTGCGCTTCGTCTGACTGCCTTCAGACTATCGAAAGACTCTCAAGAGCTCGAGGCTTTTCGAAGGAGGCAGCCAGAGCGATCGCGAGGGCCAGGAGATCATCTACTATCAAGGTCTACCAGTCGAAGTGGGAGGTATTTAGAGAGTGGTGCAAGTCCTCCTCTATTTCCTCTTCCAGTACCTCTGTAGCGCAAATTGCGGACTTTCTCCTGCTTCTGAGAAATGTTCGCTCCCTCTCGGCTCCCACCATTAAAGGCTACAGGAGCATGTTGGCCTCTGTTTTCAGACATAGAGGCTTGGATCTGTCAAATAACAAAGATCTCCAAGACCTCCTTAAGTCTTTCGAGACCTCTAAGGAGCGTCGTATGTCAACTCCTGCTTGGAACTTGGACGTGGTCCTGCAGTTCCTGATGTCAGACAGGTTTGAGCCATTACATTCAGCCTCCCTGAAGGATCTCACCCTCAAGACACTTTTTTTAGTGAGCTTGGCTACAGCTAAAAGGGTCAGTGAGATCCATGCCTTTAGTAAGAACATCGGCTTCTCTACGAATAAAGCTATATGTTCTCTTCAGCTTGGTTTTTTGGCCAAGAACGAACTGCCTTCTCGTCCTTGGCCTAAATCCTTTGAAATACCTAGTCTGTCAGAAATCGTAGGTAATGAAGTTGAGAGAGTGCTGTGCCCCGTGAGAGCTCTTAAGTTTTACTTAGCTCAAACTAAACCTATACGAGGTGGTTCTGAGGCCTTATGGTGCTCCGTTAAGAAGCCTTCATTGCCCATGTCTAAAAATGCGTTATCGTACTTTATTAGATTTTTAATCCGGGAAGCACATTCTCATTTAAATGAGAAAGATCGTTGTTTGCTTAAGGTCAAGACTCACGAAGTGAGAGCAATAGCGACTTCGGTGGCTTTTAAGCAAAACAGATCTCTTTGAAGTATTATGGACGCGACCTTTTGGAGGAGCAAGTCAGTGTTCGCTTCATTTTACTTAAAAGACGTCCAGACTCTTTATGAGGACTGCTACACCCTGGGTCCATTCGTTGCAGCGAGTGCAGTAGTGGGTGAGGGTTCTACCACTACATTCCCTTAATCCCAATATCCTTTTCATCTTCTCTTGAAATGTTTTTTAATCTTGTCTTGGGTTGTTCGGAAGACTAGGAAGTCTTTCGCATCCTTTTTGATTTGGCGGGTGGTCAAATGTTGTTTCTTGAGAGCGCCCAGATTAAGGGTATTGATGAGGTCCTGTTATAGGGGTGTTCGCCCTGGATATAACAGCTCCTGGAAGTCTTTCAGCATCCTGGAAGGATGGCTGGGCTTCGTGAGGAAAGCGGACTAATGAGGCAGAGTAATCATCAGAGTCAGCTTCCTTACCAGGTACCTATACTTAAGTTGGTTTTTTATGAAATATTTGTCAAAAAACTCTTGAGCATATACGCCTTTATTGTATTAATACTGGTCTCTACCCACCACCATGGGTGTGAATCAGCTATTATATATTCACCGGCTAAGTTTAATATTTAAAAATGATATTTTCCTTATAAAATAAATTTTTGAATATACTTACCCGGTGAATATATAAGATTAAAGGCCCTCCCTTCCTCCCCGATAGAGACCCAGCGGACTGAGAAGAACTGGAGTGGTTGACAAGTTTATGCGGTATCTGGCCGATAGTCGGCGCTGGTGGGTACACCCGCAACCTTCACGGCGATCGCTCGCGAGATTTTGGATCTGTCGGGCCGTCGGAGACGTCAGCTATTATATATTAACCGGGTAAGTATATTCAAAAATTTATTTTATAAGGAAAATATCATGTTATGGACAAGCCTCTGGAGATTGTTAATGAATATATGTAATTAAGACAAACAGTGTGTGTTTCCCCAGGACAAAATTAAAAGAAGGATAAGCATGGCATGGAGAGCATTTGGTAAAATTATGAGATGTAGAATGCCACTTTCTCTAAAAAGAAAAGTATTTGATGAAATGGTCCTACTAGTACTATTAACTTATGCATAAAAAACTTGGAGCCTTACTAAAGCCTTAGAGCATAAGCTAGTTACAACTCAGAGCTATGGAAAGAATAATGATGGGAATAACACTCTTAAGAGATAGAAAAGAGCAACATGGATACGAGAGCAAACTAATGTAGAGGATATTCTAAAAACTTGTAAGAAAAAGAAATTGACATGGGCAGGACATATAATGAGAATGGCAGACAATAGATGGACATTAAAAATAACAGAATGGGTCCCTATAGATTGTAAAAGAAGCAGAGTAATGAAGAAAAGACAATGAATCGACGAACTGAGAAAGTTTGGAGACGGGGGACTGACACAGAAAGACCATAAACAGACACAAGTGGAACGGCATGTCCGAGGCCTTTGTTTTGCAGTGTACTAGTCATGGCAGATGATGAGATTTTTTTTACTATTTCGAAGAATGACTGCCATAATATGAACACATTGCTCAAGTTGAGACATTTCGTAATTCTTGTCTTGTCTTTTTTTTGGGGGGGGGGGAAGATTTTCGAAATTATACTTTACTACATTGAAGAAAGTTATTTACCCAAAAATTATAAAAAATGCAATTACAATTACTTTGATATTCTCTATAGAAATAATTGATAAACATTCTTCTGATCTGAAAGACTTGAGAAATGAGACTTGTTAACTTGACATCTGGCTTGCAGACATACTATGAGAGGTGTATTGTAAGTTATTTTTCATTATGCAGATTATGGATGTCCTCTACTCTTAGGTGAATTTTTATATAAATAATATTCCTATATAAATCATCTGAGATATTTCCATCTCGTCAAAAGAATAATTCTATGGATTTTCTGTTTTTCCCTTTCAGAATCATATCACAATATATTTTAATTGTTCTGACTGAGGAACACAATTTTCTAAAGCTTTTCATGTGTTTAATTTACTTAATTATTCTTTGTTTTTCTGATTTTCTCAATTTTTAGGTTAGCATGGCAAGCTCTTGGGCCTATGAGCAGAGAAGAGGCAATGCAGCAGTTTATTGACAGCCTAAGTGATCTGGTTCAAACTTTTCGACCGTATGTTGAAGCGATGTGGGCTGACAAGATTGAGAAAGAAAGATTAGCGTAAGAAATTTTTGTTTGTTCCGTAATTGGATTACAAACCTATACTGTACTATTTATTTAGGGGTATTACTTTCTGTGAAGCTGATATGATGAGCCATTAAAATTTAGTGAGGGTTAACTACCTGTACTGCTAGTTAGCGGGGATAGGGGGGAGGTAGTTTACTACCGCTCCCACTCACACACTGCCGTTAATTATTGTCTTTTAACTTGCTTTTTCTTATATATATATATATATATATATATATATATATATATATATATATATATATATATATATATATATATATATATATACAGTATATATACAGTATATGTACAGTATATATATATATATATATATAATATATATATATATATATATATATATATATATATATATATATATATATATATATATATATATATATATATATATATATATATACAGTGATGCCTCAGGATACGAAATTAATCCATTTAGGATGCGGTTTCGTATCCTGAGTCGCGTTTTACATGTAAATAGCCTAATCCGTTCCAAGCCTTACAAAAAGTCACCTTTTCTTTCATAAACACGCTAAACTGTAGTAATAGACATGCAATGCAGCCATTTCTATCATTCAATAATTAACCCAACCATTAAAAACAGCCTAATCCATTCTAGAAACCACTATGAGATTATTCAATAATGTAGTTATAGCCAAGTTATCCCCCCCAAGCCCAAAGAAAACGGTCCGTTTTCTTTACTACTGTATAAAAGTTACGGTACTGTATGTACGTAAAGCATTTAGATCAGTGAAGGTGTATTGTTACCTGTACGTACACCTAAATTAAGGATAATCCGTTCAAGCCTTACAAAAAGTCACCTTTTCTTTCATAAACACGCTAAACTGTAGTAATAAACATGCAATGCAGCCATTTCTATCATTCAATACAGTAATTAACCCAACCGTTAAAAACAGCCTAATCCATTCCAGAAACCACTATGAGATTACGTATTCAATAATGTACAGTAGTTATAGCCAAGTTATCCCCCCCAAGCCCAAAGAAAACGGTCCGTTTTCTTTACTACTGTATAAAAGTTACGGTACTGTATGTACGTAAAGCATTTAGATCAGTGAAGGTGTATTGTTACCTGTACGTACACCTAAATTAAGGATTGATACCTGTACACTCTGAAAAAAAGGTTACAGTTAATTAGTGTAACAAAAAAGTTGAAACTTACCTTTTGATTGAGACGATGTCCGATAGCGAAGTCGCGGCAGAGGAGGATGTCATAAGGCAGAAAACGTAACAAGTGACAGACTACGTACAGTAATTTACACACTTAACACATTAACACTTAAACTTTACGAAATAAAGAAATGGCAGAAATAATTAACACTTAACATTACGTATGGAAAACTATAAAATGAAAGAAAAAATTACTTTAACACTTAACGGTAACATAAAACTTAAAATTGAATTTTTTTTTTTGCTTTTTTATAACTTTACGTTTTTCATATTTTCTAAATCTCTTCTACTTCTTCATCACTTTCTTTTTTCTGTTTCTTTTCTTTACTTTCACCTTTTACTTCTTCATCACTTTCTTTTTTCTGTTTCTTTTCTTTACTTTCACCTTCTACTTCATCACTTTCTTTTTTCTGTTTCTTTTCTTTACTTTCACCTTCTAATTCTTCATCCCTTCCTCTTTTCTGTTTCTTTTCTTCACTTTCACCTTCGTCTTGGCCTACTAATACCGCTGGCCTCTTTAATAAGAAACTATCCATTGAAGCTTGTTTCTGCCTACTTTTCAACACATTTCTAAAATGCGTTAGGCAAACGTCATTGCTGTATTGAAGCGCACGGTTGGTATAAACTTTTTCTGGATGTTCCTTTTCGATGTAGTCTGCCATTTTATGGAAACATGCAAGAATTTCCTTGATGTCTGCCGTTTTCAAAGGTGCAACATCCTCCTCATCACCGCTAGAGAACTGCTCTTGAACATCACTCACTTGCATCGTCTCCAACTCCTTCAGGTCGTCCGTCGTCAACTCCTCGTGGTGCTCCTTGATAAGTTCATCTATATCCTCCGCGCTAACTTCCAGCCCCATGGACATACCAAGATGTACGATGTCAGCCACCTCAGACTGCTGAATTGGTTCAGGATCGTCAACGATCTCGGCTTCGCCTCCAGGCTTCCCGAACCCCTCGAAGTCTCGTGCAGAGACAGCATCAGGCCACAGCTTCCTCCAAGATGAGTTCAGGGTACGCCTCGAAACTTCCTGCCAAGCGAGATCAATGAGTTTGAGGCATATCACGATGTTAAAGTGATCTTTCCAAAATTCACGCAGAGTGAGGTTTGTACTCTCTGTGACTTGGAAACATCTCTGGAAGAGATGCTTCGTGTACAATTTTTTAAAATTTGAAATAACTTGCTGGTCCATGGGCTGAAGGAGAGGGGTGGTGTAAAGCGGTAGATATAGGACCTTTATGAAGGAATACTCGGCCAGAAGATATTCCTCGAGGCCAGGAGGGTGAGCTGGAGCATTGTCCAACACCAGCAGACATTTCATAGGGAGGCGCTTTTCTTCCAAATATTTTCAGACAGTCGGACGGAAGCAGACATTCACCCAATCAATGAACAGTTGCCTCGTTACCCAGGCTTTTGCATCCGCCTTCCACATCACGGGAAGGTTCTCCTTGATGACTTTGTGGGCTTTGAAGGCTCGGGGATTTTCTGAATGGTACACCAGCAGGGGCTTTATCTTGCAGTCCCCACTGGCGTTTGCACAAAAAGCAAGGGTAAGCCTGTCCTTCATAGGCTTATGTCCGGGTAGCCTCTTCTCCTTCGCCGTGATGAACGTCCGACGAGGCATTTTCTTCAGAAAAGGCCAGTTTCGTCGCAATTGAAAACTTGCTGCGAACTGTAGCCTTCCTGCAGAGTCAACTCTTCGAACGTTTTAACAAAGGCTTCGGCGGCCTTCGTGTCCGAGCTGGCTGCCTCCCCATGCCGTACCACTGAATGGATGCCAGTCCTTTTCTTGAACTTCTCGAACCACCCCCGAGAAGCCTTGAACTCTGGGGGTTCCTGCTGGGATGTTCCTTCTCCTGCCCCTTCTTCGGCCTGAGCATGCACGAGATCACCGAAAATGGCGGAGGCCTTCTGGCAAATTTTAGTCTCAGTGATGGTGTCTCCTGCTATCTCTTTGTCCTTGATCCACACAAGAAGCAGCCTCTCCATCTCGTCATGCACGTGCGTTCTCTTGTTGGAGAAAATAGTGACGCCCTTAGAAGGTGTCGCTGCTTTTATGGCCGCCTTCTGCTTCAGGATGGTGCCTATCGTAGATGGATTCCGGCCATACTCCTTGGCGATCGCACTTAAACGGATGCCAGACTCGTACTTTTTAACGATTTCAAGTTTCGTCTCCATCGAGAGCATCGTCGTCGTCTTCTTTCCTTCGGCAACATTCTTGGGACCCATGGCTACAGTAATACGTAATATAATACACTACGTACGTTATATACAGTCTATGTATAGTAAACACTAATACAGTACAGTGCACAGTAACGAATGTTTATTAACGATAACACGTGGCGTACAAATGTACTGTATATTAACACTAAGTCAAACAAGCGAAAGCACACAACACAATGTCTGTTAACGATACCGCGGTCGGAACGAAAAGAGAGAGAGAGAGATGAAAGCCCGTGCGTAGGCAAGCTGGGATAGTTGCCGACCAATAGGAAAGCAGGATCTTATGGCGTCAGCTAGCGTCTGAGTAGGGAGATAACCAATGGGTGAGCGGGAGGCTGTAAGTGAGTCTACCCAAGTTCAAAGTCTGGCGGCGCGCGCTTTTTAAAATTACTCTCGGCAAAGAGTTGGGATCTCGTAAGGTTTTCGTATCCTTGGGCATAAAAATCTTCGAATCACTTTTCGCATCCTGAATTTTTCGTAAGCAGAAATTTTCGTATCCAGAGGTATCACTGTATATATATATATATATATATATATATATATATATATATACAGTATATATATACAGTGAGCCCTCATTTATCGAGGTAGATAGGTTCCAGACCCGACCGCGATAGGTGAAAATCCGCGAAGTAGTGACATCATATTTACGTATTTATTTAACATGTATATTCAGACTTTTAAAACCTTCCCTTGTACGTAGTACTGTTAACAAACTACCCTTTAATGTACAGAACACTTAATGCATGTACTACAGTACCCTAAACTAAAACAGGCACAAATATTAAAGGCGATTTTATATCATGCGTTTCCTAAACATGCCTAAAAGCACGATAAAAAATGGCAACCAATGTTTTGTTTACGTTTATCTCTGATCATAATGAAGAAACAAACGCATTTACACATCTGTGTATAGGTTAGTTTTTGCATCGATTATATTGATTATTCAGTACAGTATGTTGATTTTGTTATTACCAATGTTTTACTTAATTTTTCTTAGGACTTCCAAATGAAATGTTTTTCTTTATGACGCCGCCTGAAACGACGGCGTCATAAAGTACGCTCAGTAAACAAACGAAGGCATTTAACGCGCATGATGAAAGTGATAGATAATGATATTACAGTAAAAGCTTTTAGAATATATGTTATTACAAATATTATTTACCGTATCTATATAAAATCATACATACGTAGCAAAGCAGGAAAACAATTTATGAGAGAGAGAGAGAGAGAGAGAGAGAGAGTTATTTTACGTACGTAAATGTAAATTTTAAACAAAAAAAATAGCCCCATTTCATATAAAATAGGTTATTACAAATATTTTACTTTATCATATTGCAGTAATCTGTATACTACTGTAAAGTTCAGTACAGTATGTTGTTGTTATAGTCGTGGCGATGAAATTCTCACGAAAGAAAAACACGGCATTCATTACAACAACTGATTCATCTCTCTCTCTCTCTCTCTCTCTCTCTCTCTCTCTCTCTCTCTCTCTCTCTCTCTCTCTCTCTCTTCGCGTTATACAATACTTACATAAAGATGAAGAAACTAAAATTAGTTTTCTTAGTGTCAATTAAATACGAAACAAAAAAATTATGCCGAGTTTATATCCATTTCAATCGTTGCTAAAAATACGGCATCCGATTTCATCAGCAAACCACTATTTTTTGGGAAACATCATTTTATTCTAGAAAATTGCTTATCTTTAAATAGTTAATTGCACATTAAGAAAGCGTGTACTTTTGTTTTTAAATTTCGGGTTTGTTTTAAAAATCGAGTATTGTTGACTTCTTTTTGTTTTACTTTTAGCTGTGATTAGATCAGCTGACGTCTAGCTGCCGCTCTTGAGAGTGTACGAATACACTAACAAAGTATCGTTTATACCATTTCTTAACTTATTCAAACCGTCTACAGTATACAGTTGATATTACATAAGCACCAATGTGTTATAACCTATAAAAAATTTTTATTTATTACATTTAAAACAACACACACTCTCTCTCTCTCTCTCTCTCTCTCTCTCTCTCTCTCTCTCTCTCTCTCTCTCTCTCTCTCTCTCTCTGTGGGCTACTTTTCACTATCTCCCATTCCTTACCTCTCTCTCTCTCTCTAACAAATGATATCTTTGTTGCTCCTCAAAGTTTCATTTATATTGAAAATCAATCATGAATCAATTTTCCTTACTTTCTCCAATCTCGCACCATCGGTCACCTCGCGGTATTCTTGAAATTTCCGGAAAATCCGCGATATATGTATATACATGCGTTACGAAAAAAATCCGTTAAGTGGTGAATCCGCGATGGTCGAACCGCGAAGTAGCGAGGGCTCACTGTATATGTATGTACAGTATATATGTATATATATATATATATATATATATATATATATATATATATATATATATATATATATATATATATATATATATATATATATATGTATATATATATAATACAGTGGTACCTCTGCATACGAATTTAATCCGTTGCACAACCGACTTCGGATGTAGAAAATGTTCGGATGTCGAAACAAATTTTCCCATAAGAATACATTGAAATAGGATTAATCCGTGGTCGAGCCCAAAAACCTATGATAACTTCTTAATAAACTACTACACATAATTTCCCATGAGAATAATGCACACTAAATTAGATAATAGACATGTAAAAAAGAATAATTATCAAAAAATGATTAATAAGAAATGGGTTTTTAGCGTCACTTTACCTTCGAAACTCCAGCGCAGGTGTTGTTGGTCTTGCTACGCAGAAAGGAGACGGACGGGCGGCGAGGAGGTAGAGAGGTTAACTACGATAAACGTACACTACCGTAAACTACCTTACACTAAGTGAACTTTAACATAGCTTATTTATTTTTTTTATTTTTATATTTTGTATTTTTTTTTACATTTTCTTTTTTTCTTTTTGATGATTAATTTTAATCACTTTCACTCTCTACACTTAAAATTGATTGAATTTCTTTCGCTTCACTCTTTGCCGTTTTCTTTGAACCACTTCCATCCTCTTCATCACGAGTTCGCTTCGTAGTTTTTTTAAAGAAACTATCGATAGATAGTTGCTTGGTACGGCTTTTCAGAATGTTTCGAAAGCGAGTTAGGCAAACATCATCGAACTGCGCAACTACACGACAAACCTGCAATTTTTTTGGGTGGTATTTGTCGATGAAGTCGACCACGTCTTGATATTTTCCTAACACCTCTTTTATTTGCGCCGAACCTAACACAAGTTCTACCTCCTAGATCCCTTCCTCGTCATCACTCATGTGCTCAGACATAGCATGGAGTTCCTTGAGCTCCTCTGTGGTAAGTTCGTCGTGATGTTCGGCGACGAGTTCCGTGACGTCATCTGCGTCGACCTCCAGACCCATGTACTTGCCAAGGGAGACGATTTCCTCTACGTCTTCCGCTGCACCCACCACGGGATCAGGTTTGGGGTCAAAACCTTTGAAATCTCGGGGAGAAACTGCATCAGGCCACAGCTTCTTCCAGGCAGAATTGAGGGTCCGTCGAGTTAATCCCACCCAAGCCTGATCTATGATCTTCAAGCAGTACACGATGTTGAAGTGGCCCCTCCAAAATTCACGGAAAGTTAAGTTTGTGCTTTGCGTGACATTAAAGCACTGCTTGAATAGGTGCTTGGTGTAGAGCTTCTTGAAATTTGAGATGACTTGCTGATCCATGGGCTGGAGGATAGAGGTGGTATTCGGTGGAAGATACAGCACCTTTATGAACTTAAATTCATCGAAGATATCATCTTCAAGTCCGGGGGGGTGAGCGGGTGCATTGTCAAGGCATAGCAGGCACTTTAAAGGCAATTTCTGTTCATGAAGATACTTCACAGAAGGGCCGAAAACTTGGTTAACCCATTGCACAAAGAACTGCCTAGTGACCCAGGCCTTCAAGTTGGATCGCCAGAAAACATGAAGCTGGTCCTTATCGACGTTGTGTGCCTTAAAGGCCCTAGGGTTCTCAGAATGGTATACCAGTAAGGGCTTGACTTTAAAGTCCCCGCTAGCGTTGGCACAGGGCAAGAGTCAACCGATCCTTCATTGGCTTATGCCCAGGCAATTTCTTCTCTTCGGCGGTGATGTAGGTTCGACTGGGCATCTTCTTCCAAAACAGCCCGGTTTCATCACAATTGAACACTTGCTGCTCTACGTAGCCTTCTTCCTGCACGATCCTTTCGAAGTTCTTGACAAAGTCAGGTGCAGCCTTTGTGTCCGCACTAGCAGCCTCTCCGTGGCGAACAACTGAAAGAATCCCGGACCGATTCTTAAATTTCTCAAACCAGCCAAGAGATGCCTTGAAATCGTCTGAGGAAGGTTCGGTTGAACTCTCCCCAGCATCACCCCCAGAGCTCTCTTCCTTCAAGTCCATGAAGATGGCGTGCCCCTTCTCGAAGATGATGGTTTCGGTGATGGTGTCGCCAACAATCTCTCTGTCCTTGATCCAGATTAGCAGAAGTCGTTCCATCTCCTCTATGATAGGGCTACGGCGTTTTGAAATAATGGTGATCCCCTTAGAAGGTTTCACTGCTTTAATAGCTTCCTTCTGTTTCAGGATTGTCGAGATCGTCGACATATTACGGCCATATTGTTTAGCAAGTTCACTCATGCGGACGCCACGCTCATGTTTTTCAATAATTTCCTGCTTTACGTCTAAAGAAAGCATTTCCTTCTTCCTTTTCTCACCACTACCACTACCACTTGCAAAACTAAGCCTTTTAGGACCCATACTTTACGTAAATTACCGTAAAAGGATGCATGTAAAAAATCACGATTAAAACAGTACAATAATAGCAGAACGCACAGGGCACAACCGCAAGAAGCCGACGAGAACAGAGGACTGACCCAAGCCACGCTAATTGAGGGTCCCTCCAAGGTCGAAGTGCTGCCTTCTATCGGCGGAAATAAAAAACACATCCGGCGCTATGAGTACCAACTACGTGTACGAGTATTGTTTACTTCGGGGGTAGAGTAGGAACGTGTTCGAATTGTACTTCGCGTGTCGAAAAATTCGGATACAACCGGTACGACGAAAATTGCTTACTTCGTTTGTTGAAATAAAATTCGGGTGTAGAGTAAAAAATTTGCTCGAATTTTACTTCGGATGTTGGAAAATTCGGATGTAGATACGTTCGGATGTAGAGGTTCCACTGTATATATATATATATATATATATATATATATATATATATATATATATATATATATATATATATATATACGAAAACAGTCTTAATGTTTATGTATACTGTATATAGAAATGTTGTAAGTTTCCTTTTCAGTGTTTGTGCTGTGTGTGTGATAACGTATACGACAGGTTCTCTTGCGCAAGGCTGGGGAACCTTCCCGTTCGACCTCTCTCCCCTTGTCCAACAGTCTTCCCGTCGGCGCAGGGGAATCGTAATCGTTTGAACTCCCATCGTTAACTGTTGTCTTCGCCTTTCCGTCTTCCACGGGGAACATATGGATTACTGAAGGGAGTGTGGCCTTACAGAGATTGACTTCGGTCTTTTTCTTCTCAAAGCCGTTCACCTTTCATGGGCTTCCGACAGTATACTAACTGGGAGAGCACTTTTCCTGTTCGCGGGTTAGGCTGCGCTTCCAATTGTTTTTCTTAATTATTTAAGTGAAATTATATTTTTTTTAATCTAACTTTTCAGCTTCTTCTCCGTGGGGAACGCTTCCTTTCGGAGGTTCAGTAGTTCTTCCTATTAGTGAATATTTTTAGCTGATTTAAATAATTGTGATTCTTGTTTTATTACAGTTACTCTCCGCTCCCCTTCTCCCGTCGATGTCGACTGGGTAAGGGAGGGCGCAGTTCTTATTTTATGTTTATTCCCTAAGTGGTCTCCTTTCCCATCGCGGACTAGGTGTTCCTCCCGAGGGAGTTTTTTATTGCATAAATTATTTTATTTTCCCTCAGTTAGCAGTGCAGTTCTTTGTTTGACTAAGAGAGCCAACAAAGCAGAGCTGTTCTGTTCATGCCTGTGAAATCTGCTGTCACTGCCGACCCTCAGAGGACGTCATCACGGGCGTCATCCCTTCTCTTAAAAGTACGCCCGTGGCAGCACCTGAGCAGCACTTCATCTTCGAGGAATTAGCTCCAGCTACTCTTCCTCAGGCACCGCTCTTGGCAGATCATCTTAGAGCGCTACCAGGAGGTTCGTCTCCAGGGGTTGGACTACTGTCCCTAACGAGGGAGAGTTTTCCTCCCCAGGTGTGGGGTTGCTTCTCCCTTCCGAGGGAAAACTTCCCTGCTTCTTCTTCATCACTTCATCGACTCCGACTGCTATTGCTGTCTTCGTCTAGACTACGCTCCCGCCTTGAAAGAATGACATCAGCTCGCCCCCGTGTGTCGGCACTGTTGACCAGCATGGAGACAGTCAAGAGGAGGATCACTAGGATTTCCTTTTCCTCCGGGATCGTAAGGCTATTGAATTAGCTCTCAATCTAGACCCTCCTCCATCCTAGGACCCAGAGCTCGTAATGTCAGTGGCGTTGCTACGTCCCTGGCGTTCAAGAAACTACTGTGGCGCAGATACTGTAAGTGGGCGTGTGGAAGTGTCAATCAACCTTCACGTCCCACTACCCGCAAAGACGTAACCCACAGGAACATGGAGACCTTTTCCATTGGTCCTGTAGCGGTCGTACAACAAATGGTCTACCACCTCAGGCTCATTGATGGACAAGTAGCAGAGGGTGGAGGGCTGAGGTTACCTGGGTTAGTCTGGGGTGAATGAGTAAAAATAACTGGGTCCTTTCTTCCTTTCACCTTCTCCCCTCGGGAAAACAGCTCCGCAAGCCTCAGCATAGCTGACCTCACCTCGCTGCAGGTAATACTCATTTCCCTTGTGCCCCCTAAGTATAGAATAATACTTTGTTACGTCCCCAATAACCTTGTTGAGGGAGGGTATTGGGCAAGTCTTAAGAACAGTAGGTTTTGTACTTGAGTTCCTATGTTAAAGGCAAACCACACTGTTAGTTCCACTCACACACAAGCTCTTGCAAGCTGCTATCAGTGCATTACCTCATATTGGCACTTGGGTTTTAGCGATGGTAGGATTTATTCTACTATCGATCGTAGATCGAAATAGAGTACCCTGGGTCATGACCATGGCCAGTTGGTAAGGACTTCCTCCCTCCTAAGAGTAAGTCACCCCTATAAATAGCGGTAGGTTTGTATTTACGCCGGAACAAGTAACAAAATTGGAAGTAATTGGTGTTTTTCCTAGTATACAAACCTAAAGCTATTTATACAAAATGGCCCGCCACCCTGTCCCCCGAGAAGTCTTGCCGTAAAGCAGAGTGGTTACTCAGCTGAGAGGTGTGAGTGAGTGGGGTAGTCAGTCTACCCTATCCCCCACCCGCTAACTAGCGGATGGGGTAGTTATCCCTCACTAAAATTATCATGGTTTGTCTTTCAGCTACGCCAAAAGTAATACCCCCTTATAAATAGCTTCAGGTTTGTATACTAGGAAAAATACAAATTACTTCCAAATTTATTATTTCTTTGCTCCAAGCTATTAAATAGAGGGTTTGCTTGGCAGGTTACTGGTCCATTTGGCAGTTGCATATATATGCTTAAGTTTAGTATCGGGTAATGATAAAAATGGTACATGGAGTACAGTAATGTTACTTTGATATTTTTGTCTCAAAGCTTTTGAAATATATTTTTCTTCTTTTTTTGTTCAACAAGATGCACGTAAATGGAAAAGCTAAGTTACTGAGTTGTCAATATGTAGTGTTCATTTATTAACCAATGGGTGTGAGTTTTGTTATTATAATTGTTGTGTAAATTAGCAATTTAATGACAATGGGATATGATTTCCAACCTAGTGTATTTTTGTAATCTATTTAACCCCAATTCTTGATAAGTCAAGGGTCTGTAATGTTTGCTATTACTATTAAACTATTTCCTTTAAGGGGTTATAACCTTGTCTTTTGGTGGAACTTCATAGCCTCTGCTTTAATTACTGGAATTATCAGATATTCCTGTGTAGAATTCTGTGTCTGCTTTTATTACAATAATTGTCAAGTATTCTTGTGGAGCATTCTGTTCATCTCCTTTTATTACCAGAATTGCTGAGAATCATGAGCCCCACTTTTATTGCTGGAAGTGCCAAGTATTTCTGTGAATTCTGTGCCTCTGTTTTTATTACTAGAATTGCCAAGTATTCCTGTGGAGAATTCTATATCTTTAATAGGTTTATCTATTGACTTACTACACGATAAAATGATAGGGCCTGAATTTTCTAGTTTTGTTTTGAAATGATTTCTTTAGAGGTTTGGAATTTGCTTTTTATGATTGCTGTATTCTTTTAAATGAGGTAGGTAACTTTACATATTTTCTCCACCAGGAGAGAAGAAGAGGAAAGACTGAAAGAGGAGGAAGAGCAGAGGAGAATAGAAGAGGAAGAACGATTACGAGAAGAGGAAGAGAGAAGAAAGCAAGAAGAGACAAAGTAAGAACCTTTGAAAACTAGCTTTTAAAACTGCTATATTTCCAACTTAAATCACAGTTTGTTCCTACATACTGTATATATACAAAGTTGAGTCTTTCAGTAGGAGCATGTTTTTAGCATAGCTAGAACTCCACTGATAAAATTATAACGAGGTGTTAGTAGTTACCTGGCGGGTGGCAGGGAACCCCTGCTCCCTCACCTGCACACTGAATAGCCAGTTTTTTTTTTCAACTAGAAGGGAGTACAGATATATTCCAGGCATCCCTATCCAATTATTGTAATCTTTTTCTTTTAGCTGCAAGTTTTGGTAGATTCTCATGGGTGAGGGATATTAAGGAAGACTTAAGATTTTGCATCAGTTTCCTGATAACTTTTTTTTTGTGCAATCAGCTGTATCCTACTTGTTTTTGTTTAGCCAACTTTACTGTTTGCTCGCTTATGATGATAACAACAATAAATTATGAGCTTTGTTTTACCAGGGAACAGTATTATGTGAATAAGTTGAAGAAAATAACAATTGGAAAAGTAGTAAATTTTAAGTGTCTGTCTGATAGTCAAAATACATGCAAATTTTTTCTTTGCTATCTTATCCCTCTTATCATGACGACGACAACGAATCCTGAGCTCTGTGTCACTTGGAAACAGTATTATTTAAACAAAGAAAATGTCAATTGAAAAATCAGTAAATTGTAAAAAGTTAGTTATCCTGATAGTTGAAGTACTTCATGCTAAATTTTCTCAACCTTTGGGGGCAGTTTGTTTCTCTCGTTCTTATCAGCAAAATTAGTTATTTAATTATACAAAAATATTTTTTATCCTGCGAACCCCTTGGACATATGTCCTATTTCATGCAATTGGCTCATAGGTGGCAAGAACATTAGCTAAAAGAATTGCACTCACGGACTTTGATGATTTTATTTTACTATTCAACCCAAAGGGATCAAATGACAATTTTGACAAACTTTTGACTAATTTATATGCAGTATCAAATAATGCTTGCTAAAAATATAAAAGAGGAAGCTTTACTGACCAATATTTTTTTTGCTGCTGCTTGTTCACAGAAGGGGATTACCAATGGTGCCTTTTCTGAGAGGTAATTTACCTGTTTAAAATCTTGAACTCTGATCACCTTCAGATTGAAGGCTTGGGAGGTCCTTGAAAATCAAATTCCACTTCTTCATAACTACTTCTGATAGAAGATAGAGGGACATGTCGGATGCATAGGATTGAAGCCCTTCTCAGTGAACAAACCATCTTCTTTGCCTTTGTTATTCTATTCATTGGTGGATCTTGTCTAACAGAAGCAAAATTTAGTGTTCATGTACCCACTTTTGGCATTAAAAGAAGAGATCAAATCCCAGTAGAATTTCTGAAAGATGTTTAACTCTTGCAAGGAAAGGGGACTTAAACTAGGTAGCACAAGGTTGGGACATCTTATGCAACAACTTCTGATGCTGTTGGTGGCTTCAGAGGTTGAATGTTGCATCCCTGTTTCTTACAAAATTTTCTGATTTTAGGCGAAAATAAAATGTGTGTTCATTAGGCAGTCATACCCGCTTACAGTATCTGCTGTGTTTCATCCTTATGAGGCTGTCAATCAGAATCATAGAAAGAATCATAGAATGACTCCTCCTAGAGAAGTCATTCTTCTGTTGGAGTTCTGCTATTTATGCTTGGCTCAAAGTTCTTACGTTGAAAGGGCTTCTTGATGCTGAAGTGCGGCCACCCATCTGTGACCTTGTCCTGGTCCTGAGGAGCATAGCCAGGTCTTCTTATGAACTCGTCAATAGATCTTCTAAGAAAGTGTACAAACTCATTCTGAGAACAGAGTTTTGATTCATATTTTCTTAATTGATGTGATGAAGGAGCGAGATGAAATGACAGTAGATACCGAGCAATTAGGAAGGTCTGGTCTGAAGGAACTTGCAAATCTTTTTTTCAGCTGAATTTTGTATGGTTGAAGAGCTATTTACTCGTGATAACCTTTTTTAGTGTTACCATATGACATTCATTTGTAAGCAATCCTGTTTATTTTCAGGAGGCAGATTCAAGAAGCCTTAAATCAACAGACATACGACCAGTTTCGCACATATGCTGAACAGCAATTCCCTGGTAACCCTGAACAGGTACGTATTACAAGAGTACTTTTTTATTATAGCACAGTTTAGAAATTTGCATAATTGACAAGTGTCTGTTCTTTATTATAGGGTTTCTTTGAATTTTCTAGCCATTCTTATAGATTGCTTTCTGAAGCAAGTGCTGTAGTTTTGCTTAGTAGATATCAAAAGTTAGTGTAATATTAGTTAAGTTATATAGTCCAGTAAGTCATATATGGAAAGGAAATTTTAATCAGGGATCTTTGTTGAAATGTTAATGCAAACAGGAAAGCAAGATTTTCTTTCACTGTAAATTCTAACGAATTGAAAAGTACTGTATGTTAGTCAGTGGCTAGTTGCTAAGTAAGGATTTTTTTCTTAATTTTTTATTTCAAATAAAGATACAAATTTCAATACTAAATTGCTGTATTTGTGCAAGTTGAGTTGCAGCTAAAAAAAAAAATGGATTTTGGGTACTTTAAACAAATTGATTTGTGGTATATGTTTTTAAGATTTTATTTTGGGAAACTTTGAAATACAGTACTTTACTTTTGGTCAATTTGTTAATTTCTTTTAGCCACGTAGGTGCATATTTCTTATAGTGTTCCTTGTGATTACACTATAAAAAGCCTCTTATTATTTATCACTCTCTCTTCACTTCTCCTAACTTTCCAAACACAACTTATTTCAGGCTTCAACTTTTTTCCGGCATTCAAGAACAGAGCCCATCAAGTAACCTATACGATTAGAAAATCTTGCTCTAATATGAAATCTTTCAGGCCCACTTTATGAAACTAGAAATTTGTCATTTGGTGAATCTATTAGGCTCGCTATTTAAGAGAAATTTTTATGTATGCCTAGGAAAAGGAAAAGGAGGTACAGACAAAGTAAATAAACATCCCATGAAACTTACATTCTGTAAAGTGTACATACATAAGAGAGTCCTTCAAAAATAGGAGCGTTTTAGAATTAGTGCCATATTTTATGAGTTATGAAGATCATGAGACCATGGTGGAGTAGATGGAGATGGTTTGCGCTCCCCCGGAGAGATTAGTTTACCAAACTTATTACTGGGCTCCACAAGGCATTAGAAGATTTGGAAGACCCAGGCCTACATGGCTGAAGACTGTGAAGCGTAAAGTAGTTGATGAATGAAAATGTATTGATTTACGGTAGATAGAGACGACTGGCGAAAGCTAACCCCTTTGTGTCAATAGGCCTAGGAGGAGATGATGGTAGTGGTGATGATGATGAAGCAGCAGTTGCTTTCATCTGTAATGTTTCTCTTTAACCCTTATTTCCAATAAGTAGAAAAAAAAGTGTTGAAACATAATTTAAGACATTTTTTTTTTTATTTTTCCAGCAAGCTGTGTTAATCAGACAGTTGCAGGATCAGCACTATCAACAGTACATGCAGCAGGTTTATCAGCAGCAACTGCTCCTTCAGCAGCAGCAGCAACATCAACAACAAAACCCGGATCAACAAGATCCTGAAACTACGACTGACGTGGTAATGTTGAGACTCAAGTTTTTAGTAAAATATTCTTCTCTTCATTATGGTGTTCAATCAACTATTGGTATAGCCTGAAATTTCTGTGCTTTTATAGTCTTCTGAAATGTACTGCAAAATAAATTCTATACATAAGATGTTCAGTTAGGAAAGTAATCACAGCTTATCAATGAAATTCATAAGGTTCAAGTCGATGGCATTTCGTTATGTGTTTGTCATAGATAATAAAGTAGAATATTTTTGCAGTTTTGCTGTTTTCTGCATAAAGTTTCAGAAACCTTAGATATTGGCCTGAAATATACAGTAAAGGAAATTGATGTTCAGTAGGCTATAAATGCATAAAATGTTAGATTTTTGTATCTGGAGTTACACAAATCTGTTACAATGAAAATATATGTGCAGTCAATTACAATAAATAAAGAAAATAAATGGAAAAATGTAGCAAGTCATAAGTGCATAAACCAAAATGCATTGGGTGCTGTAATTCAATTATGGTACTGTATATTAGTGGTTATTGCTGTGAATTATACATTTTTCAATATTAATCTTACCCGATAATCATGTAGCTGTCAACTCCGTTGCCCGACAGAATTCTACGGAAGGGATACGCCAGCGATCGCTATACAAGAAGGGGGTGTACTCACAAGCGCCACCTGTGGCCAGGTACTGCAGTACTTCTTGTTGACACCACCTCAATTTTTCCTCTGTCGTGCCTCCGGCTAGACCTACATGGATACGCTGTTGATTCTGGAGTTTTTTGCTCACGATTTGGTGATGTATTTGCTCTAGAGTTTAGCTTTCGCTATTCAGGAAGTTTTATCATTAGCTTAGCTAGCTTTTGGAATTAATTTGATTAATTATGGTGACGAAGAGAGTATGAACTCTCTTTCACTTTTAAATGGCCGACCCTTCCCTTAGACGGAAGTGTTGGTGTCTAAGAGAGTATAGACTCTCTTTCTTAATTTTGCTTAACAAAAGTTATAGATTTATTTTATATCTCTCCGCCTTTTATAGGCCTCTTCGATTAACTTCCTTTTATTATAAACTTATTAAAATTAATTTTTATATTTGTTTATATTCGACCTTTCCTAATAGTAGGCGGTCTTTTCTTGGTACCGAAGTTAATTAACATTGAGCCCGTCATTTCGGTTTTACCTGTTAACATATTATGCTATTTTAATGTTTTTGAAAGAATTTCTTTGATAGTCTCGTACTGTTTTCAAAGTTGAACTAACGTTTTGTTTTGTCTCTGCAGTTGTTGACGTTCAGAACGTTCAACTTGCGCTCTATCGTTACGATAGAGAGAGAATTTTCACGGTGTCACGTTGCAGTAAGAGTAACCGTTTCTAGCGTTTTGTTCATTCTTTCTTAGCTTAATGGTTTTAATTCTAATAAAGGAACTTTTTATTTGGGAAATCTTTCAGTTTTTTTCCTTTAACAATAATATGTTTTAACGATATATATGATTGGGCTCTTCTCTCAGGTTCTAAGTCAAGAGAGAGAGAGAGAGAGAGAGAGATAGAGACGGAGGGAGAGAGAGCTGGATAAACGTTTCGTTCAAGCGAGTAACGTTGTTATCGTTTTTGCTCTTCTCCCTAGTCTCTTTAGGGGAAGAAGGTAAACGTTTCTAGAGTTTTATTCTTGTTCTCAAGCTTTATGCGGTGAGAGATTTTAAACGTAGTTTATTTGATCTAGTGTTTAGTCTCTTTCCAGCCACTGAATTATTTATCTTTCATTAGATTTTTCTGTTACATTGTAATTCTGTTTTCGCAATTACTAACTTTTAAGGAAGGATAGAATTGCGTGTTTCAGGTACAAACTACTTAAAGTTTCGAGTTCAGTGAAATAAGTGCAAACAGAAAATCAAAAGTGATAAGTGATTAGCGCAAAGTGTTACAGTGTGGCGGTCGAGGGTTCGTCTGTTCGTGCCAGTTGTTCGCCTAGTCTGGGACCTCTTACAAGCTCCCAAGCCCAGGGGAGAAGTAATGTCGAAGGACTTATGGGTTCAGCAGGCCTTGATCGACGAACAGACGTTTTCCCTCCGTGGTTTCGGGTGTATCTACACACGTTGCCGACGTGATCACCCCACCCAAACAAAGACGAGAGAGCCCTTTTATTCCTCGTCTGCGGAAGAGGTTTCTCGCAGAAACCATGGACCAAATCTTGCAGCTTTTAAGTGCAAGTCGGTCCCTTCCGCACAAGTCCAACTCCTAGGTGTAGCCATTAGCACTGGGTCAGTTTGGACTTGCTGCAGTACGACAACTGCACACCTCCCAGAGAGGTAAGGTGGTATCGCAACAGGCAGTAGCTCCGTCTGTTGCCGCACCAGCTGTTTTAGACCCTCAGTCTCAACGGACAGTAGCTCCGTTTGTTGTTGTCTTTCTTAAACTCTAGTGGTCTATACTGCAGTCAATGCAGTCTCAGCTTGCGGTGTTGATGCAGGAGTTTCAGGCAGAGAAGGTTAATACACCTCCTCCTGCGAGCGCTCCTCCTCACCGCAGTCCAGTCTGCCAGACGTACGAAGTTGAGGTTCCTCAAGTTTCCTCCATGCGTGAGCTACCGCGTTGGGAGTTGCCAGTTACCAGCGTTGTGCAGCAACCTCCACCTTCCTTAAGGCAACCTCAACAATGGGAACAGGAGTCTTATGCCTTACATCCTCCTCTTCCTTTGAGGCAAGAGTTTCTTGCAGTTAGACCATCTTCGAGGCAACAACCTCTTGAGGTACGACAACCTCTACCATCCTTGAGGCAGCCACCTCAGCTCTCGCAGCTGCTACCTCAACTTTCCTCAAGGCGAGAGCCTCAACTCTTGAGGCTAGCACCTCAAGAACCTCAACTCGTGAGACAGGAACTGCGTTCTGCGCAGCCGCTACCTCAACTCTCGCAGCTCACACCTCAAGAACCTCAACTCGTGAATCAAGAGCCTCTCTCTGCGCAGCCACCTCAACCCTTGAGGCAAGCGCAACTCTTGAGGCAGGAACCTCATGCTATGAGTCAGCCACCTCAACGCATGCATCTGCCAATTTCTCCTCAACTTGAGCCTCTTCCCATTCAACTTTGAAATAACAAATGACAATAATAACACCTCATTACTTTCATAACTTGCATTTGTAAACATATACATGTATGCCTACACAAACATTATGATAATGGAGGTTATTCGTATTACTTAAATAAAAAATATATATGTATTCCTTGCAATATATTTTTAACAAAATCGCAAAAATATGGCAAAAATATCTTCAAAACAAAAATGAATCATGAGTTATGAATGTAATGTAAATATTATGTTGATATTAAAACCCCATGCAAGCATGCATGAAGTAATGCAGTGTTGCCAACAGGGCGAGTTTCCCTGTCCTGAGGTGAAGTAGATTATAGTACGTATATTTAGTGCAGCTTAATTCTACGATTATCATGCCGGCTATCAAATTCATCAACAAAACAGTCTAAATCAATTCCCTCGGCACGTGCACTTTCAATGGACAGTAATGCGATATTACTCAATCTAGCACTGGTCATGGAATTTCTGAGAAATGTTACACGCCATGCAACATGCTCTGCTTACCTTACAGCATGCTCTACATACAGCATGCTCTGCATACAGCATGCTCTGCATACAGCATGCTCTGCATACCTTACCGCATGCTTTTCAGTCACACATCTTTGGTTGTTGCCAACTCACTAGACTGTCAAGCAGTTTCATAACGTTGCCTTCTAGTCTGCTGCTTTTGCACCAGTGAAACCCTCACTGAGAGAACTTAGCTTTTCTCGGATATGGTCCCTGTAGATGAGAAAGTGCTTTTCTCCCTCCTTCTGATATTCCCTTGAGGACTCTGTCATTTGGAGAGGAGCCTTTAGCTGCGTAGCCTCCTATGGACTTTTATTTAAGCATAACATGCTTCCAGGGAAGGTAATGGTTCCACTTAAGTCGCTAACCCCGTCTGTTACCACACCTGCTCCCATAGACCTTGAGCTGTGTTGCAAGACTTGCAGTCCAAGCTTAGTCCTTGTTAGAGGATTTTTTGTTTACGGAGTCAGTGTGTCACTGGGAAGACGTTCAACAACCAGCAGAAGTGACTTGTTGTGACGCAGTGCGGCAACCTCAGCAACCCGATAAGGAGTTGTCTGTACGACCCAGACAGTCTAGACAGCTTCGGGTTGTCACTGTACTTCCTCGCTTCCCCATGGTTGACAGTTCACAGACTGTGCAGCAGTACCATGATCTTGTGTCCGGCTCCGTCAGACGACTGGCTTTTAAGAGCTCCCACAAGTCGTCGCTGTCTGGAGATTCTCAGATGGACTATGGATCTGACCAAGGAACTGGGCCTCCTGGTCAATTTTGAGGAGTCCCAGCTCGTCCCATCCCAGACCATTGTCTACCTGGGTATGGATCTTCAGAGTCGAGCTTTTCGGGCTTTTCCGTCGGCCCCAAGAATCTTCCAAGCCCTAGAATGCATCCAGAGCATGCTGAGAAGGAACCGATGCTCAGTCAGGTAGTGGATGAGTCTAACAGGGACACTTTCATCGCTGGCCCTGTTCATCGTGTTAGGGAGACTCCACCTCCCCCCCCTTCAGTATCATCTAGCTGCTCACTGGATAAAGGACATGACGCTAGAGACGGTCTCAGTTCCTGTTTCCGAAGAGAGGAGGTCTTCTCTCGCGTGGTGTAAGAACAGCTTTCTTCTCAAGGAAGTCTACATTTGGCTGTTCAGAAACCCGACCTCCGTCTCCTCTCGGACGCATCAGACACGGGCTGGGGTGCGACTTTGGACGGACAGGAATGCTCGGGAACATGGAATCAGGAGCAAAGGACACTTCACATCAATTGCAAGGAGTTGTTGGCGGTTCTTCTGGCCTTGATAAACTTCAAGTCCCTCCAACTTAACAAGGTGGTGGAGGTGGACTCTGACAACACCACAGCCCTGGCTTACATCTTCAAGCAGGGAGGGACTCTTTCGTGGAAGTTGTTCTAGATCGCAAGGGACCTCCTCATCTGGTCAAAAGATCGAAAGCTCACGCTGGTAACGAGGTTCATTCAGGGCGGTATGAATGTCATGGCAGATCGCCTCAGCCGGAAGGGTCAGGTCATCCCCACTGTGGGGTCAGCCAACCATAGATCTGTTCGCTACCTCGATAACCTAGAGACTCCTGTTGTATTGTTCTCCAATTCCAGACCCAGCAGCAGTTCACGTGGATGCTTTTCTGCTGGATTGGTCCCATCTCGACCTGTATGCATTCCCGCCGTTCAAGATTGTCAACAGGGTACTTCAGAAGTTCTCCTCTCGCAAAGGGACACGGCTGACGTTGGTTGGCTCCGCTCTGACCCGCGAGAGAATGGTTCATAGAGGTACTGCAATGGCTGGTCGACATTCCCAAGACTCTTCCTCTAGGAGTGAACCTTCTACGTCAACCTCACGTAAAGAAGGTACACCCAAACCTCCACGCTCTTCGTCTGACTGCCTTCAAACTTTCGAAAGACTATCAAGAGCTAGGGGCTTTTCGAAGGAGGCAGCCAGAGCGATTGCCAGAGCAAGGAGAACATCCACTCTCAGAATCTATCAGTCTCAAGGGGAAGTCTTCCGTAGCTGGTACAAGACCAATGCAGTTTCCTCAACCAGTACCACTGTAACCCAGATTGCTGACTTCCTATTACATCTAAGGAAAGTAAGATCCCTTTCAGCTCCTACGATCAAGGGTTACAGAAGTATGTTGGCAGCGGTTTTCCGCCACAGAGGCTTGGATCTTTCCACCAACAAAGATCTACAGGACCTCCCTAGGTCTTTTGAGACCTCAAAGGAACGTCGGTTGTCCACTCCAGGCTGGAATCTAGACGTGGTCCTAAGGTTCCTTATGTCATCAAGATTTGAACCTCTCCAATCAGCCTCTTTTTAGGACCTCACATTAAAAACTCTTTTCCTCGTGTGCTTGACAACAGCTAAAAGAGTAAGTGAGATCCACGCCTTCAGCAGGATCATTGTTTTCACATCTGAAACGGCTACATGTTCCTTGCAGCTCGGTTTTTGCTAAACGAGCTTCCTTCACGTCCTTGACCTAAGTCGTTCGAGATCCCAAGCCTGTCCAACTTGGTGGGGAATGAACTGGAGAGAGTACTTTGCCCAGTTAGAGCTCTTAGGTACTATCTAAAAAGGTCTTAACCTTTACGAGGACAATCAGAAGCCTTATGGTGTGCTATCAAGAAGCCTTCTTTTCCAAGGTCTAAGAACTCAGTTTCTTTCTATTCAGGCTTCTGATTAGGGAAGCACATTCTTATCTGAAGGAAGAAGACCTTGCTTTGCTGAAGGTAAGGACACATGAAGTGAGAGCTATGGCTACTTCAGTGGCCTTCAAACAGAACCGTTCTCTGCAGAGTGTTATGGATGCAACCTATTGGAGAAGCAAGTCAGTGTTTGCATCATTCTATCTCAAAGATGTCCAGTCTCTTTACGAGTACTGCTACACCCTGGGACCATTCGTAGCAACGAATGCAGTAGTAGGCGGGGGCTCAGCCACTACATTCCCATAATCCCATAACCTTTTAACCTTTCTCTTGAATACTTTTTATGGGTTGTACGGTCGGCTAAGAAGCCTTCCACATCCTTGTTGATTTGGCGGGTGGTCAATTCTTTCTTGAGAAGCGCCGAGGTTAAAGGTTGTGATGAGGTCCTTTAGTATGGGTTGCAGCCCTTGATACTTCAGCACCTTAGAGTTGTTCAGCCTCCTAAGAGGAACGCTGCGCTCAGTAAGGAAGACGAACTTATTTAAGGCAGAGTAATGGCTCAAGTCGACTTCCTTACCAGGTACTTATAATTTCATTGTTATTTTGAATAACTGATAATATGAAATACGGGATACTTAGCTTCTTGATATACATGTACACTGGTTTTCACCCACCTCCCTGGGTGTGAATCAGCTACATGATTATCGGGTAAGATTAATATTGAAAAATGTTATTTTCATTAGTAAAATAAATTTTTGAATATACTTACCCGATAATCATGATTTAATTGACCCACCCTTCCTCCCCATAGAACCAGTGGACCGAGGAAAAATTGAGGTGGTGTCAACAAGAAGTACTGCAGTACCTGGCCACAGGTGGCGCTTGTGAGTACACCCCCCTCTTGTATAGCGATCGCTGGCGTATCCCTTCCGTAGAATTCTGTCGGGCAACGGAGTTGACAGCTACATGATTATCGGGTAAGTATATTCAAAAATTTATTTTACTAATGAAAATAACATATTTAGAATTGAGATTATTGTAAATATTTTAAGAAATTCCAGTTGTGATTTTGTTGCTTAGCATACCAAAGTATACTTAGTCATTATCTTTTCTTGTAATGCTGCTCAAGATATTTTGTAACAATGAATTTATTATTAATTATTGGGTATGCAATAATTTTTTTTTGTCCATGTTAATAGCAGCAAGTCTTTCAGTTTATTTTGTTTTGCTCTATATATCAAATAAATAGGTTGTATTTGTCTTCTGCAGTTTGACTACAAATGATAGGATTTCACATACTGTATTTTAGTTTTGTTTTTAAATTACTAAGATATGTAATTACATTTCAATACTAGGCAAGTCAAGAAAGTCAAACAGAGGGGGATGAGAGTCCTGTACCAGTAGAAAATGGGCATGAATCTGATGGCGACGCTGAATCGGAAGATGAAGAAGGAGGTTTGTGCTTTATTTTGATCTATTTTTTCAAGTGTAAAAGTCATACTTTCTGATGTCATTTATTTAGAGTAATGTTTAAAGTATGACATCCATTATCAACATACCATCCTACATGGTATCACTTTGTGCACTACCACAGACATGCAAATGCAGCGTTACTGCTTATATATATATGATATGATATCTACCCATTCCTGTTCTCTGTAGGTAGTGACCTTGCCACTGTCCTAGGTTGATATTGACAGTGTTATGATGCGTGGCTTATTTAATTTGGTAATGTCCAAGAATATATTTTGAGAAGAAATCTCCCACACAAGGATTGCAGCTTATTTATTATGAAATACTGTACAGTATGTAGAACATAACTTTGATTTGTACTGTCTGTGTTTAGTTAAATTTTAGCATAGATATAGATCGATTTTATTTGGGATGCTGAATATTAATACTAGTGATAAAAGGAAAACTGTTAGAAGAGAAGAGTCTTCCCAGTTGCATTTTGCATCCTGTGTAAGAACATTGTGTAATCATCTTGTTACACTACCACTGTATTAGTCTTTCAGTTTGGAATTGCAAGTAAATTAATTCCTCCTAATGAGATAGGAGTTCATTCTAAATTGTGTGTTAGGGGTAAGTCTTTGATTAGTCTGATGTCTTTGTCTCCAAATTACTATGTTCTAGACACATTGAGTTTGGAGTAAATGTCGCCAATCAGCACGACTAGCAACTGATAATTCCCCTTTAGGTTAAAACAAAAAGAATAATAGCTAGATACTTTGGACCAATACAAATAATTTGTATTGTATATATTTTTAATTTCGGGTAAAGTCTCATTCTTTTATAAGGGAATCTGATGCGAGTCAAAAATGTAAAATCTAGTTTGATTAGCTTTTATGGTATCAATGTCTTGAAGACTGAAAAAATGGATGGGCCTATCCCATTCTAAGGAATCTCAACCAGGCTACATAAATTTAATGCAAAGTGGAAGGGTGGATTGTACTTCTTTATGGTAACCAAGATTTACCTTAGAATTTGCTCTCAGTTAATAAAGTCTGATCCTTGTGAAATCACGGTGGCAATCATCTCTGACTCATGATTTGTGGGTCAAAATTTGGAGCCTGGCTCGCAGTTCAAAAACGTTTTCACTAATGTTCACAACCTCACTATTCCTGTAAGCTAGGGATATGGGTTTTAGGGAAGCCTTATAGGTTTACCAGGTGAGTCATTAGCCATCAGTAGCCATTGCCTGGCACTCCTTATTCCTAGCTGGGGTTGATAGGAGGCTTTGGCAGTAATCACATCCACTGTATATGTGGTCAGTCTCTTGGACACTGTCTTGTCCCTTGCTACTGATGTTTAACAGGATGATGATTTTAAGTTTTTCAAAATTATGTACTTTTATTTTATAGTGTATATTGATAAAATTACAGGAAAGGTAGAATTTGGAAGTGAAGCAAATTTTGCATAGTCAAAAAGATAGATACAAAGCAGTGATGCACAATCTTTTGTATATGATCTTACAAAAAGGAAGAGAAAGGCCATTAATCTGTTTTACCTAACTAAGCCTTATATAATTTTGCATCTTTAATATCTTATAGCAAGTTTGCTATAAAGAGATGATAAAATATATTTTTATTTTTGTCGTTTCAGACACCAGTCAAGATGTTGCACCTGCTTCCATGTGGACTAAACGTGATATTCAAGAATTTAAGGAATCCATCAAACGAGAAGGTGGCGATGCTATCATCAAAGTTGGTCATGGAGAAACAGTTACTGTAAGTTCACAGTTTTTCTGAACTGTCCTATTGTACACTTGAACAAACATTTCAAAGAATAGGTTGAAAGTAAAAGAAACCATTAAGTAGTCTTTCAAAACTGTTGGTGTTGTAGAACAGTGTAGACATTTACCAGGTCAGTTATTCCTACACATTTACAAACCTTTCGTCTCTTAAAATAGGGACACAACATGTCTTCAGCTCCACTTGAAGGGCCATCGAACTGTTAGCAAGTTAGTTGGTAATGACAGGTGGTGTGAGGAAGGTTGTTTTTGGTTGCAACCAGTACAGACGTAGTTTAGCGCTCCTCTCTTGACTGTTGGATCTATTCTTACTTTATTATCTCTCTCTCTCTCTCTCTCTCTCTCTCTCTCTCTCTCTCTCTCTCTCTCTCTCTCACTATGGTGTGTACCTTTTGTGAGGGGGTGACTTTAAGCTGCCCTCCCCCTTTTGGGGTGTTTTCCTCGCTCTTCCTATCAGGTAGATGATCAACTCTGATCATAACTCCTCTTGCTTTGTCATAGTTTCTTGGCCACATGATGGAGTAACCCTATTCGAGCTGAATGTTGCCTTTACCCACTTGCCCAATGATGAAAATTATTCTTTTGACGGGGATGATCCCTGTGTTGTGCAGTATTAATGTGTATTCCCAGGGTTCCATTGTGACAAAACCACCGGTGTAGTGAGTAAGTTGCAGCAGAGGAGTGTTTTTAGCTTTTTCCAATTTATTCCAGTCATTTTCAGTCGCCCAGACCATAATTCCTGTGTGACAGCAAGGAAGGAGGGAATGATTGTCTTTCGCTAAAAGTTAATAGGGACTTTTTGTGACCACTCCTCCTTTTATAGGGAGTGACAGTACTCGTCTGCATACTGTTATGTTCGAGGTCAGTCTAAAGGTACACTTCCCGCTTTTGCACCGAGTGCAGGTGATCAGCTCTATTCAGACCCAACACCAGCACTGTAGGTTAGGGGGGAATGGGGCATATGCAGGCCACCTTTCCCATTCTTGTTGTGATAGAGGTGGATTGTAATGTGCCATATGGTGCACATACCACTCTTTGCTAGTATGGAACTCGCTTGTAGACGGGTACTTTTCTGGTCGGATAGCAATCATGAGCCTGCTGTCACCGAGATTGCTGTTTTATCAATTGCACATGAATGGTCCAACCCAGACCTATCTCCAGTATAGTTTGGTAGCTCAATAGGCATATAGTTCATGCTACTCCTCATGCCATTGCAGGGTGTAGCAGATGGAGCTCACACTCCTGCGAAGTCGGTTAGCGAAGGTGAACTTCGGGTAACAGGTCTGCTGTTCACCTTCAAGCTGCTATGGAATTTTGACACAGACCATTACCTTCAGGGTTGGTCAGCAAAGTAAGGTGCTTCAGTGTCTGCTGTTTGTACCTGTACCGCGTGATCAGTCTTTTTTGACCTGACCGAAGTCCAACTACTGTTCTACGTATTTTACCTTAAGGATACATACACTCCAATGTATAGCTACCCTCTTCCTCCTCTGATTCTGACAATTTCTTCTCAGAAGATGTTGTAAAAGCCCTGGAAGGCTGATAGCAAGAAGACTTCAAGCAATCTCTCCACTCTTTTAAAAAGAGACGGTTCCCACCCAGTCACATATGGCTGCAGAATCAATCACCAGTGGGGCTTTAGCCATCAAGTCCAGTACAGATTTCAGTACTGGGCAAGTGATGTAGAAGCCCGGACGATGGAGTATGCTTTGGTCTCTCTTTCTTTCCTGAGGTACTTTGGTACCTTATAAAAAGGAGGTATCACCATTCAGTTACGAGTCCTATGAGCTAGTAGACCTTGGACTGTGCTAAACCAGTCGATAACTGGTTGTTGCTCCTAGCTTTCAAGCACTAAACCTGGCCAACCACACTCGTTAATTAGATGGAGAGTATGGGGTACTGCTTTTGGTGTATAGTGCCAGGGAGTGTTTCCCACTCATAGAACATGACTGTTCATGGCCTGATTCATTGTCTGCCTCCCGATTGTACATCCCAGGATCTATTGTAATTTGAGCTTTCATATTCTAGAGAGGAAACATTCCCCAGAACAGGTTGTTGAGCACACAGTGTTGGCCCTTGAAATACTATCAAAGGACTGATGACCGGTCATGGTAAAACCTTTTGGGCTCAGAGACAGTACTTCATCTGATAGTTGGATAGATGTGAGACTCCTTGTGTACCTCTCAGGATGGTTATGTTGAGGTAGTTTTGGAAGGAGATACCATGTATGACTACTCCTTCACCCACCATGCAGTATCCATCAGGTGTTCTGGTCTTCCGAGGTAGGCTGTGGCTATGCCATCTTGCTCAGATATGAGGAAGATTCTGGTCTTCTCCAAATTCCATCAATGACCGCCACCAGCTTCTTGTTCCAGAAGGGATTGGCCCTTGCTCCACCTGTTTATAGTAGGGGGAGGTCTTGCCTTATACATTCCTTCATCTTTCATCTTAATTATTTTGGACCTATTTTTCAGGTTCTATTTCTGGATATTCGACAAATATGGGATGTTTCTGTGTTTTTGCAATGGAAAGCTTGTACTTATGACCTTATCCAGTCCTCCACCATTGGCTCTGTTGAATTAAGTTTCCAACCTCACCCACCCCTATTGGTCCTTGGCCTAAGAACAAAAGTTACTGTTCTTAAAATTTATTTTAATTTGCTAACCATTCCAAAACTAACTCTTTCCAAATAACTCGCAATCATTAGTAGACTACTTACAAATATAGGTAATTTTCATTTACTGTATATAAAAGTTAAAGGTTAGGTTCACAGTGTATGAATAGCTAAATTAACCAGTTTAGCGTAAGGAAAAATTGAGTATCATACTTAGTTTCTGACTACTTTACTTACAGTCAAACTGTTAAAAAAGTTGGCTTCTCCATTAGTGTTAGACATATGAATAAGCAAAGAAGAAACTGTTAAGTCTACACCAACATGCGTGTACTGTATTTGAGGGTAGTCCATCATTTATGTTCCTAAGCTGCACCAGAAAGAGTTTATCATATTGTATTAATTTACGCCTGAGGCATATTTTAAAGTATACAGTAGTTTTTTTTTTTCCTTTTTAGGTACGTGTTCCAACCCACGAAGATGGCACCTGCCTGTTCTGGGAGTTTGCTACGGACAGTTACGATATTGGTTTTGGTGTTTACTTTGAGTGGACCAAAGACACCAGTAATGTAGTTTCAGTTCACATCTCAGAGAGTGAAGATGAAGAGGAGGAGGAGGAAGCGGAAGGTAAGTTCCGACTCTTCCGATTAGCTAAGGGAATATATATCAAGGGTCCAGCATTAGCCAACAGGAAATTTTGAATCCTTGGTGTAAAATATCTTCAAACATTCTCTTAGACTCCCAGAAGGAAAACCCAGAGAATTTTTTTCTTGAACAAGTGGTGGAAATAGTTAAAGAATTTTATATGGTAGGTAGAAATAGAACCTAAGGGAGTACATCAAAAGTAAAAGGGTAAAATCAATGTATAGTAATTGGAGGCTAAAGAAAAATTGAAAAGATTCTGTTCAACCATCTTGGGACCAAAAGATCTTAGTTGTTTCCCCTTTATGAGGCATTTATTGAATGAATTAAGGAACAAATGTGTGCTGCTTTTCTTCTTCATAATTATAAAGTGGGTACGTTATTGATTTATTTTGTCAAAAGAGAAAAGTACAATAATTTACTTATGTTGTTTTTGCTAATCTATTTTCTCATAGCTCTTATTAATTATTAAAGTTTAAATCTAATTTGTTATTTCAGGAGAAGGAGATGATGTTGAACGATTAGCAGGTAGAAAACCTGAAAGTGGGCGACCATCTCAGTCTGTAATTATTCCAGTCTATCGTCGAGACTGTCACGAAGAAGTGTATGCAGGATCACATCCATACCCTGGTACTGGTGTTTACTTATTAAAATTTGATAATTCCTACTCACTTTGGCGTAGCAAAACTCTTTATTACAGAGTTTACTACACAAGGTGAATAGCAGCTCCGTAGAACTTATGTTTTCCTAAAATATCCTCAATGTTCTCAAGTTATAAATTGAGGTATATCACTTAAGTGTTGGACCAAAGTTATAAATGCATAAACCACCAGAGCAACTTTCATATTTGAGTACTATTTGATACTTGAAAGTGTTTGTTAGAGCAGGTTTTTGGAAGCATAGTTTCAATTTTTGTTTGGTGATGTGTGATTGTACGTATATTGCATGATATAAATTGACTGCTGTAGGGGGCATAATAATTTTTGGTTCATGTAATGTACATTTACACATTGTAATGAGTTCTTGGAGGACAGCTATTAGATATAGATACACTTCCGTTGTATGGTTTGTCTAACAGTTGGTTTAATTCTTTGAGTAATCTTTTTTTTTTTTTCATTGCATTTAAAGTGTGGGCTTTTCCTATTAGAAAATTGCCATGAAGCTCTGATCATCATAGTACTTTTATTTGTAAATATGCTGTATATGCCTTCCCTTGCCCATTGTAAATACCAAAATATACATTTCTTTACAGATAGCTTCAATTATATAGCCTTTGCATTTTTTATCTCTTGTTAAATTGAAATGATTTTATATGTGCAGATTATACAGAATAGTTGAATTATAAAAGTAAGGATCCTATATGCATTATTGGGCATTATGAAAAATCTTTACATAAGGGATGCTTTTAACGCTATTGATTATTTTTTGACTGTTGATAATGCAATACAAGTTTTTGAAAGAGCTTTGAGAAGTAACACTATGTAGCATAGCAAACATCTTACCTCGGACATTAGCTATTGCTTTGCTAAAGTTTGTATTTTTGCTACTGGTAAGAGAAAAATATGGGCTGCAGCTTTCCTATTTTCATAGAGAAAATATTTAATGTACAGTATACTGTATATTTGATTTGGTAAATTATAAACCAATTTGAATACATTGAGGGATGCATCATTATATTTACCCTAGACTTTTTCTTTCCCCTGGAAAGAATAATCAGTCCTGTCGTGAAATATATACATATTTTCAGTTATAGAAATGAGAAGGTGTAAGCCCTTTGGAACACCAGGTAGCAGATGGGAATGTTTACATTTTGAAATAGTAGATCTTGAAGTACCCAGCATTTTTTATGAACTGTATATAGCATAATTGATTGTGTAATACCCTCAATGGCTATGTAGCTTCTCTTTTTGTTTTGAGATCTGAATTATTTTTTTTTTGAGAGTTTTCTTATTGTAAGTTCTGTGCCGTAATTGAGAAGTTTTTTTCTCTAAGAACATGTTTTGATTAGTGAAAGAAGGGGTGTTGCAACATTGATTTTTCTCAAACGTTTTTCCATCAACTTCAGACTGAATAACCGTGTAAAGTTGTTTTGCTACTTTTTTGTATTGAATACAAAAAGTGTATGGAAATGTACCTTGAATGTGGTAATGCAGTTTTATGTCGAGACCATGGCCTGATGTATCGTACAAAACCATGGCCTGATATACAGTATATAGTGTTTGCAAAGATAAATGCTATATTTTAAATTGGGTTCATAATTCCTCCATTAACTATTTGTGTAATGAATTACTTTTACATATCATTGTTCAATTTCAATATTTTATTTAAAAAAAAGGAATTTCCTTCATTTATATGTATAAGGTATTTAAGGAATTCTTAAATTTGCAAAAAAAAAAAAGTGTGATCCGTGGACATATGCTGATGGGGGAATGTCAAGAGTATTTCATAATGTGGAACGGTGTTGGTTATTAGGCTTAGGTATTTAATTTCACCTTTTTTCAGTTTTGTATGCCTATATTGTTTAGGCTTCAAAAGCTCTCCAAATCCCACATATGCATTATAGTAAATAAAGATCTATTTTATAAAGATGTTTAGAGATTTTGCTAGCTATCCTCCATTTATGACATTAAGTATTGATTTTTTTTCAGAACTTTTACAGGTAAGAGTGAGTCTTACTACAGTATTAGGTAGTGGTTATGTGGAGTTATGGACATTTCCTATTGGCAAAATGTTCCTCTACTTAAATTGAATTTATAGAAAATTTTAGTCAAAATACCGCAATAATCAAGTCAAATTTGTGATAGAAATTCTTAGGCAAAGTATCACTTTATTATTTGTTTGCATTGAAAATTGATTTAGGTTAATTGAATGTTGATCTAAATTATATCAACAAGAGATTCTTTGTGTTTCTTTTTGCATAATTACATTAAAGCATGGAATTAGTAGGTTTATGTCATACACCCAAAATGCTTAACTTTGATGTGATTACGAAGTAAATTCATGAATTTAACTAAAATAATTAATTTGAATTTGGTTTACTGAAAGTTGGTGCAAGTTAATTCATTGGTAATGACAGAACAGAATCAGTATTAATAACATTAATAGCCAGCATACTTACGGAGAATTCCCATTCCTTTTCGAAGCAAACATTTTGCAGTTCCTGAAATCTAATCTGTTCTTTAGACCTGTCTATTTCCCATTGGTCTGGATGATGCATCTTTTTCTTTTGCCTCTGCTGTATGGAAGTGTGTTTATAAGAATTATATTCTATTGGTAATGAATTTCCATTCTTAAAAATGCTGTAGTCATATATACAAGTGTAGTTTTGATGTTGGGTACTGTTATTTGATTTTGTGCAGGGTTTTCGTATTGTAAATAATATGGAAAGCTGGGATGACACCTTTATATTGATGAGCTTGATGCACAGTAACTTTTACAGCTTTTGAAATGTAAATTTAGGCATCTATCGTTTATATTTCACATTTGGTTATATTTATTCTGCATTGCCATGACTTGGCCCCTTTTATATTTATGGCCCCCCAAAAATCTAACTATTTAATTTCATGGCTTTTGCAATGCCTTCGTCTGGGGACACATGATGTGTATTTGAATCAAGTTTCATTTGTGTACATTGCTACACATTAAACCACATTATTAACTAAAGTAGGTCAAAGTATCCTGTACAGTATTTAGGTCTTGTTTTGCCACATCTAATAGTATAGTATATGTAATGTTTGAATCATTGTTACTGTAAAAATGGCTGTGATTTACCAGCACAAAAGTTAACGGCATATCCTCAATTTAATATTGCTCCAAGTTTAAAATCCCAAAAGTCCCGAATATCATTGATTAAATGTAAGTAATTAAACCTTAAAACTTATTATATTTTTCCAAATTGTTGAGATAGTGCACTTCCTTATATCTTTGTGACTATATATTGTAAAGTACTTGAAAAAAAGTTCTTAGTATAACTAATAATGTTAAGTGAATGTAGTTTTTTTTATTACCAACATGTCAAACTAAAGTTTGCAAGCAACAAAAATTTTTTGTCCTATTGTGTTTCCTGGTAGGGGTACCACATGCAATGTACAGTACACTTTGCTGGTACACCCTAAATGGTTTTGAAGGCTGTGTAGTATGGATTCAGTCCAAACTGCATAGTTTTATTCCTTTTATTTATCTTCAATTTCTTTTGTTTTCTTCACACTCAATCTGTCCGTCTTGGAACTTTTCCTTGCTCTCCAATTTTCAATCCACATTTAAGTAAAAGTTATCTCTGATAAAATTAAGATGTGACTGTGCTGATTAAGCTGTAGTAATAATAATGATAATAATAATAGTAATAATGATACTACTAATAATAACAATAATAATAATGATAATAATAATAGTACTGATGTTAAAAAATTAAACTTTTGTATGTTTTTGCTATCTCTTGCATGTTATTGTAATTTTCTTTAAGACCATCTATAAATTGACAGGGAAGTATCCTTTTACAGTCAGGTTATGCATAGCAGAACACACAAGTAGTTTCTTGGGACCTTCTGTAATTGAGTCCTACAGTACCAATTACAGGCCCACACAATGTTAACTAGAAGGATAATTGGGAGAAAGTTTATGTAAAAAGGTTCATGTAACTTGCATAGCAGAGATCAGTTTAAAGTAAAGAGTAGGTTTTGTGAACGATTCCAATATATGTCTTGGAGAGAGTAAAGCTTGATGGTCACTAGTATTATGGTTATTATCAATTAGTATAAAAAGGCTTTTGTGCTTCATACCTAGAATTGAGAATACAAGGAGGAACATTCTTGAAGAAAGAAACAGAAACCATATAAGGAGGAGCTTTACTCAGATCTGGATATCATCTACTATTTTGAATAATCAAGAACTTATTTATCAAATATGGAATGGATAACGGCTTATGTATAATTCAGAGCAACCAACCTCTGAGAGTTATAGTGAGGCATGTATGATTAGCAAATCCTTCAAGTACTGGCAAGAACTGGTTGGTGAATGTTGCAATATTCATGTGAGAAAAAACTGCTGAGAATTGAGACTTGTTTCTATAACTGCCAAATTATATTGTACACACGCTGGATAATAATCATGACAAAAAAAAATTGGTGGTATGTAGGAAAGATAACGATCAAGAAGCATAAGATACTCTAGAACTGTTTCATTCTACTTTATAAATTCACAATTTGCTCAAGATGTGGCTTATGTTTATGATTATTAAAGGTTAGACATTGCTGTTTTCCATGTTAGCTCTTGTTGTAACTTAAAACTGCATTTGATTGTGGATTCATGGAAGTTTGCCATATTTTCCTCAAGTGAGGAAGTGCCATGAAATTATGCAATACTTACCCAGTTGCTAAATCTTTTCACTTGTAATTACCAAGTCAATTATATTCCATTCAGCTTTGTAGCTCAAGAAAAGATGTATTAATGTGTCCTGAATGTTTTCAGTGTATCAATCGATATTGTACCCCTGACAAGAAGTAAATGCTACATGCTTGGGGATATTGTCTAAACAAAGAATATTGGGACTGGCATAGCAAGAGATTTTTCGTTGATAATACAACAGCAGGTTGGGGTCATTAATTTTGCAAAAAAAATTGCCATCCCATATAGTATGAAGTTTTGGAAAAAGGTTACTTTCTGCAGTTAGCTTCAAGAGTAATGTTGGTTGTTGAAAAGTCTTAAATAAGTCACAACAAGGTATGATGGTGGCAGGTGTAAACTCTGTTACTAAAGTGCTATCTATTTATTCAACTTGAAGGAAAGCTTGAATCAGGATCATAGCTATTGATATACTTATTTTAGAAGGAAAGCTTGAATCAGGATCATAGCTATTGATATACTTATTTTGAAATGTGTGAATTCTTGAAGGTACCTCCCTGCAGGAAAACAAAAAGTCTGGGTTGTTCATATGTTGTTACAGTTCATTTGATGCCATTGGAATACCATTTCAACCCTAGGCTTCACAAAACTAGCTTTTCATCACCATGGACTCCAAAGAACCTCATTAGGTGTTAATGGTGGGCCTTTGAAACTGAAATCCTCCCAAAAATGTAGTTGCAATTCCAGGACATTTGTAGAGTTACCTGTGTCAGTTCTTCGCTAAATGGATGTATTGCCTTTGTTGAGGTAAGCAATTTTGCGTTTCCATTTATTCTTACAATAAAGTTTTCAGTTGTACCTAAAAACTGGAATATAGTAGTGAGCATTACCATAGTTATTCTGTTGATAAGCTTATGAACACAGTACCTTAAATAGGAGGTTCCTGCCCCTACAGTAGAGGCAATTGTTTATTAGAATTAGTCATTATTGTTATTAAATGGCTTAACGAGACCACTGAATTTAATGCCAGAAATATTGGCTTGCTTCCAATTAAAATTACCCTGTCAGTTACAGTATAAAAGTCCTCAAGAAATATTTTCATAGACTGAGTTTAAGGCATTTTTCTTCAATACAGTATATTAAGTACTGTATGTCAAAATATGTTATATGAAAATTGGTGAAATAATATTTAAGATGTTTGAATAGCGATTATTTTTTTCTGGACAGGGATTGCTTTCTTGCAAGTGTATTTAATGCTTATTTCATGAGAATCAGTTCTCAAAAGTACCTCATTCTTAAGTATTAGTAGAATGAATTTTTTGACTAAATACAGTACAGTACTCTGAGTAAATTCTACTTGCTGCTATTTGTGATGAATATTCATGAGGATACAGTACTTGGACAAAATAATTTCTCTTATTTTCAGTTTAGTTTACATGAAGTAACTGTGAAATTAAAGTCTTTTAGCATTTTTTGCAAATTCAGAAGCACACCCATTGGTATACAAAGTTTTTTATGCCGTTTAAATGAACAGGAGCCAGTGCAGGTATTTGATACAGAAATATTAAGCCCAAAAAATTTGCAAATTCCTCAATTCTAAGTTATTAGACGTGAGTGCAATATCTTGCAACTTTAGAAAACCAAGATGTGGATGTAGATGAGAATCATACTAGTATCCCTCAACTTAATGTCTGCAGAACAGGCCCTTCCCAATTTCTTCTAACCCAATACCACTGACTAGGAGTGAATACTATCTCAAATTTCCCTCTCACAATGGAACCTTCATTCATTTTAAGCCGTCGCCAATAACCCCCATGATTAGAGGGCTCCTGAGAATCTTTGTGCCACATCTGAATTGTACTGTAGTAAGTTGACCAGGGCACCAGCCTATTAGTAGGTTGACCTGGGCACCAGCCACCTGTTGAGATACTGTCGCTAGAGAGTTATTGGGTCCTTTGACTGGCCAGACGGTACTACAATGGATCCCTCTCAATGGTTACGGCTCATTTTGTCTTTGCCTACACAAACACGAATAGTCTGGCATATTTTTTCCACATTCTCCTGTCCTCATACGCCTGACAACACTGAGATTACCTAACAATTTTTCTTCGCTCAACGGGTTGTAGTGGCCGATGTGGTAACGTCCCTGACTGGTGAACGCCAAACTTGAGTTCGAGTCCCGCTCAAACTCGTTGGTTTCTTTGGTCGCTGCAATCTCGCCATCCTTGTGAGCTAAGGATGGGGGTTTTTGGGAGCCTATAGGTCTATATGCTGAGTCATCAGCAGCCATTGCCTGACCCCCCTTGGTCCTAGCTTGGCTGGAGAGGGGCTTAGGTGCTAATCATATGTGTATATGGTCAGTCTTTAGGGTATTGTACTGCTCGATAGGGTAATGTCACTATCCCTTGCCCCTGCCATTCATGAGCAGCCTTTTAAACCTTTAAGAAAAAAGGGGGGTTAACTACTGCAATGTAATTGTTCAGTACTTATTTTCCTCTTGATAAGGGTAAAAGAGAGACTTTAGCTATGGTAAGCAGCTCTTCTAGGAGAAGGACACTCCAAAATCAAACCATTGTTCTCTAGTCTTGGGTAGTGCCATAGCCTCTGTACCATAGCCTTCAACTCTCTTGGGTTAGAGTTCTCTTGCCAGAGGGTACACTTGGGCACGCTGTTCTATGTTATTTTACTTTTTTTTCTTTCTATTATTGAAATTTTTATAGTTTATATATGAAAGATCTAATTTAATGTCGTTAGTATATGTCATTTTGATTATTTATTACTTGTTTATTTTTTTAAACATCTGACTTACCCGGTAGTTATATATATAGCTTACGTCCCTGACGTCACGGCAGAAATTTCAAAACTCGCTGCAATCGCCGATTGGGGTAGCCAGATGTACCACCAGTGCGCCCTCTACCCAGGTACCCGGTACCATTCCAGTCATTCTTCAGATCTTCCCTGCCGCCGCACCAGCGACATCGTTGGATTTTTCTCTCGCTGTAACCTGTATAATTGCAGTTATCTTGGTGATGTACAATTTAATTTTGGCTTTCGCTTGTTTGGATTTGCTTTTGGATTTTCTTGAACCACTATTGAATTTTGTTATTTTGACCTTTGCTTGTTTGATCTCTCCTTAAAATATTCAAAATATCTGACTCTTCTTCAACTTATAGAAGGTGTGTGAGAGGTTGTAAGACCCGGCTTGCTAAAGTCTCTGTTGATCCCCACTCCATTTGTGTAAAATGTAGAGGTAAAGTGTGTGAGTTGGTTGATTGTTGCGATGAATGTGTTTTTTTGTCCGAGAGTTAGTGGTTAGAATTTCACTGCTACACTCGTAAACTTAGAGATAGGATTAGACGGAGTTTATCTCGTTCTTCTAGAGATTATTCCCCTTCCCGTGTCAACGAACCTAATCCTTCCCCTGTAGTGGTAGTTCCAGATCCCACTACTGTTACTGCTGATGAACCAACTCTAAAGGACATGATGGTGGCCATTCAAGCCCTGGGCATGAGAGTTGAACCGCTCGCAGCGGACAGAACCCAGTTAATGTCTGATGTTAAACAATTAAAAAGTGCTAGTGTCAGTGCTAAAAGTGCAGTGGAGGGTGCATCTACTCGGACCTGTCATTCTCCTAGCCTTAGACCTCTTCCAAGCTCTCCAACCCTTGGGGGAAGGAATGTCGAATGGCGAAAGGATACGGGTGTTAGCGCCCGAACAGACGTCCCCTCGAGCGTACCTGTTGAAGCTTCACAGGACGCTCGCTCTCGCCATGGGAAATGTGAGGTGAAAGTATTTTCATCATCTTCGGATGACACAGCGTCAGCATCCAGATTTCTGAAGAGGAAGATTGACTGTCGATCAGCGTCGTATCATGACGCCTCAAGCTCCTGGTTGCAGTCATTGGAGCAGTCCGGAGCGTATTCCTTCTTCCGAAGAAGGCTCTCATGCCAAGCGCTTTGTTTCGGTAGGAGATAGAAGGATGTCGAAAGCTGTCAAGCGTCCAGCCCAACCAGTAGCAGGACAGTTTTCTGAGACTGGCATGACCTTGGTACATGCTCCTCCTCCTCCCTCAGATTAGTTTTCGTCCTCTGGACGCCCTGTGCATTCCTTGAGCTACGTAGAAAGCGAGCTTGTGGTAGAAGCAACGTCTCCTGTTTTGCCACAAGTTGACCCTAATTTTAGTATGCTGCAAGATATGCAGCAGAAACTCTCTTCTCTCATGCAAGTCTATCAGCCTGCGGACAACAAGAGAGTGGTTCGCCAACACCCCGAGCGTCAGGAAGCTTCACACCTTGACGCCAAGCGTCAGAAGGCTAAAAGTCGAGAGGTCTTTGACGATGGGCAGCTTTCCAAGCGTCGAGAGCCTGGTAGTCATGACGCCGAGCGTCATGCAGTTTAACGTGACGCCGAGCGGCGTAATGAGTCTCCTTTTATTAAGCGTCGAGAGACTGGTCCGCATGACGCCCAGCGTCAAGCAGTTAGATGCGACGCCGAGCAACGTAATGAGGATCCTCCTGCTAAGCGTCGAGAGACTGATCCACATGATGCCGAGCGTCAAGCAGCCAGACGTGACGCCGAGCGTCGAGCAGTTATACGTGACGCCGAGCGTCGAGCAGTTATACATGACGCCGAGCGTCAAGCAGTTAGACATGACGCTGAGCGTCAAGCAATTAGACGTGACGCCGAGCGCAAGAGCCTCGGACGTCGTTATGACGCCAGTCGAGCCGAGCGTCGAGATCGCGGACGCCTTAGTTCCGATCGTAATGATCGTGAGCGTCTTAGTTCCGAGCGTCAAGTGTTGGGACAACGTAACGCCAGGCGTGATGATCTTGGACCCATTGACGCCAGAAGTCAGGACCTTAAGGAGTTGACTCCTAGTAAACAAGACGCCTCTACCTCTGTTAGAGCCTTGTCGGAGGAAGGGATCGACGATCACCTTTCCCCTTCTGATCTTTTAGAGGAATTCTCGGAAGGAGAAGATCCTAAGACCCTTCATCCTTCGGTTGACCTTAAGAAACTCATGAGAGTTTTTACTGAAGAGTTTCCAGATTATTTTGTGCCTGCTGCTCCTCGTTCACCGCCTTCAGAATTTACGCTAGGAAAGGCGTCAAAGGAGTCTGTTAACAAAGATGGTACTGTCTCGATCATCAAAGAGAGCTTTGAGGATGATGGGAGACTGGATGCAATCCAAGAAGGACCAGGGAAAGATGGTTTTCTCTTTTCCCCCGGCTAGATTGGCCTCAAGATCTAGTGTTTGGTACGTGACGGGAGAAGTTCTCGGCTTGGGAGTTTCTGCCTCTGCCCAAGGAGACTTTTCGAGTCTGGTAGACGCTCCTCGTCGGACGGCCATGAGGAGGACCAAAATACTCTGGTCAACATCAGAACTTGACCATCTTCTCAAAGGCATCTTCAGAGCTTTTGAGGTATTCAATTTCCTTGACTGAACTCTGGGAGCCTTGGGGAAAAAGGTTTCTGCCTTGAAGGATGTAGACACTGATAGTCTTATCCACATTGTCGTGCATGGATAAAGCCTTAAGGGACGGATTCAATGAGTTGGCAGCCCTTTTCTCGGTGGGGGTCCTTAAGAAAAGAGCCCAAATGTGTTCTTTTCTGTCCATTGGGGTTACACCCTTTCAGAAGTCAGAATTGTTGTACACACCTCTTTCTTCCTCAAGAGTTGGTCAGAGAGGTTTCTTCTGTTTTAACCCAAAAGGCCACACAGGATTTGGTGTCAAAGATAGCAAGGAAGGTTCTACCTACTTCCTTCACTAGCCGCAAGCCGAAGGAAGAAGCTCCATTCCCTCAGTTTTCGCAGCCCTTTCGGGGGAAAACTTTCAGTAGGGGTAGTTCCAGACCTGAGGGAAGGAGAGCAAGGAGAAGAGGATTCAGACCAGGGCAAAGCAGTCCGACTGCGTTTGCCTTCAGACAGCAGTAGGAGCCAGACTAAACAACTTTTGGCAAGTATGGGAGAGGAGAGGAGCAGACCTTTTGTCCGTACAGTTACTCAAGGAGGGATACAAAATCTCTTTCATAGGGAAACCTCCTTTAGTAGTAGCTCCGATAGATCTCTCTGCCAGATACAGAGAGGAGTCAAAGAGGCAGGCTATGCAAGTTCAAATGTGTCTCTTGTTGGAGAAGGAGGCAATAGAGAGGGTGTGAGACTTGCGGTCACCATGTTTCTACAACCGCTTATTCCTGGTTCCCAAGAACTCGGGGGGATGGAGACCAGTCCTGGACGTAAGTGCTCTCAACGCCTTTGTTCAGAAGACACAGTTCTCCATGGAGACATCGAAGTCAGTCCTAGCAGCAGTAAGAAAGGACGACTGGATGGTCTTTTTAAACCTCCAGGATGCTTACTTCCACATCCCCATTCATCCGAGCTTCAAGCATTACCTGAGGTTCGTTTACAAGGAGGAAGTTTTCCAGTTTTGGGCCCTTTGTTTCGGCCTCAGCACCGCCCCTCAAACATTTACGAAGCTGATGTTAAATGTAGCAAGCATACTGCATTCAAGAGGTATCAGAGCCTCCCTGTATCTGGACAACTGGCTAATCAGAGCTCATTCCTACAATCACTGACTGGAGGATCTACAGATGACATTGAGGTTATCAGAAGAACTGGGTCTTCTTATAAACAGAGACGAGTTTCAACTGACACCATCCAAAAAGATCCTTTATTTGGGGATGGAGATTCAAAGTCAAGCTTTTCGGGCTTTTCCGTCAGCCTCAAGGACGGAGCAAGCCCTCTAGAAACTTCATTCCTTTCTAAAGAAACGGAAGTGTTCTGTGAGAGAGTGGATGAGTCAGCTGGGAACCCTCTCCTCATTGGAGCAGTTTGTCTCCCTGGGAAGGCTGAATCTTCGCCCTCTTCAGTTCCACTTCAATCGTCATTGGGACAAGGAAAAGGATCTAGAGACAAAATGCATCCCCATTACGGAATCCGTAAAAAGTTGCCTTCAGTGGTGGAAAGATCCGGGCAAACTTCAAGAAGGTCTCTCCCTGGAACAGAGGAACCCAGACCTTGTGTTGTGTTCCAACGCCTCGGACTCGGGGTGGGGAGCAATACTGGGCAAGTTGGAGATCTCGGGTCTGTGGATAAAAGATCAGGAGAGCCTCCGCATCAACCAGAAGGAGCTGTTGGCAGTCGTGTTGGCCCTCAAAGGCTTCGAAGGGTCAGTATTGAACAGAGTGGTGCAGGTCAACGCCGACAACACTACAGCGTTGGCCTACATAGCCAAAGAAGGCGGAACCCACTCAAGGTCCCTTTACGAGACTGCGAGGGTTCTTCTCTACTGGGCAAAAGAGAAGAATGTAACCCTGGTAACAAGGTTCATTCAGGGGGAAAAGAACGTGATGGCAGACAGTCTCAGCAGGAGAGGTCAAGTTCTGTCCACAGAATGGACACTTCGTCAAGGTCTGCAAGAACCTGTGGCGGATTTGGGGTCGTCCTTGTATAGACCTGTTTGCAACCTCGAAGATGGAGAGGTTAGAGACATACTGCTCCCCAGTGCCAGATCTCGAAGCAGCCCACATAGACGCTTTCCTTTTAGACTGGTCCCACCTGAACGCGTACGCATTCCCTCCGTTCAAGATTCTGCACAAAGTGATGCAAAAATTTGTGTCACACGAGGGAACCAAATCGACTCTAGTGGCCCCTTTTTGGCCCTCAAGAGAGTGGTTCACAGAGGTACTAGAATGGATGGTGGACACCCCAAGAAGCCTTCCATTAAGAGTAGATCTACTCAAACAATCTTATGCAACATGCATAATGAACTAATTGAACGACAGTGCCAAATATTAAGATCAAGATCAGGAATGAGAAATTTAATAGACCGTAAGGTTCTGTCCAGCAAATTAAGATGAGAATCAGCAGCTGAAGACCAGACAGGAGAACAATACTCAAAACAAGTTAGAATGAAAGAATTAAAACACTTCTTCAGAATACAGTAGATTGATCACCGAAAATCTGTAAAGACTTTCCCGATAAGCCAATTTTTTGAGCTATGGGAGAAGACACAGACCTAATGTGTTTCTCAAAAGTAAATTTGCTGTCGAGAATCACACCTAAAATTTTAAGTTATACAAAGTTAAAGAAACATATCAATACTGAGATCCGAATGTTGAGGAGCCACTGTCCTTGACCTACTTACAATCATACTTTGAGTTTTGTTAGGATTCAACTTCATACCCCATAATTTGCACCATGCACTAATTTTAGCTAAATCTCTATTAAGGGATTCAGCAACCCCAGATCTACTCGGGGGATGGAATTGATGCACAGAGAGTAGCATCATCTGCATATGCAACAAGCTTGTTTTCTAGGCCAAACCACATGTCATGTGTATATAGTATGAAAAGTAATGGGCCAAGAACACTAACCTGTGGAACACCAGATGTCATTCCTATTCTCACTATGGTGCCCATCAACAACAACTCTTTGAGATCTATTACTTAAAATCTCAATAATACATATACCAAGGCACTTCCCCCAATTTTGGGGGGTAGCCGACATCATCAAATGAAACAAAACAAAAAAGGGGACCTCTCCTCTCTACGTTCCTCCCAGCCTAACAAGGGACTCAACCGAGTTCAGCTGGTACTGCTAGGGTGCCACAGCCCACCCTCCCACATTATCCATGATTAACACAGCCAAAGTCAGATATGAACTTCCTGACCACAATCAAGGGATTTCTGTATAGCATTGGAGATTGTAAGAAGGGCATCACATGCTCTAAGGCCTTTACGAAAACTAAATTGCAAACCAGGGAATAGATGATTACCTTCAGCAAACCTATTAAGACGTTCAAAAACTTTAGATAATACGGGAGTTATGGAAATTGGACGGTAATCAGTTGGACTTAGGCTATCACAAACACATTTACATAGTGGAGTAACATTACCAATTCTGCAACAAGTTCTAAAAGCTCCTCTTCTTGCTAACATGTGCAAAATAACATAACTTTGGAGCTAAGAAATCATCAGTCTTTATAAAAAACAAAGGAAAAATACCATTTGGGTCTACACCACGATAAGCATCAAGGACCACGATAAGCATCAAGGTCCATCAACACAGCTTTAATTTCACGAGATCAAAAAGCTAAACTAGTTAGTTTAGCCTCAAGAAAACAGGAATGAGGAAGTTCAAGTTTTTCATTACTCTTTTTACTGTCAAAAACATCAGCCAAAAGGGTTGCCTTTTCCTTAGGACAGTGAGTGACTGAGCCATCTAGTTTAAGTAAAGGAGAATCTGTTGCATCTACACCAAAGAGTGCAGCTTTAAGGGTAGACCACCATTTATGTTCCCGAGTTGTACCAGAAAGGGTTTCTTTTATGGGTAAATTGTATTCCTTTTCAGTTGAAGCATAAACTCTGAGCAAAAGCTCTAAGCTGAGTATAGTTATTCCAGGTCAAATCTGATCTGTTACCCTTCCAAAGATGATAGGCCTCCTGCTTCTCCAAATAAGCATGTCAACAATCATCATTGAACCACGGTTTGTCCTTCACTCGGTACTTTAGCTCACGAGAAGGGATACGCCTATCAATTACGCCGACTAGATTCTCATTCAAAGGGACAACAGAATCAACACTACTATATAATTGGGACCAATTCAAGCACAAAAGGTCATGCAAAATCCCATTCCAGTTTGCTTGAGATTTTGTATAAATTTCACTAGTGTGTGATACATCAGGGACAGGCGGCTCAGTCTTTACTACTAATGAAATAAAGGCATGATCAGATATCCCAACTGGAGAACCAACCTTACTAGTTATAACGCCAGGGGAGTCGGTACGGTATAAGGTGCGAGTACAGAAAGTACATCAATATAATAGTATAATCAAGAGCAGATGATAGATATGAGGAAAGACCTCCTTGCAGAACTTAATACAATTATACATGCATCTTGAAAAGCAAAGGAACAATAAATTTACATTTTAAGGATAAAATAATGAAACATGATTTAAAACATATGATGACAAATTTTTATTCATTCAAATCAGTATGGTAATAAGCCGTATTAATCCAAAATGTGTGTACAGTATGACACAGACAATAAATCTTAGTCCTACGGTAATAAAATATAACTAGTAGCCCTCATTAGAAAAGGTGATTTTTTCATAATCTGGATATTTCTTCTTGAGAATCTCAACAGAAAGAGAATGATCGGCTCTACCATAGCCCTGCGAATAACCAAATACTTCGATTGTCTTTTTCTCGGCATCATGAAGGATACGTCCTCCACCTAGGCATTCACAATCTAACCCCAATTTTTCAATTGCTGGAGCAACTTTATCATAAACATCAGCATGAAAGCCTGCAGAAGAGTATCTGGAAAAGCAAATGACAAAGTTAAAAGGAAATTCAACGGATATATACCATTAATATACAGTACATAGTGCTTAGAAGCATGACAAAGTTTTATGATGACAGTGGAGGAATATTTAAACTTCTTACTCTTACTGTAGTAGCCAAAAAAAAAAAAAATGCCCCAGATGGTTTGAGCTTTGTTCTTTTAAAAGGATTAAAATTGCTTATATTTCATATGTTCTGTGTCTTGATATTGAAGAAATCTTTTATAGTTTACATTGAAATTTTCTCATACAGTACTTAACTAAATCTGCATGAATTCCAAATGTGTGCACTAATTCTAATAAAAGGTCTGCTCAAAATCAAAAAGGAAATTCAAATCTGAACATACACGTAGTTACATCACTAGTATAGCGTATGTATTCTCCATAGTATGAAAAGCAGCAACAGAACAGCTTAATGCCCTTATCTAACTACTACTGACGGCCTCTTTAAGTTTTAAGGTTCAATGAAATTTGATACACTTTGAAACAAAATTACAATATAAGCAAGCTTTCAGAGAATAAGGATTGTAAATTTGGGTCATTAACATCAAGAAAGTATATATACAGGAAAGATGATTATGGAAAATTGAATAGATCCTGACTTTGTTATACGAATGAGACTCAAATTTACTTAACAAACAATGCTCACCCTCTGACAATGTGCTTAGAAACCTCTGGTCCTCCTTCTGGCGAATGGTGAACATTGATTAATATATACTTAAAACGTCCAACGTCAATGTCAGCATCTTCTACTTTGTCCAGTGGAGAAGCCATTTTAACTCCTGGAAAGGAAAGAGTCATTTACTTTTTCTGTGAATTGAAAGATAAAACTAACACCTGATGCTCCTATACATTACACTGTATTTATTAATCTATTAGAAGTATATATTCAAGAACTTGACTATTAATAAATAAAAGTAAACTAACACCTGATGCTCCTATACATTACACTGTATTTTTTAATCTATTAAAAGTATATATTCAAGAACTTGACTATTAATAAATAAAAGTAACTTATAAATATAACAAAGCAATTTCCTATCTTTTGCAAAATATAAATCATCCTCTTGCATAACATAATATCTAACTAATAAATGTGTTGGTAAGAAGGTTGGAATATTATTTAACAATAATTTTATTATTATTACTAGCTAAGCTACAACCCTAGTTGGAAAAGCAGGAGACTATAAGCCCCAGGGCTCCAACAGGGAAAATAGCCCAGTGAAGAAATGAAAGAGAAATTAACTTCAAGAGGCGTAATTACCCACTAAAATAAAATATTTTATAAAAAGTAATTAACAAAAGTAAAATATTCTAAAAACACTGATAACATTCAAAGATCTTGCATATATAAACTATAAAAACCTTGAGGGGGAAAAAAAAAAAAAAAAAAAATGGAAGTGTGTGCCCGAGTGTACCCTCAAGCAAGAAAACTCTACCTCAAGACAGTGGAAGATCATGGTACAGAGGCTATGGCGTTCCCCGAGACTAATGAACAACGGTTTGATTTAGTTTAAAAAAAAAAAAAAAAAAAAAAAAAAAAAAAAATTCCTTTCAATGGTGACACTTTTGCTCACTTGTATCATTACAACACACTGTCAGAGAACAACCATGCTTCTCCAAACCCAATATTATTGTAGTTTAGTTAACTCAATAAGTGCTAGTGAAGATCACAGTCCCTTATAATTGATCATCCATAAGAGCGTTATAATCCCCACTGGCATAAATTGGAAATACAATACAGTACAGACAAACATTATGTCAATCCAGCCATTTTCTAACGTTTATAATATTTCTAGTACCGGCAAGCCCTATTTACTGCTGATTGCAAGGTGAGAAGATATCAGTTATGGAGTGATTTTAAAATAATTTACAACTGCCATATTGATAAGGGATAAATTCTCCATACGGTACTGTATGCCAAACAAAATTTATGGATCCTAAAATCTTTGCAGGTAAATAACCATAACAAATATGATAATACTGGTATTGTAAGTTGTAACTGAAGCAGAGCATTGTGATAATTCCAATGAATTAAAACAATTCCTGTAATGAATAAAACCTTGGAATTAATGAATTTTCTAAATGAATCCTTGATCAGTAAGAGCACTTGAAATCGGGTTGGGAACGTACATCAGATATCAATGCTTTCTAGTGCCAGTATACCAATAAAAATTAATCAAAAACATGAGTGTCTCCTTCTCTACTAACACCAACAGCAATAAAAACATCAAGAATCCCGCTATATGTAAGCTCAAAATTTTACCGTATACTGTACATAACCTATGGGCTAGCCTGTTATTTAATATTATTTGATGTTAAAAAAAAAAAAGAGCTTACAACACATTTATCCAATACTTAGGGACCTGACTGGCAGCCGTGACAGACCATGTGGTCAAAATTGCACATACTGTATTGCAAAATTTAGGTAAAAATAAAAAAAGTCTGTACAGTACTTTACTACTGTACATTATTGTTGCTAGTCAAGCATACTATAATGTGAGAGAGAGAATATGGCTTCCTCTCAGTTTATATGGTAGTAAGAACTTAAGGACAAAGCTCAGCCAACTCCCATGAGTAGAAGACTGGTGTCCCAGGACGAGTTACAAAGTAGCCGAAAGTTTTGAATGTTTATTAGCAACAGTAACGCATGTAATTACTCATATACTCATACACCTAAACCATGCAACATTCTGGAATACTGTACAAAAATATTTGACGAGTAAGAGCACCGGGAGCGTTTGCGAGAAATTAAGTAATGGTTCAAAACTTAAGGAAAAATGTCCAAACCCAACCTATTACATAAACAGGGATTTTGAAGAAAAGCAGTCCCATTTGGCAGAGAGACCAATAATCTTTATATGGGCAAAACTGGGACCCCTATTCAAGTTATAGTTTGTAATGAACATTCATTAACATTGTTATTGTTGTTGGTGCTTATTTGTCCGTTAGTGTCACGACTGTCTGACAAACTGTAATTAAAACTATTTTGGAAATTTACCATACTTTTAAAACTACAATCACATATATCATTTGTTGCTCATTCAACTTTAAAATAACACTGAAATTATCACCAAATCACGTACAACTTGCCAGCTCCATACAAACTTCCCAAAAATATTTAATTGCCGGTGAAGTGATCCAGGGCGGAGCAAACATTCGTTACAACGACATTAAGAGAGGGACCATTAATCTAAAAATGGTCCAAACTGGGACAGCTATAGTTCTAAAGGGGCCAATGTGCATCATTAACCCTATAAGTTATATGATAAACTAAACCTGCTACTAACAACCAGACCTGGGCGTCTTTGCATAATGACGGAGACATCCCGTGTGAATAGAACACCACCTACCCTAAACTTTTCCCCTAACCTAACCTAACTTAACCTACAATACCTAATTGCCTAACGGGGAGTGGTAACGGTCCCCTACGACCCGCCTTAGACTGCCGTATCGTTAGCAATAAGGCTAAAAATAAGGAGTTATGGGGCATGGCCGTGATCATACATACACCCAAGCACTGTCCTAGCTCAGTTTAATTGAGTGGGGGTGCAGCTTGATGTGAAAGGTAATGTCAAAGATTTGAAATCTAATCGTGACTAAACCAGAAAGGATTTAATGGTGTATGTATGATAGCGGCCACCTGCATGATTACGGATAACTTAGAATACAGCAGTGTAAGAGAGGTTGCAGGGGGGCGTGAGAACCCCAGGTAAGGTAAGTAGGTAAGGACATGGCTTGTAGGTTAGGTTAGGGGGGGGGGAAGTTGAGATTAGTTGATGTTTATTTTTAATCCACAAGGAAGGAACTGGCCGCTGACATACAAAGGGCCCAAGATTTACCAACTAACAAGCATATAGTAATGTAATATTATACGGTTAGATGGACCAGTAAGAACGATTTGGCTAGTAATAAGAAAGATATCGAACTGTCCCTACAAACTACATTCACCCCCCATAATCAACAATTCAAACTAAATTTGGTTGAATTGTCATATGGTCCGAACCCAAAAGAACCCGGTAAATAATTAGGGCGATACGATACCTTGTGCAAAACTCCTATTTCCAAGTGCTGCCTTCACAGGAGGTGAATTAACAAAAAATAATGGTCTTTGTAAGAGGAAACGGCAGCTAATCATTTATATGACCTTGTACTATACTTTCAGAAAATGTTCGACAAAGCTCTGCACTAGGGATACGTCTGAGTGGCCTGGACGAGTCTTGCAAATTGCAATATATTAAAGCCGAGAACGTCCTACTGAAATACATACAAGTATATCTTGGCAGTCGGTTGCTGGTGTTCTAAATAACATTCAAATTACAAATCAAGAGCTGTTTATGTGTCAAAAAACCTTATTCTTACCAGAAAGGTCACTGTCAATGACAGACGTTAGGTGACAACAGACAGGAACAGGAGAGACACAAATAGTTGAGTTGGTGCTTGAACCTTGAAGTCGGCATCACAACCAGAAACCCTTTTTAGTCTTTGTTCAGGAATGAAGATTTGTTTGATTTTGGAATTTTATTTTGTTTTCTATTAGTTTCATCTTAATGAAACAAGTGGTGAATAGATGTTCACAGTTGTACTGAATATTTATCATGCTCTCTCTCTCTCTCTCTCTCTCTCTCTCTCTCTCTCTCTCTCTCTCTCTCTCTCTCTCTCTCTCTCAGAGAAAATAATTAAAAACATAACAAAATAGCTGAGAGCATAAATTATGTATGGAATTGCATGAATTGGAAATACTACTCAATTGTGAATATGACCTTACAAAACGACTATGTTGAGTGAAATACAGCAATTATATAGAAAAAAAATTAGGATGACTTATAAAGAAATATCATAACAGCATCGAATGATAAAGAGAAATACCATTTATGAATAATTTTGCATTTTCAGAGTAAATAAGAAATTCTGTTTTTTATTATAATTCCGGTCAGGACAAAAGTTTTTAATATAACAATGGTGTTTTTCCTAAAGGAAACTCCCATTTCCTTCGAAAATGACATTTATTTTGGAGGCAAATAAATACTTAAACTTTAAAAGTCATAATATTGATAATGGTTAACTTCAGCCAAGCAGATAGGATTTCTCACTCTCAGCCGTCAGCACTTGACACCCGTGACTCAAGCAGCCAATCCCTGAAGTGCCGGTCTAGAGGTTAGAAGTCTCTTACATATGACAAGCAACTGGTGTTGTACATGTGACGTTGTGGATACTCTATATTTCTTAGTAAGTTTATTCCTTTATTATACATTGTTAACGTTATTTAGGAATTTAATTGTTTTATATGTACTATATATAAGGTGTCATGCTTAGCTTTGATTGGTGGAGCAGTCCCGACCTGTAGGCTAAGTGAAGGTCTAGTTTCAGCATGCTTAACCCCATAGAAGACCGACCGATCGATCCTGTCTTTTCATTCTTATTTTTACCCTGGGTAAATGTAGTTCGTTGGGATAGGGTAAGCCAAGACTATGGTAGTCTAAAGAGGGCTGGTCGCAGGGGCCGGAACCCTCAGTAGGTTAGGTAGGGAACTGGTAATTGTTTACAACACCACGCTCCCCATTTACTCCGAAATAATGCAATCCTGCAGTTCTCATCTTCTTGCACAGTAATTAGGTCATTTAAATTCTGGGAAAGCAATAATTAGCAAGAGATGTTGATGAAGGGGGAAGGGGTTATTAAAATAAAATAGCTCGGTTTCCTCACTAAACGACTAGGAACTGACATGTCAAAATAGTCAACCAAACGGAGATTCATGGGTGAAAACCTTTAGAAAGCAAATAGAGGCGAGACATTTCAGCAGCTGGCACAGATGGCATTGGATAGGAGTCTCTGGAGAGAATGGCGATATCAGATGCAGGACCCAACCCGGAGAATTCCGGACGGGATTTAGTGAGTGAGTGAGTGATAAATCAACTAGTAATATTTTGAACAACCTGCAAAATCCTTCATTATAGTGAATTGATACTCTAAAATACATTTGCCAATAGGTTAGGTTTCAAGTCAAGTACTGTCCTATGCCAATAGCTTGGTAGGCCTATATGTTTTCCTAGAAGGATGCAGGGGTAGACCTAAACTGAAAACATTGGTTTGCAGTATAGCAAGTTTTTTTTACTGTATCTGAATCAATTGAAGATTATACAGTTAAAATTATTACAGTATATCAAAAGATATACCAAGTATATCGACTGTACTGTATAGGGGGTAGGGTCAACTCGGACCATTTCCAACTCGGACCATTTTGAAATACCAACTCGGACCATTATCTCGACCATCTCGGACCGTCAAAAACTATGGAAATGCCAAGTCGGACCATCATGTAAACCAACTCGGACCATCGAGCAAACACGCAATCTAAAGTTTACAGGATAATTGCATAATTACCACCAAAAGCTGTAACAACCAAATTTATGGAAACAAAAGGAATTTGTCCTCTTTTAAAAGATGGGGAATTAAAGATTAAAACGGACTATATCCTTTTGAGAGAGAGAGAGAGAGAGAGAGAGAGAGAGAGCTTGTTTCTCAACGCATTATCTCTCTCTCTCCCTCTCTCTCTGTGTTTGTCTCAAGCTTGTTTTACAGGATAATTGCATAATTACCACCAAAAGCTGTAACAACCAAAATAAACAGAGTATGCCTAACCAAAATAAACAGTATGCCTAACAGCCTGTACACAGCTGAAGGCGCAACCTACCTTGGACAAGTGTTTGCTGTGCCTAAACACAGTGCGACCTCGACAGGTGCGATTTAAGAATTTAGCTAAATATTGTTAAATTAAATTATATATTGATATTATTAAATTAAATTATCTTAATCCTATTGACGATTGTAAATTTTGAGTTGCCATTACCAGATAATCATTTTATAAGAACGGAGAAATATAAATTGATATATCGACTAGAAAATCATCTGAGTACAAATTGTTGCAGGAGGCATTGCTGTGTGACGGATGCAATTTGTGGCAACACCGAACTTGTGGGACGGGCGTTACCAGGGAAGATTACAGAAAAGCAGTAAGAGAGGGGGTGGAAATTGATTGGAGGTGTGCCACATGCTCTTCCAAACTAGGCAACACTGCTGACTGTATCACTGACCATCCACCTGATGAAGCGTTGGTGGATAATCTTATCAACGAGGACTCTGTAAATAATGGTGAATGTTTAATCGAGGATCAGGCACAAGCATTGGTAGAATGTATTACTTATGAAAAAGTGTGTGCGTCATCACAAAGAGGAAAACAGAAACTTGTAGACAGTCAGGGTTATTCATATACATTCAAAAGAGAAACAACAGTTGGTGTTCATTGGCGTTGCGCAGTTAGGAATAAAAATGTTAAGTGTGGAATGATAATAAAGGAAGTGAATAATTCGTTTATCAGAGGGCCCAGTGAACATTCCCATCCACCGGAAACATGCCCTGCTACCACAAGTAAGGTTTCAAAATTAATTAAAGATAAAGCAATGGAGGATGTGTTTCGGCCCGCATTAGAAATCGTGGAGGAAGTAATCCTTGAAAACGTAGATCCAACAATGCCTACTGCTTCACTACCTGCCCCCATAAATCTCGCTCGTCAAGCAAACAGGAAGCGGCAAGCAAACAGACCTGCTGAACCCGTGGATTTGAGTTTTGAAATTAGTGAGGAACACATACCACCTAACTTTCTTAAATTTGATATACATGTAGGGGATAGACGTCACTTAGTATTTGCAACAGAAGGACAGTGTCAGTTACTTGCTAAAGCAAAAAGGTGGTATGTCGATGGGACATTCAAAGTTGTTAGGCAACCCTTCACACAACTTTTTAGCATTCATGCATTCATGAAGTATGATGGGAATGTGAAACAAATGCCTCTTGTATTTGTTTTAATGTCAGGTAAGAGACGCAAAGATTACAAAAAGGTGTTTAGTAGAATTAAGGAAATCCTAGGTGAACAATTAAAAGTACAAGAAGTAATTCTAGATTTTGAGGCAAGTGTTTGGCGGGCTATCCCAGATGTGTTCCCAGATGTAGTTATGCGTGGTTGTGCGTTTCACTGGGGACAAGCAGTGTGGAGGAAGGCCCAAGAATTTGGCCTTCAGTCTGCATACACAAGTGACACCAAAACATATAAGTTTGTGAGACAACTTCTTTCTCTACCATACGTACCTGATGATCACATAGAAGGACTATTTTTAAGATTTTATAGAAAAGCAGCTGGGTCACAACAACTTTTAAATCTTTTAGAATACATTCACAATACTTGGATTTCCTCCGAAATGTGGCCACCCAAAGCGTGGTGTGTTTTTGGTAGGAGTGTCAGGACAAACAACGACGTGGAAGGGTGGCACCACAGACTAAACAGAAAATCACGAAAAGGTCAACTTAATTTCTACATTCTCCTATCTCTTTTGTATAATGAAGCAAAGCTTGTGCCACTATATGTAAATTTCTTAAATGATGGAAAAGTGTTGCGCCACCAAAAGACAAAGTATGCTAAGCAACATGGAAGACTAGTCGTACTGTGGGAGGAGTTTTCTCTAGGTCATAGATCGGGTAAAAGCCTTCTAAAAGCTGTTTCCCATTTCATTGCTGTGAATGTATGATTATTAATTTGAATATGTTTTATTGAACATTTTACTTTGTCTTTTGCTTCTACATTTGCATGTTTTTAATAACTCTCCTAATAATAAATATGTGTGACTTTCACTGTTCTCAATTTATTTTTACCAATTGTTCTAATTTATAATCTTATCAACCTGGTCCGAGTTGGTTCACTACTGTGGTCCGAGGTGGTATATTGTGGTCCGAGTTGGTTATAATGGTCCGAGTTGGTGGAGGTACGGTCCGAGTTAGTAAGGGTCCGACTTGGCGATGGTCCGAGTTGGGGGTGAAGCCTGTATAGTACCACATCTTTTGTTTTATTATGATTACGACAACTCTGGTTCCTTCACCACACTGAGAAACAGTAGCTTTCTGTTGACTCAGTGGATGTCTTAATAGGTTGTTTGCTATGTATGCGCTCTGCAAGTATTTTCTGGGTTGCAAGATAACCTCTGCCTCTCCACTTGTTTTTTTTCTCCTTCAACCACTTTTATCATATTGAGCTTGTTGACATTTTTTTTTCTTTGCACATCTATCAAATGTTGTATTTTTCACATTCTCAGGAGAAAACTTTGTGTAATCATGAAGGACATATTTATTTAGATTTCTTTTCTTGACAACAAAATATAGATAATTGATATTGGTGAAAGTGAACTCTTTTTGCTGTATGCCAGATTAAATGCTGTAATAATATACTTCAGTATTCAGTTTCATAAATTTTTATAAAGATCTTTATTACTTTACAGCATTAAGTGCTGATTAAAGTCATTCAGTGCATTTTATATAAAATTCTTTCTAGTTAATCAAGCAGAAAATTAGAGATTTTTTAAAGGGGACAATGGTGAGTTCATTTACAGTTCATGTTGAGATAGGTGAAGTAATAATGTTTAAAAGTCCCAAGAACTATTATTAAGTTTAATTTTCAAGGCATACTGTATTTATGTATAGTATATATAAAGAGATATTCTGCAACAATAATGATGGTCTAAAACTCAACAGCTATAAAAATGAAAGTTTCATATACAGGATTTGTTAAGAAATTAGATTATAGTGCTGTACAGTGTTCAGTTAGACTAATTTGCTATTATAAATCATGGATGCATCCTTAACCAACTTACGATATGTTATCTGGAGTCTTGTGAGTCCTTGGGAAATTATAGGGATGCATCATAAATTAACCTAATCTAATCATGGGTGCTGCATCCCATGTGGGGCCTAGAGTGTTGGTGTCAATATAGCCCCATTGAGTCGTTATTATTTTGCATGGCTCTGTGCTCGGAAAGATTGAGAGTTTTATCAACTAAATGATCGCGACACATGGCCGTGCTCAGAAGCATTATGTAAGGGTTCTTGCATTGTCCCCTTTGCCCCTGGCTGCCCTACTTTTTCACCTTCTACTTTAACTTCCTTCCTGCTTTATTCCATCTGGTTGGTCAACCTCTGTTATCTTGCACTTCATGGTAAAAGTTGTAGGATGTGTCATTGTTCTGTCATAGCATTTGCAATTGCGATGCCAAACATAAGATTAAGCAGCACTGGTCATATTCAAGTACATTATGTCAAGAAATTAATTGTTGAGCTTTGCTTAAAAATATTTGGAATGAGATTTCAATTTTAAGGTTAAATAAGTATGGCGTTGTTATTGATCTGTGATTGATGATACAATACTTAGAATTAAGTTTCTAGTGTAAGAGTAAATAAACATTGAGGTTATTTACCTATGGTTAAAGATACTTAGAATTAGGTTTCAGTTATAAACGTAAATAAGTATTGTGGTTATTGGTTTATAAGCTTGGGATAGAAATTAAGATGAAAAAACATGTATTGGTAATACTTATTGGAGGGCTTTGTTTTTGCTAAACTGGTGGTGTGAAATTGGTGAATCTTAGTAGGGTACAGTTTTGGAAAAAAAAAGTGGCACTAAATCAGAAATCAGGAAGATTGGAACATCCAAAATTAGAAAAGAGTTTCTTACCCTTTAAACCACCATATGCATAAAATATACCTAGTAAATAATTCTTAATCGATTGATTCCTGATTTTATATTGTGTATTATATGTGAGGATGAGTTTGGGGGGTTACCTAAGTGTGCTTGGTTAGTCCATTTGTCCCCAACTACAGTACATTGATTTTTGCTTTTTCCCTTCTTGTCTATTCCATTTGGTCTGGTCCCTTACTGCACAACTTCTTCAACAGTACCTTTGTCAATTTCTCCCCTATTTAAGAATAAAGCTTTTGGGCAAGCCATATAGAAGTCTAAAATGGAACTCCTTGGCCTCATTCAGCTGCTGTACTCTTAAAATGGCAATAGTTATATATGTGAAGAATTGGGTTACTCAGATCACTCTCTCACCGCTCATGATTTCCCAGTACTTTGACATAACTAGCTAAATTGCTTGAGAATACCTTATTGCAATTTAGTCAGATTTTACTTTAGACCAAAGGATGTTAGTCGACTCATACTGATGAATTATTTTGCCGTTCATCATGTGTCATTTAATCGATACTTATAAACTTCTCTCACTATTCGCTATTTTTATTTCAGGGTATAGGAATTTCCAGATGTGGAGAAGATGAAGCCACAAAGCCCCAAGTTCAGTATTCAGATGGTGAAAAGCAGTAGACCAGTAGGGAAAGTCTTTAGAAAGAGCAATAAAAACAAACAGGAAGATAAAGCTGGGGAATTGAAATTAAAAAATGGAAAGAGGGAGAACATTAGATTGAATGTTAATGGCAGAAAAAATGGGAAATTCAACTCCAAAAGTGAAGATATTAATGCAGTGCTTAGTCCGAGTGGAAATTCAATGGAAGTGTCAAAGAAAACCAACGTGCAAACACCAAAACCAGAGATCACATCATTGCCGAAGAAATATCATATCGGTGATCATTTGATAAAAAGTAAAACACAGAAGAGGAAAGCTGATGAAGTATTCAAAGGTGCTGAGCCTTCTCATAAAATTGCAAAAAAAACTGTTGAAAATGATACAGCTAAGGGAAATAAAGATTCAGTTGTGAGTAGTGAATCCAAAGTTGCTGTAACAGATGGTTCAAAACGAAACAAACGAAGAAGGAAGAAAAAGAAGAAAAAGCCTTCAGATACCAATAATGAAACAGCTAACCAGTACAAACCTGTTTTGATCGTGAAGGAAGCCAAGGATATTTCTGGCAATTGGAAAAACCTAAAGAATGTAAGTATAGTATTTTTTACTGTAGCAACCCATTGTTTTGAATAGTCATGACACATGAATTTTAAATGGATATCCAAGTTTGTTCTTACGAGAGTACAGGTTACCATTGACGAAAGGTAATTAAATGTTGAAGCTTGCTAAAAAAAGTAATGATTGTATATTATGGCTCTGTTTTTGTCAGTGACTATTATCATCAAATCACATGGCTGATATCTTCATAATTTTTCCAAATGTCTTTGATTCCAAGTTTGTCTATAGCTGCACGTTTGGTCAGTATATTTGACTTTGTGTGGTCAATAAGACATTCGTGCATTTGATAACTTAATATGAGGTACATGCAACGAATGTTTGAAGCTGAAAAAATAAATGTATGTAATTACACTTGTAATGGTTATAAAATAAAATGGGCTACCATACCTGTGATAGGCCATCCTGCTACATACATATATATATACATATAAATATGACCTTCCTGTGGCATGCATGGATATGGGATATGCGGTGTCATATATATTAATCTATGTATGTACACTGTGATACGTGCTTATATTTACTGCCAGACCTGCATAAAATTACTCATCAGGAGAACTGTAAAATGTGGCCATGATTGGCCTATCCAAATGTGTGACTCTCATCTGGCTGCTATGTAGCCCGTAAAATAAATAAAACATAATGCCCCCTCTGGGCTCATAATAATGATGCACCGTCTTATATTATTACTTACAGATAAATCAAGATAATATTCCTAAGATCATTGTAGTATAACAGTTCCGGTAGCTGAGGCTTCCCTCGCGAATCTGTTTATATCCCTGTTTACCTTTTGCGCCCCTAGGTGGTGCACATGCTGCTTGCCCGCCAGATTTGACCTGTCCTAACTCATTATTCCACATTGTGTTGCTTTATTATTTACTATACTTACCATGGTACAGTACCTGTATTTGTTTTTTTTAATGTTCTAGGGCACTTGTATAATTCTGTTCTACTTTATTTGATTCCTAAGTGAAGTACAGTTTATCAAATGTTTTGTGATGATTACTATTTATGATGAGATTTATGTATTCCACCTCATACATTTTGTATCCATTTTACAAGCATGGGGGATTTAGAAGCTTCTTTTGGACGAGAGCACCAGTGATGGTGCTCCCTTTGTTGTTAGGTGATTCCTAACTTGTCCAGATTGGGCATGGTAGGTAATGCTTACACATCTCTCTGATCGCCTCATAAGTCACCAAGGTAGGTTTAGTGCACACATATTCATTGAAAAGTACAATCATTCTTGCTCTTACTTATACCCTTGAGTTTTTCCCCATAGGAAGTTGTGCCATTGGTGCACCTCATGTGTCCTTGCAGTGTTTCGTTGGCTTCTAGCTGCTCATACCATGTGGTCTTCTACTTTGGCACCATTCATACTTTCTTTCTTCCATTTGTTCATACAGGAATACAAACCATCGTCCTTTAAATAGGGAGATGATTTCGGAGCATGTTGGAATAGCTAATGAATTCGTTAACGCGTTACTGTAGTTAATGACATGTAGTGCGTGTGGGTAAGTAGTACCACCCACCACTTGTTAGAAGAACCATGAATTTCGGCCACGACAAATATGGATGTATCGTTGCATCCATATCTGAACTTTTTATTTTCTTATTCTTACAAGTAATGAATACTGGCTGTTTATTGCCGTAGTGTAGATGTGAAACGAGAAATTTGTACTTGCCATTGAAATGGTGGACAATACAACCAATTTGTGAGTAAAACAGCTGAAGATCCACACACACTGCTGCTGTAGGGTGTATGAATGTTTGCATCCCCGTATATTGAATGTAGTCGATGCTTCCTGTGGAGTGGCAAGTGCACGCCCTGAGCGAGAAGAATGCCAAGTCTTTGTTAGCGTTGATTTGACAATGTCCAAGAAGACACTGAAGATGTCTTTTACTTCTTCATCTCCTCAGTGGGTACGTCTGCTGCTACCTATGTTGCATATATGCCACTGGCTCAGTCCTAGGGGAATGTGTCAAAAGTGTGGATCCCTCAGATCTGCATCAGTGGGCTTTTCAGGTTCTGGTGGTGTTTGGAGTTCCTCGAGAGTTTTTCGTATCCCATTGGAGGATGAAAGCTCTTAACCTGTTTATGAAGGAAAATGGGCCATTATCTGAAATTGTTGTCATAGAAGGGATATTTCTCCGGTCTGAGCAGTTGTAGTGCAGAGCTTGAATTTTTTGTTTAACTTTGCCGAGAAAAGCTCCTCTCAGTCAAGGCTGAAGGGTTTAGACCTCTGTTTCTTAGAAGTTTTCTGTGCTCATGAGGAACTTCTAGCAGTCTTGCCCACCCCAGTACCTCAGGCTTCCAGAGTGGCATGGGACACCATGCTGCAAGGCCGATATGCGTACTCTGTACAAGCCTTCAAGAAGGTTGTTAGACAAGGATCTTACTGTCGAGACTGTCTTTTTATTAGCTTTAGCATCGGCAAAGAAAGTGAGTGAGTTGTATTGACTCTTATCTAGTCATCCTTTTCCATCCCTTCCCGTTTGGGAAACATCTGATGGCAATCGAAAGGAGACACTTTTGTGTCCTTTTAGGCCTCTGTTGTGCTGTCTGAAAAGGACCCTATACCTCAAGTCTGAGTGTCAGAGACTTTTCGTTAGCATCAGCAGGAGTCAAGGAACACGGTCTCTTTCTGGCTTCCTGAGACGATCCATAAGGTCTATGCCTCGACTCACGAGTGGTTTGAAATACTGTACCATCTAGGACCAGAGCTCACGAAGTCAAGGATATTGCCGCACCATGGCTTTTAAGAAAAACTTGTCAGTGGGCAAAATGATAGAGGCCACCATCATGGCCTTTAATCCATTAGAGTAATCTATACCCATGAATCCCATGACAACTTTGTGCTTAGTCATTTGGTGGCTGCTCAAGTAGGTATGTAACCACCCCAGCTCTCATACGCGACAGAATGCATCTTGTCTATGGTAATGTGTAAATGTATTTCTGGAATTAATGGTAGAATGAATGGTTCTTCTTCATTCGCTCTCGGGGGATTAAGCTGTCAAATTATTATGCACTGGTAGGTTACACTTGGGACCTCCATTCTTATATATAAAAAAATTTATACCAACTCTTTGATCATCATACGGGTACAGTATATGATTCCGAACTTACGTTCCTTTCAGAGGAAGCGTTTCTTTATTTTGATAGAGTACATGCACTCATGTATAGGCCAGGCCCTATCAGTCTTTCATCCCTATGAAGGACAGGTAGAAGGTTGTTGGAATCACCGCTTAGCTCCTGTATAGGACAAGCGGTTGTCACTTTGAGGAAAGAAAATGAACATTCGGTTTGGTTTTAAGGGACTTCCACCTTGCAGTGTCTTTTTAATTAAAGGACTATGGTTTTCATGTTGCAAAGGAACAAATCATAGGTTTTAAAGTAATTTGTATTTTTTTTATCTATACATGTATGAGTCCTTAAATCCAGCTTCCCTTCTCAGTCCTGGGCTGAAAGGTCAAAAGTGAAGCTCTCCGGCTGGGAAAGGGAGTTGGGCTTGTTGCCCACACCCTTCACCAGCTGAATAACCGCTCGTTATGCAAGTTTTGACGACATCTCCAGCTTGTACTGAATCGGTCTTCCTGATTAAAGGACTGGTTTGTATAACTAGGAAAAGTACAAATTATTTATAAACTGGATATTTGCTAGATTTTGTGTTTCTGCTTCATCTTTGTTGTAAACCAGAAGAGGATGGAGGTGACAACATCTGATAGATATGCAATAAATAGAAATTTTAGTGGCTTTGAGAATTATACATTGAAACAAAGACAGCTACCTAATACATCAGTTATAATGCTGACAGCAGATTATCCTTAGGAAATATTTTGTAATGTATGTATCTTACAGGATTACATTATCACATCTGCTTACTGGTTGTCAGACTTGCATCTGCCATGTGCTTTAATCCTTCTAGGATTCAACAAAGCTAAAACTAGTAGCAAAAGTTAAGATCTCATGAGTGAACTGTATTACATCGGATTAACAAGTATCAGATCATCGTGAACCAACAGAAAGTAGGGGTATCTGACTTCCCTAATACTTAAAAGCTACTATAAATTACCAAGTTGTCATGATACATTGAGTATTCTGAGCTTGGAGAGTTTTATGTTCTAGGTCCCTATGATTAGTTTATGGTTATTTATTTTGTGTCTGTAATTTGTGTTCTGTGGATGTCCATGGATAGACATGGAGATCAAGTGCAGAGTAGACATTGTTGGGGTCACCTTCTCAAGGCTCCAGCCTTTTTAGGGTTAGATGTGTGGCTCCTTTAAAGGCAAACAAAGTCGCACATGCCTATCAAAGACAAGTAGCCTACTACTCCAGCCTGGTTGTCAGCGGTTGGTGGTTTGTATGAATGAAAATTTATCGTAAATTATATTAGAAAACATTTTTGTTCAGAAATAATACTTTTACAGTAATTTGCTCTTGTTAATTATTATTACATAATTTAACCAAAATTGCTCTTAGCAAATGATAATATGGTCAGTTTCTTATGTACAGTAGTACATTGTTTGCTAATAAGAATATATAGTACTGTAGATGAGAATTTTCTTTTTGTGTAATGGACAACAAATATTTGAATTGATAAGTTTTTCATCAGATTATTATCCAGCAAGATAAGAAGGCTCAATTAGAGAAGTTGAAAGAAAATGAGAAAAAATTTCAAAAACCGAAACACATCATTGATAAGAAGGGTGCTCCAAAAATGACCAAGAAGATGAAGAAAATAGAAAAATTGCAATTGGACAAAATGATTGAAGAGCAGAAAAGACAGACTGAGAAATATCAGGCGTGGAAAGAAAAGCTTTCTGCGAAGGAGGAGGAGCAACCTAGGAAAAAGAAAATGGACGATATTTGGTTTGATAATGTCGACCCGATTCTTTTAGGGGAAGAATATAATGAAGATGAAAATGAGTCTTCTGAAGTTCCCGATGTGCAAGAGAAGGAAAATGTTGATGAAGGATCAGAAGGGCAAGTATTTAGCAAGATACATTGGGACTTTTTCTTTCTTTCTCGTCATATTGGATAATTTTTTAAGAGCTTGTAACTGGAATCATTTGTGTCACTGCCTCACTTAATTTATTTCCAGAATGAAAAATTTTCAGCACTGTCTTGATATTAAAACAACTTAAACTTTTTTTTTGTCTTAATTTTAGCTAACTGTATGGACTTCCTAAAATCTTTTTAAAAATCTTCATTGTGATATAATGTATCCAGTTACCAGTTTTAATATTTTTCTGGTTTAGTGTAGTACACTATTACACTAAATACTGTATTGTTTGATTCAAGCACTGTGCAGTAAACAAAACTTTAAATGTCATATAAACAAGAAAATATGATTTGAATGACAGCAATTTCATATAAATGCATGTTAAATCTTTTTTATACTGATATTTCTAGTTACCTGTACAGTAGTGCTATACAGTATACCAAATTTTATTTCTTTCATATGAATAAATTTTACAATACAGTACTCACACATTATCTTTTTGCTGTCATGTACTTTTAGCATGAATTTTTTAAATGTCTTTCATTTTCATTTACTTTATTTGCTCTCACCCTCTCCCCTTCTGATTGTAAAAAGAAATCAATCTGTCCTGAGTACACTGTATATGGTTATCAAGACATGCTAATCATAGTGTAATTGTGTACTTTCCCCTTTTCTTGTGCATCAATATCCATCCTGTTTATTAGATATAAATTGCATGGTATGTTGAGTTGTTCTGTTCTCAATCTTTATAGCACATAATATTTTTGTTTTGCCCTCCAGTTATGTTTTATTATTTACTTCATATTAATATAATTTGCTTAAAGTTTTGCCAATGCATTTCCTAATCATACTGTTATATCCAGATGAGGAGCCTTCTAAATTTCCATGTGTCAAATTGTAATTAACAGAAAGTCATGCCAAAAAGCACCAGGTCACATTGTTTTGAAATTGGTCTATTTACCTTGGCTGGCTTATTGGAAAAAGAATCAGGAAAGTCATGGTGTTATCAAAATCAATATATGAAGTTATTTTATACATTCAGAAATAAGAATTTGTGTTACTGTAATTGGGCATTAAGTCACAGATTTTTCATCTGAATAAAACTAAGAACTCGTTCAATTTTACTAAATTTTTATTAGCATAATAGTGTAATCACAATTTATAAAATCTAGTGTGAAGATGTAGAATACTTCATATTTTTATGAGTTTTATTTAAATCATAACAAATATTAGATTTTCCATGCATATACTCTTTTTCCATGGATGAATTTTTGGCCTGCCATCCTCTAATTCACTCTTAAGTACTGTACTATAATCATAATCATTCTCTGATTAACTAGAATCAAAGTCAACTAGTGTCTACAGTACTATTACTGAATGCCATTATAGTGTTGTCATTCAATGACTAAAAGCTATTAGTTATTAAAGACAGTCACCTTTCTCCCACACTAGAAAATAACAAGTGCTGGAGAGAAATTATTGTACAGTGCTACTAAAAAAAATCTCGTAAATTCTACAGATTCTGATGTTTAATTGCTCAATGAATGAGAAATCTATCTCACCAAAGATTTAAACCAAATTAAATAGAGAATGTGACTAATGGATTTGAAAACTCAGGGCATTGACTGTAGTAACCAAACGTTTTGAAAATTACAATGCATATCTTTCTGGAAAGGGAATTTCAAATTAACATGATTTAAAGGTTCAAGAAAGAAAGTGGAATAATTATAAGAGAGATAAACTTGGGGATTTGATAAAATCTGAGATTGACAAGAAATAGGAAGTTAACTAAAGTTTCACCCTATGGCCAGTTTTGTTTCTTTATTAAACCTTTTCCCATTACTTTTCAATTGTATTATGTGCTGAAATACCATCTTCTAAGTTTTGGATGTTGAAGTTATAGAATTAAGTTTTCATTTTGAATTATTTTAATATGGATTTTGTAAAGGTCAATATTATCTTTCAGGGATGGTAAAGCTGTGGCTGTAGATTGCGAGATGGTTGGTACTGGGATTGAAGGGAAAGAGTCAATGTTGGCAAGAGTATCCATTGTAAATCAATATTGCAGGGTAATTTATGACAAGTTCGTAAAGCCTCAAGAGCCAGTTGTTGATTACCGAACACAATTTTCAGGAATTCGACCTGAGGATATTGTAAATGGTAAGATTTTTGTGTGCTTTTGTGGAGTTCTTTTGAAGTTGAATAAACAAATTATAACCTCTTAACATCAGAAATGAATACAAAATAATAATTTACGATATAAAAAAGGAATTCTGTATTGAAAAATTACCTTGTACTTTACCTATGAAGAGAGTCATGGCTAATGTGAGAGGAGTTTATACTGTTTGGAAGGTGAATCTCCCTCAATGAGCATTCATGGTAAAATATTGGGAGTTATATCTCTTGAATAACTTTTGCTACTACAGTACTACCTGTGTACCTCTGAACTATCCTGACGATCGGTTCATCCTGGCATCATCGGAGAGCTAGTTGCTATAGGGTTGACATAACCACCTCGCTTTTTGTCGTGATCTGGGGATCATGAATTGGGAGAAGTATGTCACACTTAATCAGAGGTTGGAGTATATTGGTATGCTGATAGATACAACAGCAGGCAAAGTCTTTCCATCAGATGATCGCATCAGCTGACTCAGAGAGGTAGTGTGATCACTTTGTCCAGATGGTACTTCTCGTCCACCCTTCATCGTTGGAGAAACTCGTTCCTTGGGGTGTGATAGGCATCTCCACTAGAGATCCCTTCAGTGGTGTTGAAGGATCACTGATCGACCTCCAAAAATTCCTCGTTCTCTACTGTTCCAGTGGAACAGGAGGTACGAGCCAATCTTTCCTGGTGGCTTGACAAAATAAACTATACCAGGAAAGTCTTTCAACTCCCCGCCTCCATATATGCAACAGTTCTCAGGTGCTCAAAAGAATGGGGCTGGCTTTTACCTGGACAACTTGGTAATATCAGGTGTGATGTCAGCAGAAATTCATCTACATAACGGTTTGGGGATACAAGCATTCCAAGAATGTTTTTTAAGTGCAATCAGTAGTGTTGAGGAGCATTAACATTACCATAGTAGCTTATGTCAATAAGCAAGGAGGCACAGTTTTCCTATCTGCATGTCAACAAATCAGATGCGTATCCAGGCGTCGTATCATGCCATAGAGTTGTTAGCCAGTTTTATCCAGTGAAGACTATTCCTTTCCCTCATTTAGTTTGATATACTGGCTGATCATGCCAAATCTCAGATGAACCTGGTTGCTCTCTGATGGCCACAATTCAAGGGATCTTCTGATCTGTTAGCAGTTTTAGCGCACATCTTTGCCGAGAAATATCTCGTAGTCATGACTGTTGGAGGCTACTGTTCAGCCTTTAGCCTTGTATTTCGACTAAAAAGCATAAACCTTTCTTTCTTGCGGGAGTTGTCTATGCTTATGAAGAGCTTCTATATCAGTCTTGCCCACCCTGGAACCTTAGGAAATAAGAAAATTGTTAACCTGTTATCACATGGATTTTCTGAAATATTTCTGATCCGAGGTCTTCCCAGTTAAGGGATTCTCAACTTATATTGGTAAAAGAAATTGCGTTATTTATAATTTCACTCTTCACAATGATTATAGTATATTTTGCTACAAAAACTCATTTATAAAGTTTTAGCAGACTCCTACATTTCGTTTTGTGTTATCCAATTACGGTATTGTATCGAAGTTTTAAAAAGCTATGACTTGCTATAATTTTTCCTCAAATTAGTGTAAATCCTTCTGACTAGGCTTAAGACAATTAAGTTTATCAACTCTTTAGTCTGCTTAAACTACTGTACTTAATGATAATGGTTATAGTGATAAAAATTTGGAGTTGTGCAGACTGATTTAATATTCTTAATTCTTATTTATTTTCTTGTATCTTTGAAAATATTTAGTGATCCTCATATAATAAACTATACAATATTTGTCTTCAACAATTAATCACACTTGTTCAAATTTTGTGATTTTTAAAACAGCAAATCATGTTTCAATACCTTATTTTATCTCATTTCAGGTAATGACTTTAAAGAAGTTCAGAGTGAAGTGGCTAAAATTTTAGATGGTAAAATACTTGTCGGTCATGGGCTTGATAATGACTTGAAAGCTTTGTTTCTGCAACATCCCCGGTCAAGAATAAGAGATACAGCAAGGTAATATTTTGTTTATATGTTCCACTTAACATTTTTTCACATTGTGGTCTTATGCCTTACAAACAAAAGAAAAGAATTGTTGTAGTTCATGTGCTTAATTTCTTGCATGTCTGTAGAAGTGGTGGTGGCAAGAGCAAAATTCAGGTCAGTACCATGTTACAGGATTGCTGAAATCTGAGTTTTCTCATTTCTTTCACATTTCATCATTTTAGCATTAAATTTCATCCTTTTTCACCCTGTTTTCATTAGTGGCGGGGAATGAGGTTGTGGTATTATTGGACCTGCAACACCAATTGTACAGCTGTCAAATATGAGTGGTGACGATGTTGCTGGCAGTAGCGAAGGACGGGTAGTAGGTTAGCCAGGGCATCAGCCACCCGATGAGATACTAATGCTAGAGTTATTGTGTCATTTGATTGGCTAGAAAGTACTACATTGGATCATTCTCTCTGGTTGTGGCTCATGTTTCCTTTGTCTACACATACACAGAATAATCTGGCCTATTCTTTCCACATTCTCCTCTGTCCTCATACACCCGACAACGCTAAGGTTACCAAACAATTATTCCTTGCTCAGTGGCTTAACTACTGCACTGTAATTGTTCAGTGGCTACTTTCCTCTGAGAAGGTTAGAAGAAACTCTTTAGCTATGGTAAGCAGCTCTTCTAGGAGACGGACACTCCAAAATCGAACCATTGTTCTCTGGTTTTAGGTAGTGCCATAGCCTCTGTACTAGGGTCTTTCACTGTCTTTAGGTAGAGTTCGCTTGCTTAAGAGTACACTCCGGCTCACTATTCTTATATCTCTTCCTCTTGTTATTTTTTAAAGTTTTCATAGCGTATATATGAAAGATTTATTTTAATATTGTTACTCTTATTAAAGTATTTATTTTAATTGTTCATTACTTTTCTTTTAGTTTATCTAATTTCTTATTTCCTTTCCTCACTGGCCTATCTTCCTCGTTGGAGCTCTTGGCTTATAGCATCCCGCTTTTCCAACTAGGTTTGTAGCTTAGCAAGTAATAATAGTAATAATGATAATGGTTGACAATACACCTCATTGCTCCTGAAGCCCCACCCATGACATGCCCATCACAGTCGTAATGCCCTAAAGTAAAATTCCATGTACAGGTAGTTGTCGACTTATGACCAAGATAGGGACCGAGAGACACGTCGTAAGTCGATGTGGACGTATGTCAAACTTAAAGAGTAGAGTTTCCGTAGGTTTATTATGCTCCGTCATGATTCGGTAATCATCTAAGTCATATTTGTTCCGTAACTGTAATACAAACCTACGCTATTTATTTTGGGGTATTACTTTCGGCGAAGCTGAAAAGATGATCCATTAAAATTTAATGAGGGTTAACTACCCTTACCGCTAGTTAGCGGGGGTAGGCGGGTAGCTTGCCACCGCTCCTGCTCACAGGAGGGATTTAGCCCACTTTGCTTTTGGCTCGGATGGTGTACGGTTGTTGCCGTTCCTCATCCTTCGCCGTTATAATTGGACTGCCGTTGCTTCATTTGTGCTTTCTCTTTGTGTTAGTGCGTGTGTGTGTTGACTTCTGCGACCATGCTCACCTGCCCTGGACTCTATGGCCGGCCCTGCGGGACCTTCATATCAGTCGTTGAAACCGATCGCCACCACCTTTGTCCTACCTGCAGAGGTCAATGGTGTGATAGTGGTAATCAGTGTATTGAGTGTTGGGAGTGGTCTGCCTCCTAGTGGGAGAGGTTTGGGCAACGGCAGAAGAAGTCTAAGCGGGATATTTCTCCCCCGAAGGGGAAAAACCCAAGACCTCTTCTTCCATATCCCTACCTTCTTCGTAGCTCCTACTCGTTCGGCCTCTTCCGAGAGACCGTCGAGTAGTAGCATAGACCCTTTTATTTATGGCCAACCCCGGTCCTTGAGAGATGGTGTTGCTTCCCCTTGTCCATGTCCATATCTTCTGTTTTGTAGGTGTAGTCATCCTTGGGGCTTCTGGGTCTGCCCTCCAAGGTCTCCTTTCTGCAGCTCATCTTTCATGGTGCGAGTGTGCAGCTGTCGTCGAATTCAGAGGTGGATCCTCTTGCGCTCGTCGACATCGTGGTGTCAGAGGCGTCTTCTGTGGCTACTGCCGACGCCCCTGCCCCTTCAGACTCTCCAACTGTTGCGGCCGACTTAGTCCCCCCCCCCCCCCCGTTCCTTATCATCCTTCGAGGGAGAAACTCAGTCCTACGTCTGTCTTTCCTGCGAGTGTTTCTTCCCCTTGGGAGAGTTCTCTCATAGAGACTCCTCTTTGGAGGACTGCTGCTGCTCATGGTCAGCTTGCTGATCCAATGGCCCTTAGAAGGTGTCTCCGTCGCAAAGCTCGCCCTCCGCTTTGCCTTAGAAGTTGACCTTCACCATCGGTGAAAAGGCACCTCTTTGGCTCTTTAGCCTCGTCATCACAGCCGTAGAGGAGTCTCCGCTTCAGTCGTCTTCTGGCCCTCGACCCTCTCCCGTCGACGCTGCTGCTAGTCCTTGGACTTCGATCCTGGACTCTTCTGTGGATTGTTTGCTATCTCCGATCTCCATTGGTGGATGTTCGCCCTTCCAAAGGGCACATCTCAGTCTCATACTTTCCAGAGCGTCCAGCTCGTCAGCGCCCTCTAATGCCCCAGCAATCTCCCGATCGTAGGCGCTCTCTAGCGCAGCCTCGCCATTCCAGGGAGCAGGGTTTGCCAGCTCGCCAGCGCAACTGCGCTTTCCAGCTCGAGTTCGTCAGTGCTCCCCGGCACAACAGCGCTCACCAAAACCACAGCACGCTCCTGCGCAATCTCAGTCTCCGGCTCGCCAATGTTCTCCCAAGGCGCAGCGCACTCCTTGGCACAAGCGCCAGTGCTCTCCTTCGCGCCAGGGAGGATTTCCCTAGAAGATCTTAAGTTCCTTCATATCTAAGTACAAATAAAGATCTCTAGATCTCATGCCACTGTGAATGAGCTGGTAGACAGCCTAATCTTCTTCCTGGTAGGTTCATCTCCAGAATCCCTTAAAGCTACCAATAATATGCCTAACCCTCTTCTTGCTACGTTGATCCTCCAAAGAGTGACTCGTGCTACCTGAGAGCCTAGGTCTACCTTGGTCTTGTGTACTCCAGCTGGGGATCGGGTATTTCTGTCAATTTCCGAAATAAGAGTGAAGACTTCTCTCACTAATGGATAGAGGTTTCACTTGTTACCTTTCTTTATGCAAGGAGGAGACTTTTCCTGACAGCTTGAAGTATGATGACCAATGATTTCCTTGATTTAGTTCTCTTTGTCGTTGTGCCCCTTAGAATGGATGTTTGTATGGGAGGGTCTGGACAGTATCATCTTACCAAGTAAGACTGCCTCCACCTTCCTTCAGGAATCCTCCTTGAATTACTGTCTCATCTGGGGGAATGACTCGAGGAGGGAGCAGTAGTACACGACTACAAATGCGTATGCATATCTTGTTAGGGCTACAGGAATTGATGTGTTTGGAATTCAGCTGGACAAGGAGCCAAGACACGAAACCAGTAACCAATGAAATCTTATATTGGGTAACCTAAATCTATTCTTTCAAGGTTAAGGTCATTTCCTTCTTTCATATCTGCATCCACTCTTGAGAGTGTGAAGCCAGTGTTTTGCATGGAAGAGGTAAAACCTGAAGAACATTTTACCAAACTCCATTTTTCTCTTTCTATATACAGTAATGATATGTCGTCTTTTTGGTGAGCCTGCGCAAGTCTAAAAATTGCTCGGTAGGATCTATAAAATTCTTCATGTTGATAATAATGATAGTAATGAGCGTCTCAACTTTTACTTTGATTCATGATGATTTAATTTTTCCAGAGTACTATATTAGACATGATACGTTTATGAGAATAAAAAAGAAACTAGTTGAATGTAGCTTGCAAGTTATAATTGGACCTTTATCTCTTATCAGGAAACCTTATCCCCAAAGCATAGGATAATTTGAGGGGACACTAATAATAAAGGTTATATTGATAATAAGAGAGTAATAGACAAAACCTAAATAATTTGACTATTTTTTCTTTTATTTTTTTACTAACTATATGTAGATTTATAATTTTTACTTGTAAATTACTACTCTTTCTTTCAAATATGTTTCAGGTACAAACCATTCAAGACAATGTTTCATGGACACACTCCAAAGCTGAAAATGCTAGCCAAAAAAATCTTAGGAGTTGAAATACAAACAGGAGAGCACGATTCAGTAAGTTTGAATTTCGGTTGTTACTATGTATGACAATATTGAAATTTGATAATGTGTTGTAAGCCTATCATATTGAAGTTATAGACTTCTTTCATCTGTGAACTCTTATTTCCATGCAACCAATTTAAGATTATTGTATTTTGGGTAATACCACTTAAAATAGAAGACCTATCCTTAGGCCTTTGTGGATATTACTACTTATACAACTATCAGGAAAATCTACTACTTGTTGCATGTGTATGTCCTAATTATTGAGTCAGTTCACAGTGTTCTTAAATGTTATTACTGTATTATTATTATTATTATTATTATTATTATTATTATTATTATTATTTCATTATTATTATTATTATTGTTATTATTATTATTAGCAGCTAAGCTACAACCATAGTTGGAAAAGCAGGAGGCAATAAGCCCAAGGGTTCCAACGGGGAAAAAATTAGCCCAGTAAGGATAGGAAATAAATAAACTATATGAGAAGTAATGAACAATTGAAATATTTTAAGAACAGTAACAACATTAAAACAGATCTTTCATATACAGTAGGTTGGCCAGGGCACCAGCCACCCGTTGAGAAACTTCCACTAGAGTTATGGGGTCCTTTGACGGACCAGACAGTACTACACTGGATTCCTTCTCTCTGGTTACAGTTCACTTTCCCTTTGCCTACACATACACCGAATAGTGTGGTCTATTCTTTACATATTCTCTGTCCTCATACACCTGACAACACTAATATTAACAAACAAATCTTCTTCACCCAAGGGGTAACTACTGCTCTGTAATTTTTAAGTGGCCATTTTCTTTTTGGTAAGGATAGAAGAGACTCGAGCTATGGTAAGCAGCTCATATAGGAGAAGGACACTAAAAGATCAAACCATTGTTCTCTAGTCTTGGGTAGTGCCATAGCTTCTGTACCATGGTCTTTCACTGTCTTGGGGTAGAGGTCTCTTGTCTGAGGGTACACTCAGGCATTTAATGTTTATATAGGAGATATTTATTTTAATGTTATTGTTCTTAAAATATTTTACTTTTCCTTGTTTGCCTTCCTCTCTGGGCTATTTTCCCTGTTGGGGCCCCTGGGCTTATAGCATCCTTCTTTTTCAACAAGGCTTGTAGCTTAGCAAGTAATAATAATAATAATAATAATAATAATAATAATAATGTAGACTATAAAAAGAAATTTGTATCAGCCGGTTCAACATAAAAACATTTGAAGTTCTACCAATACAACTACCTGATTAGGAAGATCATCCCACAACATGATCACAGCTGGAATAAAATTTTTAGAATACTGTGTAATATTGAGCCTCGTGGTGGAGAAGGCATGACTATTAGAATGAATTGCATGCCTAGTATTACAAACAGAATGGTACTGTCCGGGAAGATCTAAATGCAAAGTATGGTCAGAATTATGAAAAATCTTATGCAACATGCATAAAGAACTAATTAAACAACGGTACCAGAGATTGATATCTAAACCAGATAAAAGAAATTTAATAGACCGTGAGTACTTGTCCAACAAATTAAAATGAGAATCAGTAGCTGTACATCAGACAGGAGAACAAATTAAGATGAAAATCGGTAGCTGAAGACCAAACAAAAGAACAATATTTGAAACAAGGTACTAAGAAAAAATGAAAACACTTCAGAATGGATTAATCACCGAAAGTCTAACAAGACTTTTACAATAAGCCAATTTTATGAATAGAACTTACCTGGCAGTTATATACATATATATAGCTTAGTCTCTGACGTTCGGCAGAATTTTTCAAAAATCGCGGCAACCGCCGTGTGGTGGTTGTGCGGTTAGGTGGTTAACAACCCTTATAGGGTGGTACTTGGAATCATTCCTGTTTTCTGTTCCTTAGATCATCTCTCCCGGCCGGATCGACAACATCGTTGGTCCGCCATTAGAGTTTTTCGTTTCGCTTTCCCTGTGTCGCTGTACCGGTCTTATTTTTGGTGAAGTACATTGATATGGGGATTTGGCAGTCGTGTTTCTGTTTATTCTGATATTTTGGATTGGTTTAATATGAGTGAGAAACTTCATTTTTGTGTGTGTGTGAATGAGGAATGCAAGGTGAGGTTACCGAAAGTTTCGGTAGACCCTCACACGGTTTGTTTGGGTTACAGGGTTTTTGATTATGCACTGGATAATAGGTGCAAAGAATGTGAGATTTTGAGTGAGAAAGATTGGTTAGCTATGAAGCGCTATGTGCGCAAATTAGAGCTAGATAAAGTAAGGAGAGCTTCTAGATCTAAATCTAAGTCTAGCTCGATAAAGTAAGGAGAGCTTCTAAATCTAAGTCTAGCTCGATAAAGTAAGGAGAGCTTCTAGATCTAAATCTAAGTCTACTGATGAACCTAGTTTAGATATTTCCATTGAACCTTCAATTAATTCCTCTTTGGAAGTTGATCCTTCCCCTGAGGTAGTAACTCCTGCCCCTTCTACAGGATCTGTATCTGCGGATGACCCTCGGTACGCCAGGATGGCGGCCGAGTTGAAGGCTATTAAAGATCAACTTGCGGCCTTAAAAGGTAAGAGTGAGAGTGAAGTTAGTGCTTGTGAAAGTGCAGTGGAGGTGTCGACTGATTGAACCTGTCATTACCCTAGGTCTAGACCTCTACCAACCTCCCAGGACCAAGGGAGAAGGTATGTCGACGGCCGGAAGGGGGTGAGAGGTACGTATCCTCGGTCAGCCATCGCCTCAGACAGTCCTGTTGCTTTTTCCCAGGCTGCTCTTGACCACCACGGAAAAGGTGTGTCGGATGTGATGGTGTCTTCCCCGAACCCCTCTCCCAGACGCAAATGGCAGTATGAGGCTTTGAGACCGATTAAGAGGAGGTGGAACCGAAATGAACAGTCTCGTTCTCACTCTCCCGGTTCTAGTAGCCACGAACCTTGTCCCTTGGAGGATGGTTTGGATACCGTTCCTGTGAATAGGACGAAAGTCAAGATAGACCAGCGAAAGATCCTTCTCCTTCTACCAGCGCTACTCGACAGCCTTCTCCTTCAGAACCGCAGGATCCAGCAGCAGTCGCTAAATCGTTTATGACGGTTATGCAAGAGCAACTTTTCTCTTTAGTTCAAGCTTTTAGCCGCCCTCCCTCCCAGTCGGACAGACGTAAGGCCGACTTGTTACCTGTCAAGAAATCAGCTTCTAAGAGGGAACGGAGTTCCTCTCCAAGGGAACCTCTGCGCGATTCGTCAAAGGCACGGTACCGCGCTTCTTCCTCTTCTGCTCGCCTCCAGGACTCTGGCGATACTCAACGTCAGGACGATTCCAGCCTGCTTCTCCAGGACGATACCGCTTCTCGTCGCCAGGACGATTGCAGCTCTCGGCGCAAGGACGCTTCCTACTCTCGGCGCCAGGACGCATCCGCCTACCACCTCAAGGACTCTTCTAGCGCTCGGCGCCAGGACGCAAGCGGCTCTCGGTGCCAGGCTGCTTGCAGCCCTCTTCTACAGGACGAATCCTACGATTTTCCTCTTTCGGATTCAGGTGAACCTTCTACCCGAACGAAAGCTGTAGTAGAGGTGGGACAGGATCTTGATGATGTCTCAGAGGACAAAGACAAGCCCGTGGATGTGGCTGGCGATTACAAGGTTCTCTCTCGCTCCCTCCTTGAGCTGTATTTGGAGTTGTTTCAACCTTCTGCTCCTCGTTCTCCTCAATCACAGTTTAGCAGGAAGAAGGCCAAGAAACAGTCGGCCTTCATCAAGATGAAGCTCTCTATTTCTGCTAAGAAGGCTCTCGCTAAAGTGGACGAATGGATGAAGGAGCGTAGACAAGCTGTTAAGACCACCTCTTTTCCACCAGCTCGACTTGCTTCGAAGGCGGGCATGTGGTATGAGACTGGAGAATCTCTGGGTCTGGGAGTTCCTGCCTCCTCCCAGGGTGACTTCTCTGGTATTGTGGACTCTGCTAGAAGGCATGCCCTTAACTCGGCTAAGGTTATCTGGTCAATGTCTGAGCTTGATCACCTCGTCAAAGGGATTATCAGAGCGTTTGAAGTTTTTAGTTTTTTGGACTGGTCTCTGGGGACTCTGGCTAGGAAAACAGAACAAGTGGAGGGAACACAAGACCAGATGAGTATCATGTCATGCATGAATAAAGCTCTTAGGGATAGATCTAATGAGTTGGCTTCCCTTTTTTCGGCAAGAGTCTTGAAGAAGAGGGCCTCGTTATGTTCTTTTGCTTCGAGATCTGTGACTGTTGTGCAGAAGTCTGAACTCTTTTACGCTCCCCTTTCACAACATCTCTTTCCTGAGTCCCTTGTCAGAGATATTACGCTTTCTCTTGCGCAAAAGGCCATTCAAGACCTCTTATCGCGCTCGGCTCGAAAACCTTTGCCTGTCACTCCTTTGTCTCTGAAGAGAGAGGAGAGAAAATTCCAACAGCCCTTTCGAGGTAGGGCTCCTTCGAGATCAGACTTCAGAGGAAGAAGGCAGGAGTCAGGAGGAAGGACGAATAGGGGTTCGTTTAGATCCCGCTCCAAGAAATGAAGTGCAAGTCCTCCAGACAACAATAGGTGCAAGACTGTCACTTTTTTGGCAGGCTTGGAAGAAAAGAGGGGCAGACACCTGGTCCCTCTCGGTCATCAAGGAAGGATACAAGATCCCCCTTTTGAAGAAGCCTCCTCTTTCAAATACTCCTCTAGCCTTAGTGGCTCAGTACGCAGATGCAGTGAAACAAAAGGCCCTTCTGGATCTGGTCGACCAGATGCTGGACAAGGGAGCGATAGAACCAGTTCTGGAGCTATCCTCCCCAGGCTTCTACAATCGCCTGTTTCTGGTACCCAAGAACTCGGGTGGTTGGAGACCCGTTCTGGATGTCAGCTCGCTGAACGTCTTCGTGGAAAAGACGAAATTTACCATGGAGACGAATCAGTCTGTGCTGGCAGCAGTACGTCCAGGGGACTGGATGGTGTCTCTCGATTTACAGGACGCTTATTTTCATGTCCCCATCCATCCGACTTCAAGGAAATACCTGAGATTTATGATCCAGGGCAAGTGCTTCCAGTTCAAGGCACTTTGCTTCGGTCTCAGCACTGCTCCTCAAGTCTTCACCAGGGTAATGGCGAATGTGGCAGGCTGGCTTCATCAAGAGGGAGTAAGGGTATCCTTTTATCTGGACGACTGGTTGATACGATCACGGTCGAAAGAAAAATGTCTGGAGGACCTACAAAAGATGTTCATGATGGCTCAAGAACTGGGTCTCGTCATCAACAGGGAGAAATCTCAGACCGAGCCGAATCAGACTATTCTTTATTTGGGGATAGTTCTGAATTCAGTTCATTTTCGGGCTTCTCCCTTCCAGGAGAGGCAGACCAAGTGCCTCGAGAAGGTCCGAGAATTCTTGAAGAAACAGAAGTGTTCAGCGAGGGAGTGGATGAGTTTACTGGGAACTCTCTCCTCGCTCGAACAGTTTGTCTCTTTGGGGAGACTGCACCTCAGACCTCTTCAACACTTCCTATCGAAGGTGTGGAACAGGAAGACACAGGAAGACTCCTTTTCCTTCCCCATTCCAGCAGAAGTCAAGGATCATCTGATTTGGTGGCTGGATCCAGCTTTGTTAGGAGAAGGGATCTCCCTGTACAAGAAGAACCCAGACCTAGTGTTGTTCTCAGACGCGTCGGAGTCAGGATGGGGAGCAACACTAGGAAGCAAGGAGGTCTCAGGCTCTTGGGAAAAGAGTCAGATCGGATGGCACATCAACAGAAGAGAGTTGATGGCCATTCTGTTAGGGCTAAAGGCCTTCAAAGACTCAGTGTCAGGGAAGATAGTGGAGGTCAACTCGAACAACACCACGGCTCTAACTTACATCAGGAAGCAAGGGGGAACTCAGTCTCTGTCTCTGTTCGAAACAGCAAGGGAGCTCCTTCTATGGTCGAAGGAAAACAAGATAGAACTGTTAACAAGATTCGTACAGGGACAGAGGAATGTAAGAGTAGACATGCTCAGCAGGAAAGGGCAAGTTCTTCCCACAGAATGGACCCTCAACCAGCAGGTCTGTCAGAGTCTCTGGAAGTTATGGGGGAGACCTTTAATAGACCTTTTTGCCTCCAACCAGAACAAGAGGGATCCCATGCGTTCCCCCTGTTCAAGATCATCAATCTGGTAGTCAGGAAATTCGCTCTCCTCGAATCAGGACAAATGATCCTGGTAGCTCCATTCTGGCCAACAAGAGAATGGTTCACGGAAGTGGTGGACATGTTGGTGGACTTCCCAAGAAGCCTTCCTGCAAGTCCAAAGCTTCTCAAACAACCCCACTGCGAGAGGTATCATCAAAACCCCCTCGCTCTCAAACTGACTGCCTTCAGACTATCGAGAAGCTTGTCAGAGCTAGAGGATTTTCGGCGCGGGCTGCAAAAGCTATCGCCAGAGCGGGAAGGGTCTACCAATCTAAGTGGGAAACGTTTAGAGCTTGGTGTAGGCAGCACAAAGTTTGCTCAACCACTACCTCTGTGAGTCAAATTGCGGATTTTTTGTTATCCCTCAGACAGGATGCTAAACTGGCAGTATCCACGATTAAAGGGTATAGGAGTATGCTCTCAGCTGTCTGTAGGCATAGAGGCTTAGATTTGTCTCAAAATAAAGACTTGCAAGACCTCGTGAAGTCTTTTGAGACAACTAAGCAGGCTCAGTTAAGGCCCCACTCTTGGAACCTGGATGTGGTTCTGAAGTTTCTATGCACCAAGAAGTTCGAACCCATCTCGCAAGCTTCTCAGAGATGCTACGAAGAAAACCCTCTTTCTCATGGCTCTGGCCACAGCTAAAAGGGTCAGCGAGGTTCATGCTATTGAGAAACAAGTGGGCTTCAATCAGAATGGAGCGGTATGTGCTTTAAGGATTGACTTCCTCGCCAAGAACGAGAATCCATCAAAACCCTGACCGAGGACTTTTGAGGTCCCTAACCTCACTAATCTAGTGGGTCAAGAGCAGGAGAGACTCCTCTGTCCAGTTAGAGCCCTTAGAGCTTATTTGTCTCACACTAAGAACGTTAGAGGCGCATCTAACTCCTTATGGTGCTCAGTGAAAGATCCGCTAAAACCCCTTTCAAAGAATGCTTTGTCATTTTTCCTGAGGGAGACTATAAGAGAAGCTCACCTCTTGTGTGAGGAAGAGCACTTCGGCCTTTTGAAAGTACGGGCTCATGAAGTGAGAGCTATTGCTACTTCGTTGGCATATCGTAAAAATATGTCAGTTAGGCAAATTATGGATGCAACGTTCTGGAGAGGCAACTCTGTGTTCGCCTCTCATTACCTCAGAGAGGTAAGAGTGGATTATGAAAGGTGTTACACTTTGGGCCCATACATAGCTATGGCTTCTGTATTAGGCAAAGGAGTCACTACCTCCCCTCAACCTTAGCTTTTGTATACCTGTGTGTGGGTTGGTGTTTTTACGGTTGTCTGAGGACGTCGACTTGTGGTACAGTACCCTCAGTCTAGATAGATAGTTATATCTATTCTGCAAGGTTAGGTGGTTAGTTTTCGTAAGGTTGCAGTTTTTAATGTAAGGGGCGAAGGTAGTTCTGAAGTCTAGTCAAGTTGTTGGTCTCACCCCGTTGACAGACTCGATTGAGTTGTTTTCAGCATGAGAGGTCCACTCCTGGCTGACACTCCTAAGGGAAAGCAACTCTAGAGGCAGGAACCTTTGAAGTCAGCTACTTTAGCAGGTAAGGAATCAAGGTGTTTTTTCTCCTACAACATTTTGTTGTTTCCCCAACGATGTTTACTGTCTGTCACCCTCCTCCAAATGTGTGAATCAGCTATATATATATATAACTGCCAGGTAAGTTCTATTCATAAAAATTGAGTTTTTATGATAAAACAAAGTCTTATGAATACTTACCTGGCAGTTATATATATATATTTTAAGGCCCACCCACCTCCCCTCAGGAGACAGGTCGGGCAAAGATGATCTGAGGAACAGAAAACGGGAATGATTCCAAGTACCACCCTGTAAGGGTTGTTAACCACCTAACCGCACAACCACCACACGGCGGTTGCCGCGATTTTTGAAAAATTCTGCCGAACGTCAGAGACTAACTGCCAGGTAAGTATTCATAAAACTTTGTTTTATCATAAAAACTCATTTTTTCTGTGCAATTGATAAAGAGACAGCCCTATACAGAGTTAAAGAAACATCATCAATTCTAAAATCCGGATGCTGAGGAGCCACTGTCCTTGGCCTACTTACAGTGAAGTTTGTTGTGGAATCTAATTATTTTCAATTTACACCACACACTACAATGGAACCATAAGCACAAGGATTTGAATACAATTCACAGGTAGTGTTGGTACATTTTTGCCTCTTCACTGCTTGTTAGTTATACAGTACTGTATTGTAACTCTTAATCTTTTGGAATTTTAATCATGATCACAATTTATTATTGAGATTCTATCATCCCCACATTTTTATATAAAATATTCATAATAACTCACTTATCCAACACCATTTGTTATCCCCAAAGCTGGTCTTGTGGATTGATAATATTATTCGAAACACTAATCAAATTATCTTCTGTTACTCAGTGGAATTGCCAAGGGCTTAGAAGTACCCTAAATGGGAGTAGTTGAATATAATGATCCATGGAATCTCTCCCTGTTTTGTATTCCATTGAAGGTAATTATGGGGTAATTAAAATAGTCCTTGCCTGGAAGGTTATCTGTTGCCACATTGGTTCATACTTATGGTTCATTATGATATCCCACATGAATTATATTCTTGTTCAATAATAGCACATTCTTGACAGAAAATACTTTATTTATTATCTATTTTCACTCCCTGATGATGTGTTTTGCACTATTTCATTTTACTGGTGCTAGTAAAACTTTTAATGTAGATGTTTTGTGACAAGTATTTAAACTTAGGGAACAACATAACATAAGGATGATCCTACTGACTATACGGCTCACAAAATCAATCTTTGAATTGCATGCCTTGCCACATGTTGAACATGTTAAATGTTATTTCATGCGGTAACTTCTTGTCAAATGTGTTGCTGCTGCCTTTTTACAGGGAATAAATGAAAAATGTAGGATAGTGATAGGTTTCCGGATGTGGTACTGATAGTCCTACTATCCTTGCCACACGTTGGATGCATTTGATGAGGATTTTTGACAGCATGCAGTTCTTGTCTGATGTATCATTGCTGCCATTTTAGGGGAAGATGTGCTGTGCAATGCTCCTCTTAGTCAGTAACTCTAGTTTTGGTGCACGTTCTCATTTCCATACCATTAATAGCGAGGGTTTCAAGGTTACTTATCTTGGTTTTTTTTTTTTTGTTAATATATATATATAAAGTTGTTTTGGAAGTCGTTTATCAGGCATATGAATCAGATGACCAAGCCAGCGTAGTTGGTGTTTTTTTTAGCATAGTTTCGATGTTTGCACATTTTGTTTGTTCTAGATTTCTTGAGTGTGGATTTGATCTTCCCAGGAAAAGCCCAAAATTTTATGCTAATAGCAGTAAGAACTCTCAATGATTTTTAACCTGTTTTGAAAAGAAAAAATAATTTTTAATATGTACACAATTTAAATTGAGGAAAAGCTTCCCAGGGTGTTTTTGAAGAAGAATTGTTCAAATCCATGGAAAATTGCGCTTTCTAAAGAAACTCCTAAAGGTAGTAAAGCTGCAAAAGCTACTTGGTCTGCTACCATCCATAGGTAGTTTCTTTCAAGAGAAAAAAAAATTTGTTCCCCTACTAACAACCCTTCCGTTATTTATGTGGATATTCTTTCAGCGGCAGCTGGAGGTAGCCATTAGACTTTTAAGTGCGAGGTGGCAACCCTGCCTAACTGCTTAGTGGGTTGGCAGGGTGCTGGGGGTTACCCAGCCGCCTCTATATATACTCTCAGAGCAGTGAGAGACATCACTTTTCCTTTTGGCCAAGTAGTGATTGGACGTGTCCGCTCTCCTCCTGACTGTCATTGGACTCCTTAATTTGTTTGCTTTCTCTTTTCAGGTGTGCGTGTCCTTCTTCTACGATCGCCTTCATCATGCGAACGTGTCCAGGGCAAGAGGATGCCACGTGCGGGACCTTCATGTCGTCATTGGAGACTGACCTGCACTGTGTCCTGCTTGTCCAGGGCATCGTTGCAAGCAGGGCTCGCCCTGCGCAGTGTAGGGAGTGGTCTGCCTCTCATTGTGAGAGGTTTGGAAGGCGCAGGAAGAAGGCTAAGCGCGATCGTTCTCGCTTAAGGGCGATTAGGACATTCTTTTTCTGGCATCCCCAAATCGCTTTTCAAAGGTCCTTCTCGCGCTCGCGCTCTCGAGGGACGCACGAGCAGGAACGCAGATCACTCATCTTCCGGGCAACCCCAGGGTACTTGGGGAGTTGTTGCTTCCCCTAGAGGAGCACCTTCTCCTCCAGCCACTGGCGAGCCTTTTTCCCTTGCAGATTTATTCAAGGTGTGGTTGTCCTTTGGGATTTCGGGACCCCCTTCGAAGGAGGAGCTGCTGTGCCGCCTTCAGTGTGGTGCCACAAGGGAATCGTCTCCTGAGCTGCTGACATCTTACGCTCTGGAGATGTGTGAGGTCCATCCGTAGCCTTCCCCTGGCCCTTCCATGCGTGTATGAGGTGATTGTTCACGTTCGCCTCGCCAACGCAACGACCCCTTGCTGACAACGAACCCTCTCCACAACCTGGGACCTTGTCGTCCTTTAATCTGCATCCCTCTGTTTCTTCCTACAGGAACCCTTAGGTTGCAAATGATGATCTTCCGGGAGTCGGCGGCGACGATCGGAAGATCATAATGACTGTAGGTCATCATGATCAGGGCCTTCTTCTCCTGGAAGACGCTCACACTTTGGAGCTTCGCGCTTACGAGACCGTAGGTCTCAACGCTCTCTTCAGAGACGTTCCTCTTCAGGAGGACGAGTCTCACGATCGCGATCTTCACGATGAACAAGACAAGTCTAGATCCAGGTCCAGCCGCTCAGGTTCTAGATCGTCCAGATCTAGATCAAGGGGCCGGTACTCGCGTTTGCGGGGACGACGCTTGCGAGGTTTTCGTTCACAAGAGCGACGTGCCCGTTCGCGAGGCCGACGCTCGCGTTCCCGAGATAGATACTCGCGACATTCTGGAACAAGAGCTAGACGCTCACATTCACAAACCTGGTGTTCACGCTCAGGGTATAGGCATTCCTCGTCTAGAGGTAGAGGTAGGCGTACACGCAGCCCATCAGCGTGTAGCCCCTCAATCACCAAAATCCTCAGACCAAACCTAACAATGAGCAAGACCACTCCTCACCCAGGTGTCCAGCTAAACCCTCGGTGCTTTTCTAAGCTTGGGGAGTCTTTGCTAAGCGTTGGCCTGCCCGACGCTTGGAGACATGTTCTGATGCGCCGCGTTCTCCTTCCAGAGTATTCACTCTGCGAAGGCCTCCTCTACCAACTTCGTTGGTCGTAAGTGGTCCCCTGGGGCAGCAGAAAGTCGTTAGACCTTCCTCTTCATCGGTGGCTCCTAGAGCTCCTGTCCGTCGACGTGTGATTCTTGTGATTTCGCGCGCGAATCTCTTGAATTCGCTAGCAAATCAGCGAATTTCACGCGTATGCTACGAGTGGAAGTGTCGGGATTGCGAGCAAGTGCGGACCCAACACCTTCTGTGTCTTCCACCTCCAGCGGAAGACCAATACCCTTTCCAGAAGGGTTTAGGGAGCCACCGAATAAGTTTGCAAACGTTCCGATTAGTCCGGACCTGTCTCCGCGTCCTCGGGAACGTATTCCTCTGCCTCAGAGGTTGTCTCTTACGCCAGCTATTCATCCTTTTAGGGTTTTCCCTCAGATGACGTTTGCCTAGGCATTCCCAAGGTGGACTTAGAGACTCTGAGCTTTCTCAATGGGCATCGACCTTCATGGCTGATATCTGAAAGATGTTGAATTTGGATCCTGCAGCACCACAACCGCCAACTGTTTCAGTCAGGGTTACCCCTAGGATACCTTGAGGGCCCTCGTCGAGTTCGTCGATTGGGAGTGGGGACCATGGAAGGAAGTCGACATCTGAGAGAGCTTGCAAATCGCCTCCACCACGATCGCGAGCTGAAGGCCAAGCCCCTGCAGACTCGTATTTGGCTAATTTGCCTTTCACACTGGTGATAACAAAAGAGATCATTACGAGGAGGCAGAGGAGACGGATGAGAAGCGTAACCCCTCCCTACGCTGATATCCTCCAATCTAGGACGAGCAGGGACTTAGGCTCGGCCAGGGAAATCAATATCCATCCCTTTAACCCTCAGGATATCGAGGTAGTGCGTCCGGACCAGCGACTGGTTTCTGTTCCTCTTCCAGAGGAAAAGCCTCCTGCTTCTAAGGCCACGGTCTCGTCCAAGTCCTCAATGACCTCGCAGGTTCCCCCTCCTAAGAATGAGAACCGTACCATGCGAAGGGAGTCGAGGGACTAAAACAAAGCCGAAGAACGCTGTGGCTAGGGCAGCTAGGGAGGCTGAGGCACAGACGTGATCCGTGGTGGCTGGCCCATCCACTGCTTCAGTTGATGACCCTGACCTACCCCAGGCTTTGGAAGTAAGTCTGGAGGTGGACCACCCCTTAGACTTGGAGGATGAATATCTTCCAAAGGGGGCCAGTCCAAACTATCACTCCAAACAAGAGAGGAAAGAGTCGGAACATACCCTTTGATAGGTCCTCCCGTTTGAGGGGCATTAACAGGCTATCAACTCCTGGTTCCACCATCTTGGAAGAGAAGGAAATGGTTCCTGATGCTCTCTTGGAGACCCAGAAGCCTTCCAGGTCTAGTGCAGCTTTGTCCTGGTCCAAAGGCCTAACAGTTGCCAAGAGGAAAGCTATCTCCCAGATAGCTGATAATTCCAGTTCCTTGAGGGTGGGTTCATCCTCTCAGTGTCTGCCACTTCCTTTTGTGTTACAAAGGAGGTACTATGAGATCGAAGGTGAACCACATTTCACCGTGACCCTCGACCCTTCGATAGTCTCTCTTACGAAGGGCATTCTCACTCAGACCCTCTTCTCTCTGACGGCCTCACTTTCGGTGTTCGAACTTCTAAACATGATAGAGGCGTGAAGTATGACATGAAGGCTGCTTCATGGCGGGATCTATGGTTGGGATCTCTCAGCTTCATAGTTTGCTCCTATGACTTTGCTTTGCTTTGCTTTGATGGCTGCTTTTCTGGTCCCATACAGCAGGGGAACCCCACTCTCTACAGGACCTCCCCTGTCGTTTTACCTTGTTCGTTTACAGTATTTATCTTTTCAAGTCGCATATTGTTCATTTACTGTTAAATCGTCACTGTCAAAAGACTCATGAAATAAGAGTCTTCAGTTTCCTCTTGAAAGCCTTAATGTCTTTAATCATTCGAATGTTTCGTGGGAGCTTATTATATTGTCTCGGGGCCGCATCTTTAAAGGCTCTGTAGCCCAAAGTGGACATAAATCTAGGTTCTAACAGTTTGAAGCCTTCTGTAACTATTCTCGTGTCGACACGATTTGTTGGCTGCGCAATATGTAGCAATTCTCCTAAGTATTTTGGACGCCCGGTTCTGATAACTTGGTGGGTTATTGTGCATATTTTAAATTCAATTCTCGCTTTAATCGGCAGCCAGTGTAAATCAATTAGTAAAGGGGTGACCCTTTCTCTATGTGGGACACCTTTTATCAGTCTTGCTCCTCTGTTTACTGTATTTTGTTTTGTAATTTCCTAAGTTGCACTTTTGGTAAATTGTAGTAGATAGAGTTGCACTAGTCAATCCTGGTAATAACACAGTTTATCACAAGTTTCTTAACAGAATTTTCGGCCAGGTACTTTTTTATAAACGCAATATTTCTTAGATGATAACCAGCACTTTTTATTACATTATTTATTTGGGCATTTAGAGACAGGTTACAGTCAAGAAATACACCTAGATCTCGAACTTTACTAGATATCGGCACCGAGTCCTTATTTATGTTCATTTGAATATCACCTAAGTTTCTCACGCTGTGTCTCTTGCCTCTTGCCTACCACCAGGAATTCAGTTTTGTTCTCATTTAATTTTAGTTGTTTAAATGTCATCCATTCTCTAACACTATCAAAGATTCGGTTTAGAGTTTCAGTAGTGTCATGCATATCATTTATGGAGAAGTAGAATTGTATGTCATCTGCAAATAGTTTAAACTTCACGCCATGCCTTTGTAGCATTTTCGATAGACCAATAGTATAGATGCAGAATAAGATTGGGCCAGGTACACTCCCCTGGGGTACCCCTCTATTTAAGAGTTCATATGATGAACAAGAGTTTCCAATTTTTACACAGTAATTTCTACCAACCAAGTAGTCTTTTAGGTATTCGAAAGCTTGATCTTCAATGCCGATGGACCGTAGATCATTTAGTAGCAGTTCATGCACAACTGTATCAAAAGCAGCACTTAGATCGAGCAATATTAAAATACCACTTTTATTTTCATCCATCATTTCTAGCATATCATTTACAATAGTGCAGATGGCTGTCTCTATAGTTTTCTGTAAGCAGATTGGTTGTCAGGCAAAGCTTCTATTACTTCCAAGTGGCTGACTAATAGTTCAAGAATTACATATTCAAGCACTTTTGAGACAAAGGATAGATTTGAAATAGGTCAATACGAGCTTAATTCCTGGTAGTCCAGTACATTTTTCAGAACTGGTGTGACTATAGCCATTTTCTCAGATTTAGGAAACTTACATTCATCAATGCTTGCAATTGCTGTTCTCATTATTATTATTTTGGCTAGACTAGAAAAGTCTCTCTCTCTAATTACTTCTGATATTGGCATAGGATTGATCGCGCAGTTTGTTTTCTTTGCTCTCTCTATAATTTTGGTGATGTCATCTTGTGTTATGTTGTTAAATCATATTAATCTTACCTGGGGTATCATTAATCTGATGTTGAGTATTTACAAATGATCTGGTTATGTTTTCAATTTTGTTTTTAAAGACTAGAAAATTATTTGCTAGTTCCTGGTCACTGTATCCATCAGCTAGCATCTTTTCTTTTACATTTCCCAGTACACCTTTCAGGAGACAAAATAACTTATATATGTCTGTTGCTGCTTCTAGGATCTTTCTCTTATAGTATTCACTTTTTTTCCTTCTTAGTAGGTAGTTATATTGACACGCAGCAGTTTTGTATTCTACCCAAGTACTTTGTTTTTAACCTATTCCACTTTCTTCACGTCTTTTTTCCCTCTTTTTTTACCAAAGTCTCTCCATCAAACCAAGGAGATTGGTCTTTTACAGTTATAGTCTTTTCCATCGGTGGGCACATGGTATCATATTCACTTTTACTCACTTCATTGTAAGTGGGCATAAGACAGTTAGCACACTTACCTCCTAACATATGATGGTCATCATGATCACAGGGAATGTTGATAGCATCATTTATTTTCTTTATAACTTTTTCAATAAATACGGTAGGAGAAAAATTTGATTTATGTCTAAAGTTTATTTTCTTTACTAATGCATGTTTCTGTAGAGGTAGACTAAACGTAATAAGTTTGTGTACCGGGGAGATAGTATATTTCTCTTCAACTTTTATATCAGATATAATATTATTCATGTCATCACTTATAATTAAGTCTAGCGTATGACCAGTTAAAGTAGTTATGCAGTCGACATTATTCAATAGTCGATATGATTCTAGTAACTCACTAAATGCCAAAGCATCAGGATTTGATGCGTCATCCATCCAAAAATTGAAGTCTTCACAGATAACTAATTCGTTTTTTTCCATGATAATCATCTCAATGAGAGCACCGAATTCTTCAAAAAAGATACTAGAGTTTGTTCTAGGAGGTTTATAGATTGTTACAAAGGATATTCTTGTCAAAGGAGTCGACCAGGAAGACGTTGGAGTCCTTCCTATTATCAGGTACTCGGACTCTTGAGTTCCTTTCACACCCCGTTGTCAACCTGTGGGCGAATGCCATACAGTACTCAAGAGGAAGGACACAGCCATAAGACGATTCCACAAACAGGTGCTGAAAGTGGAGGTCTCTTGGTTGAGGAACTCTACTCTCAAGGTTTCTTCTCTCTTTGTTCCAGAGGAGCTAGAGAGGGCTGCTGAGAGATGGAGGAAATTGTCCGATTCTCTCCTCCATAGGGCGATTTTATCTCAGGCCTAAGGTAGACTTTCCCAGACTTCTCGGCCTCAGCAAGCTCCTTCTTCTAACCAGTCAACTCCTAGGTCCTCGGGACCTGTTAAGGTGTCTAAGCACCCTTTTCAGCCCAAGACGGAAGGACAACAAGTCCTTCAGAGGAAGGAAGGAAGGGCGGTGGCCGAGGCAGCCACTCCCGCTGGGAATGGCATTCCTCACCACCTACTACCTGTGGGGGGACGCCTACAGCGCCGCTGGCAGAGGTAGTAGCTTCTCGGGGCAGATTCCTGGATGGCCGAGGTGATCGCCCTTGGGTATCGCGTCCCGTTCATTCAATCTCTCCCTCCTCTTGACTCGGGATCCAGTGCATCTCTTCTTCTATGCGAAAGGATCTGCAAAGGAGCTTGCCCTCAAGGCCAAAGTCCAGACCATGCTTCAGAAAGGTGCTCTCCAAGAGATAGTGGTCGGGTCTCCAGGCTTTTACTGTACAGTCGGATTTTTCTGGTGAAAAAGACGACGGGAGGCTGGAGACCAGTCGTCGATCTCTCGCCTCTGAACAAGTTTGTCCAACATGCTCAGTTCAGAATGGAGACAGCAGACACGGTCATCCAGGGGATTTCATGTGCACACTTGATCTGAGAGACGCTTACTTCCAGATCCTAATACACATGTCTTCAAGGAAGTACTTACTTAAGGTTCATTCACTAAGGGAAGATTTACCAGTTCAAGGTCCTCTGCTTCGGTCTCGCGACAGCCCCTCAGGTGTTTACCAGGGGGTTCACCGTAGTGGCATCCGTCTTCTCAGATATCTAGACAACTGGCTGATATTAGCAGACTCGGAGACGAGCTTCTCGAGTTTTGTCAGGATCTGGGGGTCCTGATAAATCGCGAGAAGTCATCACTGCAACCTTCACAGAGACTGGTATACCTCGGAATGATCATAGCCACCATCCTAAACAAGGTCTTTCCATCAGACAAAAGAGTACACAGGCTGCAGGTGCTCCCTTCCTCAGGAAAGAAGTTCTTCCGGCCTCCCGTTGGCAGAGTCTGCTATGCCATCTAACCTCTCTCTCATCCGCCTAGTTCCAAATGGCTGTCTAAGGATAAGATCCCTGCAATGGCAGCTGAAGTCCTTGTGGAATCAACACTCTGATCCACCGGACGCCCAAGTTCCGATAACTCAGGAGCAGGTAACGGATTTGAATTGGTGTATGGCAGATGAAAACCTTCGGAAAGGCCGAACCCTCGCTGTTCCCCCTCCGAATTTGATGTTCTTCACAGATGCATCATACGATCTCCGGCCTTTGGTCAAGATCAGAAAGGTACCAGCACATAAATCTGTTAAGAGATGAGAGCAGCCTACCTAGCTCTTCATCAGTTCCAACAGTTGCTGGCAGGTCGCTCTGTGGTGTTGATGAGCGAAAACACCACAATAGTGGCTTACATTAACAAACGGGGCGGTACCTTTTCGCAGCTCCATGCCATCTTGCAGTAAAGATCCTCTGATGGTCGGAAGAACATTTGGTGGCTCTATCGGCTTGCTTCATTCCCGGCAATAGGAATGTGCTCGCAGACAATCTGAGCAGAGCGACTCAGATAGTTGGCTCTGAATGGTCTTTGAATCACCAGATAGCCCGCAAGTCCTGACTTTGTGGGGTTCCCCAACTGTAGACCTGTTCGAAACATCTCTGAGCAGCAAGCTCCCGCTGTACTGTTCTCCAGTCCCAGACCCTCAGGGTCTATGGCAAGATGCATTCCAACCTCGGTGGGACAACATTGACGTGTACGCCTTTCCCCCGTTTTGTCTTGTTAGAAGACTGCTCAACTAGTCCAGTGCATCCAAAGATCTATTGATGGCCATTGTAGCTCCGCTATGGTTTCACACAGAGTGGTTCCCAGACCTCCTGCAACTTCTCGCAGATCATCCAAGAGAACTCCCTCCACTACCAGATCTATTTAAACAGCCACACGCAAACATCTTCTACAAGACTGTGAAGTCGCTTCTCCTTCACGTGTGGGGGGGGGGGTCTTGATAGGAGGATCATTAAGAACACAGTGTCCTCCTGGATACGCTAAGTGGTCGAAAGAGCCCTAGCACCAGATCCTCCTCAGGCTCGTCTACCTACAGCTCACGATGCCATAGAAACTGGTACTTCCCCGGCTTTTAAATGCAACTTTAACGTGTCGCAGGTCCTCCAGGCTGGTGTGTGGAAAAGACAGACCACATTCCACAGCACATTACCTCTAAGATATGACCTACAGGAGGCTCGATACATTTACTGTTGGGCCTGTGCTGGCTGCTCAAAGGGGAGTTTAAGATACCTCAGACTACTGAATGGACAAGTAGCAGTTGGTTGAAGGCATTGGTTACCCGGGTTAAGACTGGGGTGATTGAGAAGAATGTCTGGCTTTCCTTCCTTCCTCTTCCCCTCTCTTGGGGTACAGCGCCACCTCTGAAAGCTGGCTTCAACCTCTGCAGGTAATTATCACTTCCCTTTTGTAGCCTAGTATACGTTGGGTTGTTTTTCCTATTTAAAAACCCAGACATTTTCATACAAATAACAACCTTTATTTTACTACTGTAAATTGTACAGCCTGCGAATACTCACTTTGTATATTTCAGCAAGCTGTCAAAGATGACAGTCACTAGGCAAAACCGGGTCAATGTCCATGCCAGATCTAGGACTTCCATCCACCTAAGAGTGAGTCATCCACATAAACAACGGAAGGTTTGTTAGTAGGGGAACAAATGACAAATTAGGAGATAATTTGTATTTTTCCCTATCTAATACAAACCTAGTTATTTATATAAATTGGCACGCCATCACCTGTACCCCCAGAAGCCCTGCCTGCAATAAAAAGTGACGTCTCTCACTTCCGTGAGAGAGAGAGAGAGAGAGAGAGAGAGAGAGAGAGAGAGAGAGAGGGGGGGGGGCAGCTGGGTACCCCCCAGCCACCCCCTGCCTACCCGCTAAGCAGTTGGGCAGAGTTGCCACCTCGCACTTAAAAGTTTAACGGCTATCTTCAGCTGCCGCTGAAAGAGTATCCACATAAATAACTCCAGGTTTGTATTACATAGGGAAAAATACAAATTATCTCTGAATTTGTCATATTAAGTTGTGCAAACAAGGGTCAGACAGCAAATTGATTACTTCTATGCGGTTATCCCTTGATGGGATCCTTCAAGTACTGTATTTTACCAAAGATAGAGTAATACTTCAAGATATTTGTAGCAAAAAAAAAAAAAATTTATTTGTTACATCTGGTAAATACCTAATTGTAGTTTATAGGGAATGTAGTAACATCAATTCAAATTCAAAAGGAAATCTAGTTGAAAATTTTTATTGATTATAACTGTTTAAACATGTTCTGTAGTTTTAGTTAGTTTTTATAGCATGCTAATCTTATTATTTTTTTTTCTATAGAAGCTTTTAGTTGTTACTTGCTCTGAATATTCATTGCACCATTAATACTGTTGACTTTATAGAAGGTATAGAGGCTCCACTCCCCGTATCAACAAAATTATCTTCCTTAAAAAAAGGAAGTGAATGAATCATATTGCCCCACAAATAAAACAAAAGGTTCCCTAACAAATGAGAATCCACAAATTGGATTTTTTTTTTCTAGAATTATAACCATTTAAAGTAATACACAGAAAAACAGATTTTTAACAAGGTTAAATATAGTCTCACACTTGCATCTAAAACTCTTTTGTATATTTTTAGGTACAAGATGCCCAGGCAGTTATGCGTATTTACACCATACACAAAAAGGAATGGGACAGGCTTAAGAAAAAGGTTTACCAGAAACCAACCAAGAAAAATGTAAAGACAAATCCAGAGTGAAAACGGTAGATCTTCATTACGGTGATGTACATGTAACGTGAATAAAATATTAATAAGGTAAAATAGACTTATTGTTTTCTGGATTGTCCAATACTTGGTTGCACAAACCCATCCTTCAAAAAATTGCCTCAACTATTCAATATGTTACACCAAGAATAAAATAAATAAGACTGCATCCCCTTGGACCTTTGATTTTATAAATATTATTTTTACAATCCAAGCTGCAAGCAGAGTTGTTCCTATGTGGCATAAAAAGCCTTGTTCTTAATTATGGAGATTGATTCACCGTGTCAGTCGTTGAAGTTGGATAACAAGCGGTTATCCAGCTGATAAGGGTGCGAGCTTTGACCCTGTTTCCATACATCACCCACACAGTCCTGCAGCCAGCCCCGACTCTCATCAAAGGTAAAGGTGCTAGTAAATTTGTCAATTATTTCTATTTTTCACTGTAGTACAGTACGGTATTAATTTTTCATTATTTCTGTTAGGTGTCATAAATTGTTCAATAATTCCCAGTACAAAAGTTTTAGAATCTATGGAATGGATCAAGTGAATTTCCTCTTTGGAGAAAAATTGCTTTTGAATATAAGTTTGTTCCAACACGGAGTACTTACCTCAAACTACTTTCTTAGGAGTATCTGGGATTCTTCTCCCAACTGACCAGAATTTTGTGTAGTTTCCCCTATCCCTCTTTGGCGGATGGATACTCGCCCTGAGGCGACCCGGGTCAGCGAGAGCGTGGGGCTAGGTCTCGGTCACCAGTAAGCTTCTGGTCGCGGCGTGATTAACATCTCGCCGCTCTCTCACATCCCGTGCGACCCTTTGTGTCCCCACGTGGTTACCGCGTGTTTACCGATTCCCTTGTATCCTTTCATCCACCTCTTTCCCCTGTGTTCTTGTGTTGCTTGGTGCCTTTGTGTTCTATTATGGATCACCAACGTCGTTGCCCCGGGCCTAATGCCGGTAAATCGTATGGTGCATTTCTCTCCAAACCGGAGGTTGATCCGCATACCCTGTGTTCGTCGTGCAGGGGTAGTGTATGTTCCCGTCCGCCACGTGTCCGGAGTGCGAGTCCTGGTCTGAAATCCAGTGGGCCTTGTACGGGATAAAGAAGAAGGCGGCGTCCAAGAGATCTCCTAAGAAGGCGTGCACCGCCTCGCCCTTGGCTTTGCCCACGGCTCTGTCGGAGAGAGGTTCCCCTCCACCTTCCCCTACCCAGAATAGGGGACGAGGTACGTCCGTTGTAAGGAAGCGGCCCATTGCCGCTCCCCATGAGTCTGATGTTCCTGATGTGGGGGATGTTGTTTCTTCGCAGGCGTGGGGGGGGGGGGGGGCGGGAGTGTGCTCTGGAAACGAGGTTCTGATGCCTACAGGGCCCGTCTCAACCGAAGACCCGGTGTGGGGGAAGACTACTCCGGCCCCTTCCCCCGCATCGTGGCTATGTGTTTCAGGTACTTCAGCGCCCGGGGGAGAAGCGGACAAGGAGAGACCGCCGACAGGTTCGTCGGACCCCGACTCCATTGCGAGGACGGCACCTAGGACGCCCTTCAGGTCGCCGATGCGGCAAGAAGAGTTTGGCGGCTGGTTCGCTTCCAGGAAGAATATACGGACTCCACCGGCGCCGTCGTCGACGCTCCCGCCCGACTTTATGCAGCCGTTCACGCCGGTGAAACAGCACGTGGACCCTACATCAGCATCGGAGGTCTCGGAGGACTCGGCGAGCTCTTCTTCCTCCTCGTCATCCTCTTCACCATCCTCCTCGAAAGATTCCGATCCCCGGGAGTCGAGAAAGAAGCGGAAGAGGTCCCGGAGGAGGAGGTCTCGCTCCCGATCAGCCCCGTCCAGGAAACGTGCAAGGACCTCCAAGAGGAAACACAAGAAAGGGCGTTCGTCCAGAGATAAGTGGGTCCATGTGACTATTCCCCGCAGCCAACTCACCCCGCTCCAGGCTCATCCGGGTGGCTCCCTAGAGCCGCTTCTTCGCCCTCGCGACACGGGGCCTCCAGTCGGTCCGCCCGTCGCCCGAGGCCGTCGGCACAAGTCGGCTTCGCCAAGCTCAAGCCCGCGAAAGCACTGGCTCCATCCGCCCAGCGGAGAGCCGCTCCTTCGGCCCGGCAGCATGGCCCCTATTCCCGGTTCCACGGCAGCTCTACCCAAGCGCCCTCAGCAACCGGAAGTTCATCGTAGGCACCCGACTCCATGGAGCTCCGCGGGAAGGGGTAGACCCATGACGGCTACCTCCGTCTCAGCGGATCCACCCGTACTGGAAGTTACCGTGCCATTGGTACGGCGGGAGAGAGAGGACCTAGCCTCCCACGTGGCTCCATCCGTGCCCGACGCAGAAGATCAGGTAGCGGAAGGTCTAATAGGAGGGGGAGAGTGCTCGGCAGATGACGTCTCCTCCTACAGAAAGGTGCTGGCGCTGATCAGGCGGCACCACAGGCTAGACGACCCGAAACCCTCGACAGAGCAGGCCTGGCTCTCGGGTCTGGGCAGGTTAGTAGACAACCCTGTCCAACAAAAGCCGTCTCTAACCCTTCCTCTAGAGCCGGACGTTAAATTGGGGATGGACCATGTCAACAGATACGTCGCGGGTCAAGCGGACTCCCTCAGGGCCCAAGGGTCCTTCAAGCTGTTTCCATGCCTAAGAACGCAGAAACGATTTTACGTCCCGGACGGGCGGCGCGGGTCCCCCCGTAGTCGAAGCGGCAATAGCCACGATTAACCAGGGCTTCCTCTGCCCCAGTGTGTTTTTCCCCAGGGGAGGCTGCGATGATGGAGGACACGGCCCAGGACATAGTCTTGGCTGGACTGGTGGACCTCTACCCTAGTAGGTTTCCAGTTGTCTCATGATCTCTCAGTGCCGGAAAATCAAACATTACTTCAAGAACTGATCCGCTCCGGGGGAAGGCAATGAAGTTCCTCACCTTCCAGTCCCTCACGCAGGCAGCCAACTGGGTCCTACGGAAGAGAGACACTCCTCAATAAACTGATCCGTAGGCTACCTGAGAGGGAGGCGAAGTGCCTGAGAAACTCCCCGGTGTGGGACGACTCCGTCTTCCCCCTGAAGGCAGTGGAGGAAGCGATGGAGAGAGTGAGAAAAATCAAGGAAACAGGAGAGTCCAGGCCCCCAGCGACAAGACGTCCTACGCACAGAAGAGTTGCTCTAGACGGTCCCCACTCCTCATCAGCTCAACCCAGATGAGATTCCCCTTCGGCTTCCTGGCGGCAAGCCTCACGGCCCCCTCGTAGGGGAAGCACGACTCCGCAGGCCTCCTTTAGGCCTAGCTACTCAAACTCCTGGAGAGGACGTTAGAGCCGCGCCTCCAGGAGAAGGTAGGGAGAGAGGCCTCCTACTCCTGCCGAAGCCTCAGGTAGGGGGATTCCTCAAACACACTCGGCAAGCTTGGCGGAACAACGGAGCAGATCTATGGACCGTAGCAGTCCTGAGGGACGGGTACAGGGTTCCCTTCCTGGCAGACCCGCCCCCTCTCCCGACCGACAGGCAGAGTGGTTGGCTCCCAAGGACCCCTTGAAGAAGGCGGCATTACAGGAGGAAGTGTCGGCCATGCTCTCCAAAGGGGCATTAGAACTAGTCAAGAACCCCACCCCGGGGTTCTACAGCAGGCTCTTCCTGGTGGAGAAGGCAACAGGGGGTTGGAGGCCGGTCATAGATCTTTCGGCCCTCAACAAGTTCATGTGCAAGACCGACTTCAAGATGGACACCCCGAAGTCGGTGATGGCAGCCTTGAGGGAGGGAGACTTCATGATGTCCCTAGACCTCAAGGACGCGTATTTTCAGATCCCTGTTCACCCCTCCAGCAGGAAGTTCCTAAGGGTGAAATGGGGTGCCCAGTCGTTGCAATTCAGGACCCTTTGCTTCGGGCTGTCGACAGCTCCTCAGGTCTTCACGAGGGTCTTCTCAACAGTGTCAGTCTGGGCTCAAGAACAGGGCATCCGCCTGATCCGGTACCTAGACGACTGGTTGTTGCGTTCAGCCTCAGAGGAAGCACTGAAGGAGCAAGGCGCGAGGCTTCTACGGTTCTGCAAGGACTTGGGTATCACCATCAACCTAGAAAAGTCACAACTGATACCCTCCACCAGGATGACCTACCTGGGGATGGTTCTAGACACCAAGTTGGGGAGGGCCTTCCCCTCCTCAGAGGTTAGAAAATCTAGACCGAATAATTCTCCCCTTCCTATCAAACCTTCCAAGGAGAGCCAAAGACTGGCAGAGGTTAGTGGGCCACCTGGTGTCGTTAGAGAAGTTAGTCCCCCGGGGGAGACTCAAGCTAAGGGCAGTTCAGTGGAACCTAAAAGAACTCTGGTCCCCGGGAGAGTCCCCGCACAAGTTAGTCACAGTGTACACGGAGACGAAGGAAACCCTGAAATGGTGGCACGACAGGGCGAACACCCTCAAGGGAATGCCCTTCGTGATTGATCCTCCGTACGCATCGAAGGAGGGATGGGGAGCCCATCTTCTCGACGAATCAGCAAAGGGAAAGTGGTCCCCCGAAGAAAAGAACTTTCACATAAACGTCCTGGAACTGATGGCGGTTCAGAGGGTGTGCGTAGAATTCGTCCACCTTCTCCGAGGGAACACGGTGGCATTAATGTGCGACAACGCCACGGTGGTAGCCTATGTGAAAAAGTAAGGAGGGCTAAAGTCGAGGGAGTTGTGCAGTCTCACGACAAAGATCCTGGAATGGGCCGCAAAGGAGAACATCGAGATCACAGCCAGTTTCATTCCAGGGAAGAGGAACGTCCTAGCTGACAGCCTCAGCAGGATGGGCCAAGTAGTATGGTCGTAGTGGTCCCTACACGCAGAAGTGGCCCAGACGGTCATCCTGAGATGGGGACCGCCGGTGATGGACCTCTTCGCCACAAAACTCAACGCACAGCTCCCCATGTTCTGTTCTCCAGTGCCAGACCCAGCAGCAGCGTTCGAGGACGCCTTTCAATACTCTTGGGACAACCTCGACGTTTATGCCTTCCCTCCCTTTGGGACCCTCAGGCAGGTCCTCAACAGAGTCAGACGAGCGAAGAACCAGCGGATGACTTTGGTAGCGCCGTGGTGGCCGGGGAGAGAGAGGTTCGCAGACCTAAAGGAACTGGCGGTCCTTCCATCCTGGCCGCTTCCGGACAGAGAAGACCTCCTACGTCAGCCCCACTTCCAAAAGTTTCACGAAAACCCTCGGTCCCTCCGCCTACACGTGTGGAGGTTATCGAGTGGCTCCTGAGGAAGGAGGGATACTCGTCGAAGACCGCCTCGAGGATGTCGGGTTACCTGAGACGGTCCTCAGTCTCGGTTTATCAAGCTAAATGGGCCACTTTCACAAAATGGTGCACCTCCCAGAACCTCAGGCCGCTGGAAGCCTCCATTCATAAGATAGCGGATTTCCTAGTCCATCTGAGAGACAACTTAGGCATGTCTATCCCGACCATCAAAGGTGTCCGAGCTGCTTTGGGTCATGTCTTTCTCCTCAAGGGTCTCGATCTAGGAGCTTCCCGGCAGATCTTGATGCTCATCAAGAGCTTCGAACAATCGTGTTCTCCCCGTTCCTTTAGAGTGCCGCAGTGGGACATTGCCAGAGTCCTTAAGACCCTGTCTGGGCCACCCTTCGAACCCCTCAGGGACATCCTTGACAAAGACCTCACCCTCAAGACTGTCTTCCTTCTCGCCCTGGCCTCTGCTAAACGAGTTAGCGAACTCTATGGGCTGTCGTACGAGGTTTCGCACTCGAAAGGGTGGAAGGATTTGAGTTTCAAGTTCTTGCCAGATTTCGTGGCCAAGATGCAGAACCCTGCCTCCTGGGACCCTAGGTTTGAGGGCTTTTCAGTTCCAGCGATTCCGCGATCAGACAACCCAAGGGATTTGTTGCTATGCCCGGTCAGGGCAGTTAGGAAATACCTGGAAAGGACAGCCAGACTTCGCCCTGGGATTAAGAGTCTGTTTGTCTCCTCCGGCCCGGTAAAGAAGGCAGTGTCCAGGAACACCATCTTCTGGTTACGGCAAGTCATAAAGAGATCCTATGACAGTGACGGACCCTCGGTGCCGGGTAAGCCGCGCCCCCATGATATTAGGGGCCTGAGCACTTCACTAGCCTTCGAGAACAAGAGGGTGGGCCAGATCCTGAAGGCGGGTACATGGTCCAGGCAGTCCACGTTTACGGCCCACTACCTGAAGGACTGTACTAGGAAGTCTCTGGACTCCTTCAGTCATTTCCAGGAAGTCTCTGGACTCCTTCAGTCATTTCCAGGAAGTCTCTGGACTCCTTCTCCATTGGTCCGGTCATTTCCAGGAAGTCTCTGGACTCCTCCATTGGTCCGGTCATTTCCACGCTCCAACAGGTTTAAGGTTGAAGCCCTGGGAAATTGGAAAGTAATTCCAAGCAAAACAAGTTGCTTACTTTTCCCCCCCTTATTCCTGCTTTTCCTCCATTCCCTTTCCCCTTACTCCTCCCATGTGAGAATCGTTCATTGGAGACGCCCATGTCCGAAGATCTTTACAGAGACAAGTTACTTAGACACTACAGTAAATAGTTTTTTGAGTAGTTCTCCCCAAGACTCATATCCTGTTTGGTGGTCAAAAGAACCTAGCCTCTTATCTAGGTTCAATCATTAGTATCCAGCAGGTCTCTCGGTCTGTAAGACTAAACCCCCCCCCCCCCCCTCTCAAGTATAAGTCTCCTAAGGAAGCAGTTTGAGGTAAGTACTCTGTGTTGGAACAAATAACAAATTTTAAGTAATTTGTATTTTTCCTAACAGTACTTACCTCGAACTACTTTCGGGTTATTGCCCGCCCATCCTTCCCGGAGTGTCTTACAGGAGTTTGATACCATAATTATCAAAAGCTTACTGGTGACCGAGACCTAGCCCCACGTTCTCGCTGACCCGGGTCGCCTTAGGGCAAGTACCCATCCGCCACAGAGGGACCCACTATAGAAAACGGAGATAGGGGAAACTACACAAAATTCTGGTCGGTTGGGAGGAGAATCCCAGATACTCCTAAGAAAGTAGTTCGAGTTAAGTACTGTTAGGAATAATACAAATTACTTAAAATTTGTGATATTTTTAGGGTGCAAGCAATTCTCAAATTTGTATTTAAGAAAATAGGAATAGAAAAAGATAAAAAAATGATAAAGATTCAACAAGTAACATGCACTGTACAGAGAAGGAACTAGTTTTAACATCTAACCCCTGAAGGAGAAAGCCCATGAAAATAACCCATGAGATTGATTATTTTAGTTTATTATTACGCTTTTATTCTACTTAAAATAACAAGATATTATACTGATGTTAGAAATTAAGGTTTAATACAAAAGCTGCCTAAAGTTTATAAGAACTCATTTATTATAATAAAGATCCACAAAATCATGTCCAAATAATAAGTGATATGAAAAATTTACATAAAGTGGAATGAAAAACTTATTTTAAATAAAAGTTTTTCAGGTTAGCTTTGATACACTTACAGCAGATATCAGTTCGGTAGAGAAATGAGGCTTTGAAAACAAAAATCAAATTTTTTAAATTATGTATTTTTCTTAACTATACAAACTTAGGTACTTTAAATGTGAATATGATTTGGCTAGGCTAAAATGAACTTTTAACTTTTATTGAAGAGGAGTAGCTACTGATGGGTGGAGGGTAAGCGCTTTAGTGGGGGTGATTAAAGGACTCTGATTTGTATAATTAAACATCCTCCTTTAATAGGAGACAGGAAGTCCTTATAAAATCAAACTGGCCGTTTTAGATTTCCCGGGGAAATGTCACAAGCACCTGGTCCAGTATAGGAACGGAAGTGTAGACAGTCATGGAAAAACCCATGTCCGTGTGATGGATATTTTGTCTGAATGTATGGTCATTCTGAGAAATAGGTTTTCATATACTCTATCCATCCTACTCTTGTATGGGAGGAATGGAAATAATTTTTAACCAAACTTGTCATGCCTGGAAAGAAAAGTTGCTGGACTGACATTCAGTACATCTGCTGCACCTCATTCTAGGCTTGGGTCACAACTGCTATCTTGGATGAAATGCTTCTTGTTCTGTAAAGGAGGTAGGTTGGTTGTGCATTGTTATGCAGCTACCACCAGACAAAGGGTACATCCAAGAACCTAATGGTATACTCCCAAAGGTACTGGGCGGTGAAGGTTGTCTGGGGGATTTCAAAATTATGCCTTCAAGACTTGTGCCACCGACAGGTTCTTCTTGAATGCTTGGGTTGAGCCAATACCCCTGACTGTGAGTCCATGCCAAGGATAGTCCTTCTAGTCCCTCTAAGATTGTTAAGTAGGACATCTGGTGATGCCATGAAGCTGTGTTCTTAGGTATCATCCTCTTCACCCTTTTAATGATGAAAAGGGTCTATGGTATTTAGCCTGAAGATTTAATATCCTTTCTGGTATCGTTGTATTGCCCTCATACAACAGAGAAGCAAGTGATCCTGATCCCTGCTAGTTGCCGCTTTGTAGAGAAGGGATGGAGGAGGAGTTGTGGGCAGCTTGGTACTGGCAATGAAATGCAGAACAAAAGTGAAGGAGGCCTTCTTCCATCCTTTTAAGATGATTCAATTAGCTCATATGGGGCTTGCATGAGGATCTTTGCACTCTGGTGACATCCAACCTCAGGGTCTTAGATCTCCCTGGGAAGAGTAAGACTACTTGAAGCACTCAATTGCAAACACACTTCAAATGGTTAAATATCCCTAATATGAGACCAGTCACAGAAGATGGCCAACTTTCCTTGGTAGACAGCTGCAGAAGACCATTGCAGTATCTAGACTTCTGTGCAGTTCTTTGCAAAATGCCTTTCACGTGGAAGAGATATCAGATAGTCGCCAACTGTAAAGTGTAAGTGATGCAGCAATTGTGTTACCCCTGAAGGTGGGACTAGTCGAGGCAGTCATTGGGGTAATTCTCTTGGTACTTTGACAGGGAGCACCAGCAAATCTGGATACTATTTGGGGTGTGGACACTTGCGAGCCACTATGGTCATCATGAGAATTGAAGTCGTCAACAGACAGCTGACTAATTGGCAAATCAGGCAGGTGAGGAAATGCAAAAGTGGCCTGGTTGTCCCAGGGGTGTTGGAAGGCGTTTCATTCAATACGAGACCAATCGCAGAAGGCAAGAGCTTAAATACCATTTACCGATACTTCTTCCCAGTGGTGGTGGTTTCTCTCCCTTAAGAGAGAGGGCAACCGACAGTGCATGTGCTAGGTTCAGTATGAGAACAGGTAACAGGAGAAAAAACAATTGAACCATGTACTGAGACACTGGAAAGGTATTCACTCTTTCTCCCACAAGTACGCAGAGAGAGGTTGGTTAGTCTACATGTACGTTACTCCTACCAATTGGTCTTCCTGGACCAATTTGGTGATCTCTTTTACTTGTTCTTCTTGAAGTAGCAGCATTGCAAGATTCTAATGAAGATGAGGTAGAGGGGAAGATGTGATTCCTTCAAAGGGGTCGTGCAAGCCTGTGATGATGTATATAGGGGAAAAGACCACAAGGGACTCTTCAAAGCAGCAGAGAAGAGACCACCAAGTGTAATAGCCTTTAATGCCTCCCCAGCAATTGAGAAGACACTTCAGGGACAGCAAAAGAGTGGTAACCCTTTCCTTAACAAACTGCAGTAGCCCTTTTTCTTGAACACACTGCAGTACCAAAACCTCTTCCTGCTAATGGAGCACTAGCAATGTCAACGGAATGCCAATTTCCTTAGGTTCATATCGTAATGCCTCAGTCATGCCTCCCTAAAGGAACAAAGATAAAACAAAAAATCAGACATCCAAAATCAAACACAGCAAGAACACACCTTTAATGGCTGTTAGGTGGGCAAGGCTTACCATCCAACAGCCAGTAGCTACCAATACCTCATTAAAATTCTTGGCCATTCCAGCTAAGCTAGAATCATAGGTGGCTTGCATTCGTATAGGAACAGAAGTTTTTACAAGATATACCTGCAATAAAGAAGTTCTACATTATTTTGTATCACAAATTGTCATGGAAAATGAAGCTTTCATATGCATTGGGCACCTCATATCTCAGTTGTTTAGATTCCTGTACTCCTGAAATTAATCATACTGTCTTAACAAAAACTGACTACATAATACACTTTAAGTGGGATGAACAGAAATAAATCAATTACTCTCATAGCTAAACTTTACAATGTGTTCAAATATAATTCAACTGTAAAGGAGCATCAGAAGGGATCCACATATGCTCTCTTCAAAGGATGTATATGAAAGAATTAAAAGAATCGTATAAATAAATTCTTGTCACCAACAGTACTAAACAGGAAAAGTTACGGCTAGTTGAAGATAGAAAGGGCTGCCATAGGTAACCAGCTGTCCAGTGATTGTTCATAGTTCAGCATATGTGTAGGAATCCCAACTGTAATTTAAATAAAAAGCCTTCAATTGCTTACTGTATGACTTATATACAGTTCCAGTTCAGCACAACTAGTCCTTTCAAGATTAAAATGTGATGTGCTTTCAACTGTTCCTCCCAATGTCACATATAAATGAATCTAAACTGGAAAAGCAATGAGAAGCCTTCAAATTTTCGAAGTATAGAACATACTGATCTATTAATCCAAACAGGGATTGCATTCTGAAACTCAACTGTTCACAGTATAGTGCATATGAATTGTTCTGTAACGTACATACACAGGAATTGTAAATGGGAATGCAATGTGAAACCGTTAACTGTTCCCAACCATATACAAACGAATACAAAGTTATTGCAAAATGAAGCTTATAATTGTTCACATTGCAGCACATGTATTGGATTCAAACTGGGAATCCAATATGAAGCCTTCAATTGTATCATCAGAGAAAATTGATGGTCTCAAAAGCAGGACCTTAGTGTTAGCCACTGACTAGGTCTTGCTTATGTTAAGAACCATTCAGCAATACAGTAAAGGGTAACTGGAGGAAACTTCACAATTGCACTATGAAATAAGAAGTTACAAGATGTTAGACAGCAAGATTGATGAAGCGGGATTGTATGAGAAACATCTTGGATGGTTAAGTTAAACTGCAGTACAACAGAACATTCTTAATTTCTTTACAAGTTAATCATTACATCTTGGACTGTCATCTTTATCATTGTCACAGCTCTAGCTTCTGTCTTCACTATCACTGCCTTTAGTGTCTGCTTTCTTACATCTGTCCACATTAGGCTTGTAGTTTCAGGTTTTTAACAGAACTGAGCCTCCACAATCAAGCAGTAGCTGCAGTCCCACCTCTTCTATCACTATTAATTATTGACCTGTGCACTGTTTAAAAGTTTAGATATTTAGTGTTGTACAGATTATTTGGTCTAAAGTAGAGCAATTTCAGGAAAGCAGTGGGTACAGAAGTTATTTGTAGTATGGCAAAGACTAGAAACTAGAGCAATACAAGAAATGCACAAAAAATGTAGAACTGTAATGCTAATAGTGGGGTAAATTGTATGTTAAGAAAAAAGTTAAACTAAAAATACTGCATTCACATCACATGTTTAGCTCATTAATGTGGTAAGAATAATTATCATTATAGCAAACCAAAGGATTGGTTACATAAAGTAAGAATTTTTTATTGTATAGTTCTTGAAATATACTACAGAAATTATGATATTGTATTTAAATTACAGTGTAGCAAACTAGTGAAGGTTATAAAAGCTATGTTCGATATCACATTACCTCCTTGGAAAACATTTTACAGTTTTATTAGATAGCATAAAATAAAATATAAAGTCATCCTAATGACCAAACAAGCATACATTGAAGATTTGTATAGTACCATGATAATGCCAATGTCAACAAAATTATTTCCTATCATAGTGAATATTTCTACCAAAATAGAATACAATAAAATATAAAGTCATCCTAATGACCAAACAAGCATACGTTGAAGATTTGTATAGTACCATGATAATGCCAATGTCAACAAAATTATTTCCTATCATAGTGAATATTTCTACCAAAATAGAATACAATAAAAATGACACTTGAATAGTAAAAATAAATCAATCACATCCAGTTACATAACTTCACTAGTAATTTCTTAATATATTTGGAGCATTTTCAAGGGTATCAAATAAAAACCTTACTCTTAACTAAAAAAAATATATATTGATGAATTTAATATCACTCCTAAGCATACTGGTAACAAACTGATTAAAGTCTAGGCATTCAATGAATGATAATCTTAGTACACTCGACTGTATCACGTCATATAATACTTGCCTGTAACAAAATAATCCACAAAACATATATATGAAGTACCCAAAGGCTTAAAATAAAATAAATTCAAATAATGAAAACTATTCATCATAATTTACTTGATAAAAAGAAGGATATGCAACAACAAAGATACAATACAGGAATTAATTATGTGCATATTTTTTTTTTACAGGTTACAACTTTTCCAAGAAATCTACAGTTCACGTCACTGTATGGCTAAATATTGAAAGTTACTTGCACAAAAATAAAACATTTCCATGACACTTCACAGATGGTAGCCTAATTATATCTGTACTGTTGTTCTGAATAGCTATAAAAGTTTGAAACAAATGGAAATGTATAAGTACCTTAAAATAAAAAACTATTATGAACAGATTACCTAGAAAGTTACTAATCAATTTGTCTTCATGTTTCAGACTCTTCATTTGAGCTGATAAGTGCCTTACATGGCAAACTATAGCCAGGCTGAGGTTTCATTATATTAAGTTGTACAAAATTGTTTTGACAGTTTAGCTACTGTCTCACACCTTTAAAATGCCATATAAAAGAACAATATAAAAGTATTTGAAATATATAAACTGCAAAATAAAAACAAGTATTTGTCAAATTACAGGTTACTTATTACTCATAAAATTGATAAAGCTCCATACTAATACTAAAAAGTAAAACTTATCATTAATTATGTAGGTACATTGTATAGTAATCAACAAAACTGCTATTATTACATTTATTACTAATATATATATGTGTGTGTGATTGGTTGTACTCTGTGCAAAACTCAGCGATTTCTTTATAATTTACTGTATACAGTATATAATTTTATTAAACTGATCTACTACTTCCAGGTGTAACTTTAAATACTAAGTAGTGGTTATCAAAACTTGTCATTTATAAAAAAAAGGGTAAGTTTTCCGTTGATGACAAAAATTACACAAAAAAGGCTGCATTTGGAAGGGAGACTGAGCAAATGTGGTTTTATAGAGTAGAGCAAATGTGGTTTTATAGAGTAATATAGTACATAATACAGTACTACACTTTACAAAACTGTGAATGTATTTTTCATATTCTAAAATACTATAAGGAAAACTCTGGTAATGCAGTTAACCATTGACCACTGATTAACTGTAATACAAAATATAATTTTCTATACGATATTCATCACAATACTAGCTTTCAGGTCACCTTTTGGGTCAAAGTTTTTATGCTTTAAACCATGCATTAGTAAATATACTTAGGAATTACAAAACAGAAAAGAAAGAGTTCATTATCACAAACTAGACAGAAGTTAGGCTTCTCTTGTGAATTGGCAATCAACACTCCGTTCTCCATTCTGGTGCCTCGGCTAACTCTCGAGCACTTACCTCTTCGACAGATCCTTCACCCAGAACAGGACCTATTAAACAGTCAAAATAAGTAGGTAATTATTGCTGTACCATGATATTTGAAAAATAATAAGAAGGTCCTCAACTTACAAACATTTGGAGATACAAACAAATCCAGTTGAAATCATAAATCCTAGATATTGCATCAAAAGTTTGTAGACTGTAATACAATAAAGAAATACAGTAATAAAGCAATATTAATAACATTTTTAATAACCTGATATTTATTTCATATGAAAAGGGACTATTTGTTATTTTGCAGCGGGAAACTGTAGGAATGGGAGTTAGGCTGGGCCTACCCTAGGACAATTTATCAGCTTTTGACTTGCAAACAGCTTTTTGGAACCTATTAAGTTTGTAAGTTGAGGGTATTCTATATCATAGATATGTGGCATTGTTAAAAAAAAAAAATTTATTATATACTATATGTATCCTAAAACCACAATACCTTTGGAAAAAATTACCTTAAATAATCTTCATATAAAACTTTATTATTTTCCTTCAACAGGAAAGTCACTCAGCCAGGACAATAAAGTTTTTACTTTTCAATGGAAATAAAAATATTATGTTCTAACCTGAAAAAAAGTATTTCACTACTACTAAACTTTCTACACCCACACTGTTAAAATTTTGTTTTATGCTATCAAAAAATTTACGATTTTTAAGCCCTAAACATATGACATGCAGTATAATACTTTAATCTTATTAAGTTAAATACCAGCTAAAAATTAATGTAATAACCCACAACATCAATACTCTCTCCCTAAACCTCAAAAAAAAAAAAAAAAAAAAATATTACTGTACTGGTGTAGTTATAACTTTGCTATTGTAATGTACGCACCATTTTTCCAAAACTTGATAAGATCAAGTAAATAATAAACATGACAAAATTATCTAATGCAACCCCCTTATTTTATAATTACAGAATAGAATACAAAGCCATCATAAGTTAAACAAAAATAATATAATATTTCAAAGTTCAATCTTTTCAAATATCTTTCAACGTGTACTATATACACACACATTATTTGATATGAGTAAATATGAATCAACAAAAACAGTATAGAAGGTTTTTGTATTCTAATCTTCAACATCCACGTTTATTACTTTCTGCCTTTCAATTTTTCCTTTCATTTCTTTTCATCACCTCACCATCTCTTAGCAAATGACTTTCAAAATTCTTTAACCTTACCTTGCTCTACTTTACACCTTAGAGAGCAAAAATACTCTGCAAATCTAAGAATATTAATTTCTCTACGATCATATTAAACAACATAAATCACAACCCCTGAGGCGTGTGCAACCTGTTCTACAAGATCTACATCAATGACTTTTATTGTTACTTGAACTGCAGTAATAAGAAAGAAGCAATAGATAAATATTTCCAGTTGAAATTAATATACTGGCAGGAAATTCAGCTGGGTATCTATTAAAAGCTAAAAGTCTTCTGTTCCTGAGGCTGCACAAGGAAACTACAGTAGAATACAGTAAAAGAAAATTTTACAAGAGGAAATACACAGCGTATGGTACAAAACATGGATGATAAATTGAGAATAATCTTTATCTATGAACTTATACACAAGCCATGATAAATAGGTGGTCTTGTTACTGAACAAATTAAATAAAAATAAATGCTATATAATAAAAGAAACAAATGGCGAGAGAAAATTATGAAAACCAGGTTAGAATAAAAAAATACATAATTATATTACTTACGGAGGCTCAATAATTCAAAACGTGCAAGGATGTCATTATAATCCTGTGTTTCTTCACTCACTGGAGTCCCACAATACCCTCCTCTCTCTCGCACAAAGGTCAAAAGACTACTCCAGTACCTAGAAATGAATAAATCGCATGTAATAAAAATTAATTTAAAAAATTCTAAATGATACATCACAATCAATAGCTTTGTTCTAAGGGCAATACCTAACATGTGCTGTAATCATTACTAAATGGTTATTATAGAGTCCCTTTCCCCTTCCAACCCCAGCTTCACCTACTTTTTAGCATTCTACTTTACCAGTTTCCTTTCTTCTATCTTGTCCCATTTCTTCTAAACTTTTTAGTTTCCCCTTTCCAACAAATAGTCCAACTAGCACTGGGTTGTAGTCCAAATTATGTACATAACCTCTATTTTACTTTTCCTATTAATACACAATTTGTATAAATGAAAAACAAAATCCTTGTTCTATAAACTAAGGGATATGTTTTTAAACAATATAGTATACATTATCAAATAAGTTGCAAACCTAATTGGAAAGCAGAATGATACAAGTCTACAAAGAGAGCACCTTACAGATACAGAAGTAAAGAAAGCATAACAAGTTTTTACAGTAAAATTGTCTGTAAAACCAAAATGTATAACTACAGTAGTTTGAACTCTTGTGGTTGAAACAATTCAACTAAAGACTATGAAAACTAATAAAGGGATTTTGACGTAGGAAAAATCTATTTCTGGGCGAGGGACCTGTGCCGCCCAGTGAATAAGCTCCTATTAGCACTTATTCTTAGGTAAATTACTGCTAAATATACCAGAGAAAAAATGTAAAGGAGTGCTAGGTTAACTAGCTCGCTCACCTATTGGTGTCGGTATAGAATTGGGCGTATAATCCAGAGGTCCCGCACTATTTAGATTCATCCACGACAAAGACCCCAATAGAGGAGAGCCGTTCAACCTCACTCGGCACCACCAACTCTGCATCCGCTCAGAACCCAACTCCTTAGCACCCAAAGTTTGGGGACTCCAAGGGAGAGGAGCTGGGAGGGTTCACTGGGCGGCACAGGTCCCTCGCCCAGAAATAGATTTTTCCTACGTCAAAATCCCTTTTCTGGGCTTGAACCTGTGCCGGCCAGTAAATATATACAAGAGAAATGTCACCAAACTTGCAAAATAAAGGAAAAAACATAAACATAAGGGAAATACAAGTTGCTTTAATCAGAGATGAGTGCCAAAAACAGCTATAAGGGTATCTTAAAAAGAACATAAATCCACTTGGTAGAACAATTGACAAAAAAAGGTAAGGTATAATAATGCTGTGAGTGATGATATATACAGATACTCAGGAGTCAAAAAATTTACAAATATAATAATAGTAATCAGGTGCGAAACCAACGAATACAAATAGGGTATAAATGAGGCAGGTAAGGGGGAGAGATAAAATGACAAGGAATTAACATGTGAGTTACCTGGGGGTAACTACGCTCCCTGCAGCTACTGTAGGAAATTTAAGGGCTTCCAAATGTTTAAGGTAGTGTTTCTTGAACACTGACGGTGATTTCCACCCTGTATACCTGGAAAGGTCCGTAAAATTCATGTGGTGAAAAAAGTTCACCGAAGTAGCAACCGCTCTGATATCATGTGCAAGAGGAAAAGAGTCAGGGCTAGCTTGTTTAATAAAATACAAAATTTGTTGCCTGATCCCTTTAATGGTAATGGTACCGCCTTGTTCTCTAACGAATAGAGGCCCCGAGGAGTTAGAGGAGGTCCGGGATAAATAAGACCTAAGAGTAGTAACAGGGCACAGAGACGGATCTTGCGTGAGGGGAACAATTTTCCAGGAGGACCATCTGTTCTGAGGGTCTTCGTTCTTAGCTAAAAAGAATTTGTTAGGTGAAAGAAGGACCTCTCCCGAAGGAAGGAACTCAATATGACCCGGGTCTCTTGACAAAGCTGCCAGTTCAGAAATTCTTGCCCCGGAAGCCAAACTCACCAGGAAAAGTGTTTTCCTGAGAAGGGGAATGTAATCACAAGAACTGTTAATGGTATCAGAAGCCAATTTGAGTACATCATTAAGGAACCAGGTAACCGGGGTAGGACGAGTAACCGGTTTCAGTCTGGCACAGGCTTTCGGAATTGAAGCTAACAAAGAGTCGGTTAAGTCTATGTTAAAACCCACTAGGAAGATCTTTTTCAAGGCAGATTTAATAGTGGTGATAGTATTGGCTGCCAGACCTGATTCTAATAAAGTTCTAAAGAAAGTGACTGTAAGGTTCAAGTTCATACAGTGTACGTCTGAGTCTATCAAAAATTTAGCCAACTTTTTAACCGCAGAATCATATTGGCGGATGGTGGAATCCCGTTTATCTGATTCTAGGAACAGGGTGTTTTGAGGATCGATATTGGCACCATGCATGGCCGCAAACTTCATGAAGTCCATAAAGTTAGGGCGCTCTGAATGTTTGAGAAAGCGTACACAACGCGTGTTTGTACTATCTGAGACAGAACCGGATTGGGTATCGGGTGAGGATGTAGTCTCAACTCTCGCAGGAGAGGGTACCAATTGCTCTTGGGCCAGTTGGGTGCGACCAAGGCTACTCGTCCCTTGAAGGATCTCAGTTTGTCTAGGACTTTCAGTAAAAGATTCACCGGGGGAAAGAGATAAATCCTTTCCCAGATGTCCCAATTCTGTGACATGGCGTCTGTGGCGTAAGCCTGAGGGTCTAGATTGGGAGCCACATATACTCTCAATTTGTGGTTGGACTCCGTGGCGAAGAGGTCCACTTGGAGACCCGGAACCCGAGAGAGGATCCACCGGAATGACTTTAGATCGAGTGACCATTCCGATTCTAGAGGGGAGGTCCGGGACAAGGCGTCTGCAACTACGTTCCGGACTCCCGCTAGGTGGACAGCTGAAAGATGCCAACGGTTCGAGGCTGCTAGGGAGAATATGGCTACTAGAACATGGTTCAGAGGCCCTGATTTTGATCCGCCTCTGTTGAGGCAGCGGACCACCACTTCGCTGTCGAGAACCAGACGAAGGTGTTGTCTCTTGGATGGAGCGAGACGTTTCAGGGTTAGAAGAACTGCCATGGCCTCCAGCACATTGATGTGGAATTGGCGGAATAAGGGAGACCAAAGACCTTGAACTTTCCTGAGCTGAGAATAGCCTCCCCAACCTGATAGGGATGCGTCCGTGTGAATGATTAACTTCGGAGGCGGAAATCGAAGGGGAACTGACTTTGACAGATTGTTGGCCCTTGTCCAAGGTAGAAGTCTTTCCCGGAGAATGGGAGGAAGGCGGACTTTCCTGTCCCGGAGCTTCCGGTTCGCCCTCGAACGCCAGACACGATTGATATCTTTCAATTTTGCTTTCAGAAGTAGATCCGTCACTGAAGCAAATTGAAGGGACCCTGGATCCTCTCTTGGAGTCGTTTGGAACTTACTTTGTCTTTGAGAAAGCGTTTGGTGTTCATTGCAATCTCTAACCTCTTGGGTTTGGGAAGACATAGAGTGTGAGATATAAGATCCCATTGCAGGCCGAGCCATTGGAACTTTGATTTCGGAAGAAGACGGGACTTCTTGAAGTTGATCTGGAAGCCTAGAGATTGAAGGTATTGGATGACTCTGTGAGTGGCTTTTAGGCAATTTTGGGAGGTGTCTGACCAAATGAGCCAGTCGTCCAGATAGGCTACTACTTGAATCCCTTGATTTCTGAGTTCCTGAACAGCAACTTCTGCTAACTTTGTGAAGATCCTTGGGGCGATGTTGAGCCCGAAAGGCATCACCTTGAAGGAGTAATTTTTGTTTCCTAGGCGGAAGCCTAGATACGGACGGAAGTGTCTCGCTATCGGGACGTGATAATAGGCGTCTGTAAGATCGATAGAGGTGGTGACGGCCCCACGGGGAAGTAAGGTCCGCACCTGCGAGACGGTAAGCATTCGAAACTTGTCGCATTGAATGGACAAGTTGAGAAGGGATAGGTCTAGAATCACCCTTCTCTTGTCCGAATCCTTCTTCGGGACACTGAACAGCCGACCCTGAAACTTCAGGTGTTTCGTTTCTTGTATGGCGTTCTTTTGTAACAGGTCCTGGACAAATTCGACTAGGTCCGGAGTGGAATGCTGATGAAATCTGTTCGGTGGAGGAGGTCCTTGAATCCAACTCCACCCCAGTCCCTTGGAGATGATACTGAAAGCCCAGGGACTGAACCTCCATTTGTTGCGGAAGGCATAAAGCCTCCCCCCTACCCGCTGCACCTCAGTATTGGCTTGAGGAGTTGCCTCCACGTCCGCCTCGGAAGTTCTTTCCCTTGCGAAAGAATCTACCTCTACCTCTGTTCTGGTGTGAACCACGGTGGTAGCCTCTACCTCTGTTATAACCCTGGGAAGAGCCTTGAGCCTCATAAGATTGGTTAAAGGCTGGACAGGTGGTGGAGGCACCGGGAAGCTGGCTCTTAGGGAGCAGAACGGTGACATAGTCGTCCGAGGAAGGAGCCTGAGAGGTGGAAGGCTGTGCAGGAACAGCAGGAGATGGAGGAAGAGGCTGCCGGAAAACGGACGAGCTACTCTGCTGTTGCCGGAACTGAGTGGAGGTATACGGGCGGAGCCTCTTCCTACCCCGGGCTTGGTAACTTGCGGGATCATATTTCCGCTTAGGAGTCAAACCCCAACGGGCTTTAAGGCTCTGATTAACTCTAGTAGCCTCTGCCAAGACTTCCTCCACAAGATCCTCAGGGAAAAGATTTGGACCCCAACAAGAGGACCGGATGAGTTTATTCGGCTCGTGCCTAATAGTCGCCTCAGCCAGGACATGTTTGCGGCACCTACGTTTAGCAAGAGCAAAGTCATACAAGTCAAAATATAACGACTGCAAAGTAGCCTTATTGAGAGACTTAAAGATACTCTCAGTATCATAAGTTAAGGCTATCGACTCCGTAGACGTGGCCAAGTTCAAAGTTCGACCAACACGTAGGCGGGAATCATACTCCTGTTTAATAAGGGATTCCGGGAGACGGGGAAGCCGTTCACTAAACATTACTGACGCACAGTCCGCTGTTAGCTTGCCAGAAGTAAAGGTGGTATGGACATTGTCCCAACACTCAATACCTGAAGGAAGAAGGAGGGAGATCGGATCTACCTCTCGGATGGGAGGCAAGGGCTTCTCCTCCAGAGCATATTGAAAAGCAAGCTCTGCAATCTTATTGACGCATGGAGTCACGGTATCCTTGTCCATTAAGAACATTGTGAAAGAACTTTTATGAGGCGTCAACATGGTATTGGTGCAACCTATATCATTCAGAAACCTAGCCCAAACAGATTGGGCTTGTTCCTTTGGGAAAATGACGGTCTCTTTGGGGACCTTATCCAGCCGAACCAGAGCTTCCTCGGTAAGCCTGGCATAACCATGAAATGGAAATGCGAGACCAGGAGGAAAGAATTCAAAATCCTCTAGTGGACGGGTACCAAGACCTTCCAACGTTAACATCCCGTCTGAGAATGGGGAATGAAGAGCCATGCGCCAAGGGTTATTCTTGGTAAACGGCGGAAGCTTAGAGGCATCCGGGATGAGAGAGCTTTGAACTCGTTCCGGAGCACCATGCTCTAATGCCCCAAGTCTCTGACCAATGTTAGAGAACATCGTGTCCATCTTGGCCTGCATTTCCGACACAATCTTCGATTGCATCTCCGACACAATGCGAAGCATGGCTGATTCGGAAAGGCCCGGGTTAGGAGCAGAGGTGGCGGATTGTACTCCCGGATCGTGAGACTTAGAGGAGGAGCCGGAAGCCTTAGATGACGGGTTTGTATTCGATTTGGAACTACGGGAAGCCTTGTGGGGCTTACGAGCTTTAGGCAAAGTTCTAGATATAGACTTATCTTTGGGGGGAACCGGGTGTGATCGGTGAGACGAATCGCGGTCCCCAGAAAAACCATGGAAAGAAGAGAGATCAGATGAAGAAGAAAGAGCGGGGCTGAGGATAGGAATCTCAGCGCCGGTAACACCTGCCTCACTTACCACCCTACCTGCATCCGGATCATCCAACAACATAGGTTCCACATCCAAATTCAAGGAGGCAACATTGTCTTCCAGATCTCCGGGGGCATCCAACGGATCTTGTTCCTGGTCAATGAATCCCGCAATAGTGGCATCAATGTCGGCAATGATGGGTGCCGCAACATGCCTAGCCACAGCGGCTGAAGACTTGGCATTAGGGTAGATCATACCACAGTAGTCTTCAGAAAGGACGTAAGGCTGTTTTGCTTTCACGTTTCTGGCAAATCCCCCAACCCACACTTTCAGTGTGGCCCGAGCCGCAGTCTTCTGCTCCGGGGATGCCTGAAATAATAGTGGGAATTACAAAAAGGAAGATTCCCGGAGGTCCTTCAAGACCATAGAAATCTTACTAAATAGTGTATGTATACCAAATAAAGGTAAATTAATTAGAAAGACAACATAGCCAACGGGACTCACCGAATCAGATCCAAGGGTGGTGATGAGGTCAAAACAGACCATACAATTATCTGGGTGCCAGACTACAATGTCTTCCAGCTGAACTCCGCAGAGGGCGTGAGACCTACACACAGTATGGCCACAAGGCTGGTGAAGAACAGCCGCACAGGCCGTCGTCTGACAATGCACCATCTATAAAAAGAATAGTATATGAGAAACTGTAATTCTCTTAAGTAGGGGCGGGTCCGGAGGACCCGGGACTAAACATAAGTCTAACTTAAGACTAGAGCTTAACTTAACTGTAATACTCTTAAGTAGGGGCGGGTCCGAAGGACCCGGGCCTAACATAAGTCTAACTTGAGACTAGAGTATAACTATCCATTCCGGTCGAGCCGGGATCATAAAGAAGGATGCAACAAAGAATTAAGACACATGGTGTCTGATTTCCCGGCGCGAGGTTAAGCCCCGGACCGGGAAGTAAAAGTACATCCATAAACTAATACATATAGGAACTCCGGGATAGTGATCTGTCATATATAATCATAGGAACTGTTATAAATTAAGAGTGGGGCGGAACCGTAGATAAGAACCACCAACAGAACCCGGAGGGTTTCGTATAACATAATAAAAGTGTGATAGGTGAATATAAAATAGGGTGCACCGGGATCCTACTCTGTTGACCGGTGGCCAACCCGTCTAGACAGAGACGAAACCGCCGGGACACCCGGAGGACCAAGTCCATAAACACTGAACTACCCCCTCTAAAAGGAGGGAAGGCAACGGTCCCCTAGGGGAGGGGGGAGAGAAGCCTAGCCACCAACCTAGCGAGAGGGGGAGCTTGGGGGAGGATCACGTGATACGGAGTAGCAGGGCTACCAACTGACGATCCCCAAACACTACCAAAACAGATCATACGGAGTAATAAGCACAAATATTCATTATAAAAGTAATAGCGTTGAAAAATATATAAATATACACATAAAAAATTTGGGCAAGGCATGCAAAATAATTAATAAATCCCGAAGGACAACATCCTGATGGCTTAAATAATAAAATTCTGCCGCCCAGTAACGAAGGTCGGCAAGCCATCTACGATACGTAATATGATATCGGCCCTAAATATGAACCACAAGGGTTCTAAACGCTAAATAATGAATATCCACAATAAAACATATAAAAATTTAAACTAATAATAAAAATAATACACTTAGTAACCCCGCGAGTGAAACTAAAAGCTCTCAAAACAGGAGTACCAACCGTAAACGGAATCGAGCAAGACCGAGATGAACGAAGAGAATAAACTCCTATAATTTAAATATTAAACGGTCTAGATTGCTCAAAACACAGCAAAACATAGCTTGGTACTTAACTTAGACGGTGTCTCCTGGGAAACCGATGTAGAAGCCATAATCCACGAAAAAATAAGGCAAAAATACGAGAGCACAAACAAGCGGGTTACCACACAGGCGTGCTAAAAAGGAGTTGGGTTCTGAGCGGATGCAGAGTTGGTGGTGCCGAGTGAGGTTGAACGGCTCTCCTCTATTGGGGTCTTTGTCGTGGATGAATCTAAATAGTGCGGGACCTCTGGATTATACGCCCAATTCTATACCGACACCAATAGGTGAGCGAGCTAGTTAACCTAGCACTCCTTTACAATTTTTCTCTGGTATATTTAGCAGTAAATTACCTAAGAATAAGTGCTAATAGGAGCTTATTCACTGGCCGGCACAGGTTCAAGCCCAGAAAAATATTTTATTACAGCTGTAACATAACATAAAAAAGTTATATTAAACCTCACAAGAAAATACAAGTCTATATTTTGTTCAATTTTGCACCCAGCACGGGATATTTGCTCTTCTTCCTAATGTGATGACACTAGCCCTGGGCTGCAAGACAAAACTTCCTTGGGAGTCAGACAACGATAAGCAAGCCCTTAAATAGACATACTTAACTAAAATAAAATTAAATACAATTCTGTGTTCTAATAAAAAACAAAGAAAAAAACTTCCAAATTAAATTTCAGGAGTTAACATTCTAGGTAGCCATTAAACCTATACAGTGAATGGGAGATGGAACGAGTACACCAAAATAGGTTATGTTGCCCAAAATTACAATTAATGCCAGGTAAGGGGAGAAAACAACTGAGGATTACTGGTGCAAAAAAAAAAAAAAAAAAAAAAAAAAAAAAAAAGGCAGCAGCAGCAAGCAAGCAGACGTTGATGCAGAAATTATAAGGACCACTAGGTAGGGAGAGTTCATGTTCCAAAATCATAGAAAAGCTCATGCTTTGTAGATGCAAGTAATGTGACCTATGCAAATTATTCACCATAGTAACAAATATACGGTATGCTTTAATACTAACACCATTATTAGCTTTAAAATTGATAGTTTCCCTAAAATGCTGTCATCTGTGGTAAGCATACATAAAATTATAATTTAATGCAAATTGACTTTAATGCCCATAAGTCTGTAAAAGAATCAAAAGATATATATCTATAATAAATCAGATACTTAGGAGAATATAAACTCAAAACAAGTCTACACTAAAAATCATTGCTGCAATTTTATTACTACGTTATACAGTAATAATTCTGAACTTACTTGTCTAACTGAAGAATTTGTGGACATCCAATCACAATCAGCAGGGCCTTTGCACGAGTAACTGCAACATTGAATCTCTGTAAGGAAACCAAAACATCTTTAACACTTAATAAGCACATTATAACTAAAGAAAATATGAAAATGCAAAAACTACCAAACAACATACTTCTTATAACTTGTAAAAAATGCCATAAAAATATTTTTTGGCTTTGGTTTTCCTAGATTCCCTTTTCTTTTCATCCAACTCTGGTAAACTTATCTTTTTCATAAGATTATTAAATTCAAACTTGCCTTGGGATTTCGTAAGAAGCCTAACTTGAAGATCTCGTCGAAGGAAAGCTGATCCGAAGATGCACGCACAGTGGATATAATTATCACTCGCCTTTCATCTCCCTGGAATTCCTCAGGAGAGCCAACTTTTATGTCTTTGTTTATCCGTGCCTTTATCAATTGTTCCCTTATCTGGTGGATAATGAATAAGAATAAATAAATATATGAGCAAACAACTAATCCATGCCATAAGCAGAATTTTAATGATAATTTTTTTATTTTTATACTCGCCTGATGTTCATATTGCTTCTAGATTACAAATTTCACGTTCTCTCCCCCTTTCTAGGAAACACCATGCCATCTGGCAGTTGGTGGCAACTGACTAGTCAATGACAAGATCATTAGTCCCTTGACATACATGATCCATGGGGAGAAAGAAGGGGGGTGGATATGAACATCAGGCAAGTATGAAAATATTTTTTCATAAAAATTCTGTTCAACTTTATGAAATCCCCTGATGTTCATATTGCTGATTTCAACACTGGTGGATGTGGGATAGTGATGAGAAAGTAACAATTTAGATTAATAAATTTAAACACCACTCAAGATAACTTTAAAAAGGTAACCAATCCTAACACCAAGTACTGTAAATTCATAATCACTCCAATTTTTCGGTTGAATTCCAGTTTTACCATTTTAAACCTAAGGTCTTTAAAAGCATAAGAAATCAAATTTTGAATTTCTCATTGAGAAAAATAAAAGTATAACTTAAAGTTTAAACAAATAAATAAAAAGTAAATTCTTATCTGCACCATATCTTTAACAGTTACCACTGTACTTAATGCCCAGTAAATTCTAATGAAATCAAGCTCCCTTTAGATAATTACTTACAAAAAACAGACTATATCAACAGTTTACACGTGTGTATAACTTAGATTTTGCAGCAACAGATATCTTACCAAGTATTGGTTATGTAATAATAATGTTGTTATTAATTTTGTTTTATTTACTTTATCCTTAGTAATTCAAAATAAATGAAATGGTAATTTTATATCAAGTTTTTCCTAATAAACGTTGCCTAAAACAGAAAATGTTGTTTTCATGTTTCATCACCGATCCTAATGAACAAACGAACGCTTTTACAAAAGCAAGTGATAATTAATGATACTAGAGCTTATAGTAAAGATGTTATTACAAAAATATTTTACCATAAAAATTCCTACACGTTGCACGACAGGAAAACCATTTTGTTTGCGTTTGGTCAACAATAACAATGTACTGCAAATGACAATATGTTAAGACAAAGATGGTGTTTGATTGAAGAAAGAATGAGGATAATTTGAATCATATTGGATTTTTAATGAAAAATGAATATGCTAATCTAAATCTGATTACTACCGTTATTAATGATGCCATTAAAATTATCAAGATTAAGGAAAGAGAAAGTCAAGGGTTGCTGAAAACGCAACCATAACTCGATGTTTACATTATGTCAGCTGATGTTTATAAATGCAAGTTACAGCATTTCAGATTAGATTGCTTTCATTTTTAAAAGCACCAGTAATAATACAATAGTACCAGCAATAAAATAAGGATGCATGGAGTTTAGGCCTACAGGAGGAATCAAACTTCACTTGTGATGCATAAGACGCAGGGCGATTATTTTAATAAAAATTTTGGGAAAATAAAAGTTTTACTTAACTTTTATTATTCATGTCACAGATAGGGTTAGGAACGAAGTAGTGAGGGTGAGAACGGGTGTAAGAAATGAGTTAGCAGCTAGAGTGGATATGAATGTGTTGAGGTGGTTTGGCCATGTTGAGAGAATGGAACATGGCTGTCTGCTAAAGAAGGTGATGAATGCAAGAGTTAATGGGAGAAGTACAAGAGGAAGGCCAAGGTTTGGGTGGATGGATGGAGTGAAGGAAGCTCTGGGTGATAGGAAGATAGATGTGAGAGAGGCAAGAGAGCGTGCTAGAAATAGGAATGAATGGTGAGCGATTGTGATGCAGTTCCGGTAGGCCCCACTGCTTCCTCCGATGCCGTGGATGACCGCGGAGGTAGCAGCAGTAGGGGATTCAGTGTTATGAAGCTTCATCTGTGGTGGATAACGGGGGAGGGTGGGCTGTGGCACCCTAGCAGTACCAGCTGAACTCGGTTGAGTCCCTTGTCAGGCTGGGAGGAACGTAGAGGAGAGGTCCCCTTTTTTATTTCATTAGTTTGATGTCGGCTACCCCCAAAATTGGGGGAAGTGCTTTGGTATATATATGTATGTATGTATGTATGTATGTATGTATGTCAAACTGATCCTTTGCAAGTCTAAAAGAGAACTATTCTATAAGATGTCACGAGAGTCAGGTCATAAATGTATATTGCAGACATAACCACTTATTTATGTATATTTGACTGTACTCTTATCACGAATTGTAAAATATATGACAGAAATCCTTCTTTAGTGCTTTTGGCCTATTTCAATGCTCATCATACAGTGGTGAAATTCAGTTTCTCCTACTAATCACAATGGCTTACTCTGAAATGAAGCTACTCAGAGGTCTGCTAAATGCTTGTACCTAGTATACACTGACACCTGGTTTTATTAAGATAAAAGGTTGGTTCTCCAGTTGGGATGTTAGTTAATGCTTGGGCTTTGTTAATATTTAAGGCTGAGCAGTCTATCCCTGAAGTGTCAATGTCATGTCAGACAAAAATTCTCAAGCAGACTAAAATGGCATTTTGAGTGATATTATGTATTTGAATTGGTCACAGTTGTAAAAAATTGTTGAGCCTGTTGTTCTCTTGAATCTAGTCAACATAATTCACAGGCGTATCCCTTTCCGTGTGTTAAAATACAGTGAAAGGGGTTATTTGGAGAAACAAGAGGCCTATCATCATTAAAAGGGTATCAGATCAAATTTGACTTAGAATAACTATGGTTAACGAAGAGCTGTGGCTCACAGTTTATGTTCAACTGAAAAGGGCTACAATTTGACCATAAAAGAAATCCTTTCTGATACAAACGAGAAACATAAATGGCGAGCTACCCATAAATCTGTACTCTTTGGTGTGGACTAAACAGTTCCCCCTTTACATAAACCAGATGACTCTATCATTTACTGTCCAAAGGAAAAGGCAACCCTCTTGGCCGATATATTTGATAGTAAGCCAAGTAATGAGAAACTCCATCTTCTTCATGCCTGTTTTAGTAAGGATAAACTAACTAGTTCAATGGAATTAAAACTTATTGACCTTGATGCTTATGGGATGAAGATCCACAAGGTATTTTCCCTTTATTTTTACAAAAACCTACTAATTTCTTACCTCTAAGTTGTCTGTTATTTTTTGCAAGTTAGCAAGAAGTTTTTTTTTAACTTGTTGGAGAGTTGGTGAGGTTACTTTATTAGGTAAATATATTTGTGATGGCTCTATCGCTGCTAATTACTACCTAATTCCCATACTTGGCAAAAAAGTATAAATAGGTATGCCAAAGGTAATAATCTGTTCCTTAGTTTACAGTTTGGCTTTGAAATGGGCTTGAAGCATGTGACAGCCTTCTCACAATTTTGACTGCTGTACAGAAATCCTTTGACCGAGGTCAGGAAGGTTTGTATCATCGGCCTTGATTTTAGAGCTGCCTTTGACCACATTAATTATGAGGCCCTTGTTTTAAAATTCAAACAATTGGGAAGTAGGTGGGCTTTTTCTTAACATCATTACTGAGTTTTTAAGAAAAATAATGCAAAGAGTAGTTGAGAATAAGAATGCAATATCTAGTGTTCCTCAGGGTAGTCTTAGCCAATTACCTATCATGCTATATAATCATGACATGTGATTTGCCCTAAATATCAAGTGCATTACATAGGCAGATGATGTTACTCTCTTTGCATTAATTCCATCTCCAGAATGCAATGTAGACCTGGGGTTGCTCCTCAACACCCATATCTTTGCATTGATAAAGTTTCTACAACTACAGTATATACAACTTTAAAATTCATGTGACTCTTGATTGCAAATTTACTTTTCCTTTCCTCACTGGGATATTTTAACTGTTGGAGCCCCTCTGCTTGTAGCATCCTCCTTTTCCAACTAGGGTTATAGCTTAGCAAGTAATAAAAATAGAATAGGTAACCCTTCCAATAACTTTTCCATACAAAGAGAAGTAGCTGAAATATCACAAATTTTTAGTAATTTGTATTTTTCCTAACAATTCTTACCGAGAAACACTTCTTAGGTGTTACTGGAACCTCCTCTCAAACGACCAGAGTTTTGTGTAGTTTACCCTACTCCCATTTTCTATAGTGGTAGGCCTCGCGGGGGAAAACGTGCCCCAAGGGCAATGCCCAGGGTAGACCACATGTTAGCCAGGTCGTCTTCTTCAGTAAGTTTTCTGGTCACGTCGTGTTATCACACGCCGCTCCTCAATTCTCAGTGCGACCCCCTTTTGTGTTCATCACCACGTGGTTACCACGTGGACTTTACTTTCTTTACGAGTGATTAGTGCTATTGCTGTGTGCTTTTACTTTCGTTCTTCTGTGCTTTTATTGGCATTTTAGTGTAGCTGAAATACCATTTTGTAAAAGAAAACCAAGTCCTTCCACTGACTTGACATGAACTCTGTATATGACCTTTTTACTGAACTTTTAACTAGATATAAAATGTCATTTTACATGAAAAGACTAAAAATTTAAATTCATAGACCAATGAAGACATTTACAATAAAAATAAGGATAGAGGAAACAATTAAAAGTGTGGACTATTTCCACATGTGAAACACAGGCTATTCATACTAGTCTAGGTACACTAAAGGGACAATAGATTTCCTTCTGTATTGCAATAAGTGATGGAAAACAATCAGGAGACTTGAAGGGCAAGGTACTGTATAGCTTTATGGACACCCCAAAAAAAAAAAAAAAAAAAAAAAAAAAAAAAAAAAAAAAAAAAAAAAAACCACTTGGGGGGACTATATATATATATATATATATATATATATATATATATATATATATATATATATATATATATATATATATATATAAAATGAACGGTAATTTTCCAAGATTTAAAAAGTTTAAAAATGCAAAGCATAACTCATACGTACATGTTTTCAGGAATGCCAAATTGTATAATGAACCATATTTCAATTGTTAACTCTGTGACTGGGTCCCAGACTGAAGAATGCAATTAAAAAAAAGCAATGGAAATGTCTGTCTGTCTGTCTGTATAGATTGCCTTACCTTGTGTAAGACCCGGGCTCTTGCCTTTAGGCAGCCCAGAAAAGAATATAATTTGAATTGTAGAGCGTTATATGTGTTTAAAAGAACTTGTAACGTGAATAGGGTAACGGAAATGAATTGAGTAAAAGTTATATAAATCATAAAAAGAACAAGGCGAGTGATGTTAAAAAAAAAAAATAGAAAGAGACTGAAGTGGTGCAGTAATATCATGGAAACAGCAAGTAGTAGGAATGGGAAGACAAATGTGATGTTTTACAAGACTAAGTGATATAGAGGAAGCATGTACTATACTTTACATTAAACTCACAAAAATAGGGTCCAAAGACCAAGATGAAGATGTGATTGGCATTATGAATTTGGGCCATAATACTTAGCACTGGGACTTAGAAGACCATTCAGCAACAAAGTGCAATGGATGGAACACCCTGTAGTTGCTCTATGAAGAATTGCCTACCAAACTCACAAATCTTTACTAATATAATTGCTTTTCTAAAAAGAATAAACATCTAAGCTATTCTATAAAATCCAAAAAATGCATAACAATACCTTCTCTACTTGTCTTCTGTATGGTGTAATTATTCCAATTTCATGTCCATGTATTTTTGGATTTCTAGAATCCAGAAGCTTCTTTGTGTAGTCAATCACCTGTGATACCTGTCAAAAAATAAAATATATAAATCACTAGTAAATTTTATAAGACGTAATTACATACGAAATCAGAATTTTCTAATAAAAATTAATTAAAGTGTTAGAACTTTATATAAAATAAAAAAAATATACCTTATATAAAAATCAGAATAATTATGTAGCATAGAAGCAAACTATTCTATATATGTTCAACAACATCAGTGCATCAAACACAACGAATTTCCAAGTATTTTGTATTTTTTTTAGTTATACAAACCTGAGTCCTTCAAAATAAGGATATGTCTTTAGCGGCGGTAGAACGGAGACAGTTGGCTAACAACGGGTGGTATGAAGGGAAACCATGCACACAATGCTATCACAGCACGGCCATTTTTGTCCACAGGTTGAGGTGGGAAATTTAATCTAATGGACTCAAATTTTTAAAGTAGGAAAAATAATCAATTTTAAAATTCACTTGTTCCTACACTTACTCATTAGTGGGAGAAAGTCCTTTAGAACAAAACAAAGTTTTTTTTTGCCTGGACATGTCATCTTTCCTGGTCCTATATAGATAAAAGCAAGGAGGGTGACTCCAACAACCTCATAACAACTATTTTTTTTCTTACAGATTGCAAGGCCCTTACAGCTAGGCACGGGCTCTTGCACACTTGCAGCCCATAGAACAGCTAATCATTGTGAAGTAGGTCTTACAATCTCAGCCAGTACAGTACTGGCTTAAAAGGAAGCTGAAACTATTATTATCATTACTTTCTAAGCTACAACCCTAGTTGGAAAAGCAGGATGCAATAAGCCCAGGGGCTCCAACAGGGAAAATAGCCTAGTGAGGAAAGAAAACAAGGAAAACAAATATTTTAAGAAGAGTAACAATATTAAAACAAATCTCATATATAAACTATAAAAACTTTAACAAAACAAGAGGAAGAGAAATAAGATAGAATAGTGTGCCAGAGTGTACCCTCAAGCAAGAGAACTCTAACCCAAGACAGTGGATGACCAGGGTTCAGAGGCTATGGCACTACCCAAGACTAGAGAACAATGGTTTGATTTTGGAGTGTCCTTCTCCTAGAAGAGCTGCTTACCATAGCTAAAGTCTTCTACCCTTACCAAGAGGAAAGTGGCCACTGAACAATTACAGTGCAGTAACCCCAACGGGTGAAGAAGAATTATTTGGTAATCTCAGTGTTGTCAGGTGTATGAGAACAGAGGACAATATGCAAAGAATAGGCCCGACTATTCGTAGTGTATATGTAAGCAAAGAGAAAATGAACCGTTACCAGAGAGAAGGATCCAACGATATGCTGTTTGGCCAGTCAAAACACCTCATAACTCTCTAGCGGTAGTATCCCAAACCACCCTTCCCTTTGCCAAGAGGGTGGAGGAGTTGCTACTTGGCAGACATTGTCTGCAAAATAGGTGCTTCATCATATAACTCACCAACAATGTAATTGTTGCAGCTGCTGTATCTCCTTGAGAAGGGAAAAAGAAAGATGGAGTTCATATTAAGTCCCTTGAGGGAGCTGGGAGTGCTACACAACTATTGAATAGCCACCCAAGGGAAAGGGATCCAAGGGTTTATGACAAACGTCTGCGAGGTACAGAAAGGCAAACGATTAATGAAACTTGTGCAATGTCACAAGGTTCAAATAAACAACATAATGTCAAACATCCCAACGAAATTATTATTACCAACAACATACCATATATACTTGTGTAAAGTGCAACTTCAGACCTTTTTTGAGGCCAATTTTAGGGGGGTCACATCATACACGAGTTATAAAAATATCGTATGTACTTCTGGCCAAGGCTAGGACGTTGACCAAACTATATAATTTACTCTAGTCTAAATGTACAGCTGTACAGTATTTAAAATAGATATGCTTTTGATAAAAAACTATGTTTTATTTAACCAATCCCAATAATAATGCTATTAATAGCCTATTCACATATAATAATGGCGTAATTAAACACAAACATAGCAAATGTTTAAATTCCGATGGAGACTACCGGCTTTGTTTTTATAGATCAGCTGATTGTGGTTCGTTCAGTCAGTGTGGTGGGTTTTAGCCAATAAGGAATATTTTACGTGATAGAATTAATCATTACTGGAACTATCATTTTAATTTAGCATATATGGGTAAATAAACATTTATTTTACTTACGGTAGAGTTTGATTGCATATCAAAGTTAAGAGGGGTTTCATCCATGTTGCCGATGCACGATAATTTATAGTTATTAGTTATGCGATTTCTGATAACAAAGGTTAGGAAATTATTGATTTTTTGCTGTTAGTTTTGTTGGAAGTTTCTCCATGGTGATTGTGTATAATGTAAAATGTTATTTTTATAATAAAATAAATTTTTGAATATACTTACCCGGTGATTATATAAGCTGCAACTCTGTTGCTCGACAGAAAACTCTACGTTAAAAATCCGCCAGCGATCGCAATGCAGGTAGGGGGTGTACTTCAACAGCGCCATCTGTCGTGCAGGTACTCAGTACTCAATGTAAACACAGAACTCAATTTTCTCCTCGGTCCACTGGGTCTCTATTGGGGAGGAAGGGAGGGTCCTTTAATATATAATCACCGGGTAAGTATATTCAAAAATTTATTTTATTATAAAAATAACATTTTTCAATATTAAACTTAGCCGGTGATTATATAAGCTGATTCACACCCAGGGGGGTGGGTAGAGACCAGCAATAATTGTTTACATTATTATGAGCTAAGGATTTTTTATTTCATTTTAGCAGTTATTCAAAATAACAAACATAAAATAAATAAGTACCTGGTAAGGAAGTCGACTTGAACAATTACTCTGCCTTTTTAAGTACGTCTTCCTTACGGAGCCTCGCGATCCTCTTAGGATGCTGAGCGACCCCTAGGATCTGAAGTATCAAGGGTTGCAACCCATACAACAGGACCTCATCAAAACCTCTAATCTAGGCGCTTCTCAAGAAATGACTTTGACCACCCGCCAAATCAAGTAGGATGCGAAAGGCTTCTTAGCCTTCCGAACAACCCAAAAACAATAATAAAACATTTCAAGAGAAAGATTAAAAAGGTTATGGAATTAGGGAATTGTAGTGGTTGAGCCCTCACCCACTACTGCACTCGTTGCTACGAATGGTCCCAGAGTGTAGCAGTTCTCGTAAAGAGACTGGACATTCTTAAGATAAAAAGACGCGAACACTGACTTGCTTTTCCAATAGGTTGCGTCGATTATACTTTGCAGAGATCTATTTTGTTTAAAGGCCACGGAAGTTGCGACAGCTCTAACTTCGTGTGTCCTTACCTTCAGCAAAGCTTGGTCTTCCTCATTCAGATGGGAATGAGCTTCTCGTATTAACAGTCTGATAAAATAGGATAAAGCATTCTTTGACATAGGCAAAGATGGTTTCTTAACTGAACACCATAAAGCTTCAGACGGGCCTCGTAAAGGTTTAGTTCGTTTTAAATAGAACTTAAGAGCTCTTACAGGACATAGGACTCTTTCTAGTTCATTTCCAACCATACGATAAGTTTGGAATATCGAACGATATTGGCCAAGGCCGAGAAGGCAGCTCGTTTTTGGCTAGAAAACCAAGTTGTAGAACATGTAGCCGTTTCGGATGAGAATCCGATGTTCTTGCTGAAGGCATGAATCTGACTGACTCTTTTAGCTGTGGCTAAGCATACCAGGAAAAGAGTCTTTAAGGTGAGATCTTTCAGGGAGGCTGATTGTAGCAGTTCGAACCTGTCTGACATAAGGAATCTTAGTACCACGTCTAAATTCCAACCAGGTGTAACCAAACGACGCTCCTTCGTGGTCTCAAAAGACTTAAGGAGGTCCTGTAGATCTTTATTGTTGGAAAGATCTAAGCCTCTGTGACGGAAGACTGATGCCAACATGCTTCTGTAACCCATGATAGTGGGAGCTGAAAGAGATCGTTCTTTCCTCAGATATAAGAGGAAGTCAGCTATTTGAGTTACAGAGGTACTGGTCGAGGATACGGATACTGACTTGCACCAGTTTCGGAAGATTTCCCACTTCGATTGGTAGACTCTAAGGGTGGATGTTCTCCTTGCTCTAGCAATCACTCTGGCTGCCTCCTTCGAAAAGCCTCTAGCTCTCGAGAGTCTTTCGATAGTCTGAAGGCAGTCAGACGAAGAGCGTGGAGGCCTTGGTGTACCTTCTTTACGCGTGGCTGACGTAGAAGGTCCACCCTTAGGGGAAGAGTTCTGGGAACGTCTACTAGCCATCGAAGTACCTCGGTGAACCATTCTCTCGCGGGCCAGAGGGAAGCAACTAGCGTCAACCTTGTCCCTTCGTGAGAGGCGAACTTCTGCAGTACCTTGTTGACAATCTTGAACGGAGGGAATGCATATAGATCTAGATGTGACCAATCTAGTAGAAAGGCATCTATATGAACTGCTGCTGGGTCCGGGATTGGTGAGCAAAATATTGGGAGCCTCTTGGTCATTGAGGTTGCGAAGAGATCTATGGTTGGCTGGCCCCAGGTGGCCCAAAGTCTCTTGCATACATCCTTGTGGAGGGTCCATTCTGTTGGAATTATTTGTCCCTTCCGACTGAGACAATCTGCCATGACATTCAAGTTGCCTTGGATGAACCTCGTTACTAGTGATATGTCTAGATCTTTTGACCAGGTGAGGAGGTCCCTTGCGATCTCGTACAACGTCAGAGAGTAGGTCCCTCCTTGCTTGGAGATGTACGCCAAAGCCGTGGTGTTGTCCGAGTTCACCTCCACCACTTTGCCTTGAAGGAGAGACCTGAAGCTTTTCCAGGTCAGACGTACTGCCAGTAGCTCCTTGCAGTTGAAATGCATTGTCCTTGGACTCGAGTTCCATAATCCCGAGCATTCCCGACCGTCTAATGTCGCACCCCAGCCTACGTCCGATGCGTCCGAGAAGAGAACGTGGTTGGGAGTCTGAACAGTCAGGGGAAGACCCTCTCTAAGGTTGATATAGTCCTTTCACCAAGTCAGACAAGACTTTATCTTTCCGGAAACCGGGATCGAGACCGCTTCTAGCGTCTTGTCCTTATTCCAGTGAAAAGCTAGATGGTATAGAAGAGGACGGAGGTGTAGTCTTCCTAGTGACACAAATTGATCCACGGATGAGTGTCCCTACCAGACTCATCCACAGCCTGACTGAGCAGCGTTCCTTCTTCAGCATCTTCTGGATGGATAGCAGGGCTGGGGGCTGATCGTCTTGTTCAGCAACGTCCTCATCAGAGGGTTCCTCATCCGAAACTGATGAGGAAACGGCAACGGAGTGGGCAACGTCTGACTCGCTGAATCCGGTCGCACTGGTGGATGCGTGACGGAGCCGGACGCAATATCAGGGAACTGCTGCATAGTCTGTGAACTGTCAACAACCATGGGTGCGCGAAGAAGTACAGCGTCAACCCGAAACTGTCTAGACCGTCTGGGTTGTGCAGTCAACACCCTACCGGGTTGCTGAGGTTGACGCACTGCGTCACAACAAGTCACCTCTGCTGGTTGTTGAACGTCCTGAACGTCAACAACCACCTCCGAGCGTCGCTTAACGTCAACGTGCGACTGGCAACCCACACTGGGTCGCATCGGTGGAGGAACCACCTCAACTGGCAGACGCGAGTAGGTTACCTCAGCGTCAACAAGGCGCACAACCGACCGGTTGGAAGGTTGTTGGCCAGAAGGAGGAACCACCTCAACTGGCAGACGCGAGTAGGTTACCTCAGCGTCAACAAGGCGCACAACCGACCGGTTGGAAGGTTGTTGGCCAGGAGGAACCACCTCAACTGGCAGACGCGAGTAGGTTACCTCAGCGTCAACAGGGCGCATTTAAGTCCTCTATCAAGGACGCAAGCTTGGACTGCATGGCTTGCAGCAAAGCCCATTTAGGGTCTACGGGAGCAGGTGTGGCAACAGACGGGGTTAGCGACTGAGGCGGAACCGTTTACCATCCCTGAAAGCCTTGTTATGTGTGACATAATAGTACAGCAAAACTTCAAAGGCTTGACAAAAGCTGAGAAGTTGACCTGTAAACAACTTGGAGCGTCTCCTGGCTAGGCGCCAGGGCGAGTCTACCAGAATTGAGAAGTCTATCTGGGCAGAGGCATGAACTCCCAAGCCGAGAACTTCTCTCGTGTCATAACAGACTCTCGCTCTATAAGCCAGTTTAAAAGAAGGGAAATCAAAGGCTGTATCCCTAAAAACTCCTCCTGGTGCAAAAACCAGTCGCCTAGCCAACGTAACGCTCTCTAGGAGAGCGAGAGAGCACTAGCTTAAAAACAACGGCTTCGAAGTAGCTAGGCCTAGTGTAAGTTCTGACGTTTAGGCGAACGAGGAGCAGCAGTTACAAGATCCGGACGAAGATCCTTAAAAAAATCATCATGATTTAATTAAAGTCCATAGGAGGCTAAGCAGCTTAAGGCTCCTCTCCATCTGACAGAGTCCTCAAGGGAATATCAGTAGGAGGGAGAACAGCAACTTCCTCATCTACAGGAACCTTGTCCGATAAAAGCTAGGTTACCTCAGTGAGTCTCTCACTGGAGCATTAGTAACAGACCAGAAGGCAACGTCATGTAACTGCTTGACAGTCTGTGAACTGTCAACAACTGAACTGTCAACCACAACAGGTGCGTGAGGACGTACAGTGTCCACTCGAGACTGCTTTGACTGTCTAGACTGAGCAGTCAAAACAACTCTAGAATGCGGAGGTTGACGCACCGCGTCAAAACAAAACAACTTAGACTGTTGTTGTACCTCGCGAACGTCAACGGAAGGTTCCGTGCGTCGCTGAACGTCAACATGCGGCTGGCAGGGTACACTGGAACGCATGGGTGGCGGGACTCTCTCAGCTGGAGTGCGGCAGAAGGTCGCCTCAGCGTCCACAGGACGCACAACCGTGGTTGGTTGTAGGCAAGAGGTTGGTGTCAACCTTCTCCGCACGAAAGTCCTGCATCAATGACGTTAACTGAGACTGCATGGTCTGCAGCAAAGACCACTTAGGGTCTACAAGAGCAGGTGCGGCAACAGACGGTGTGACTGCCTGATGCGGTACCGCTTTGCCTCTCTTAGGAGGTGAGCAGTCGTCGGAAGACTGCAGCGAGTCCGAACTGACCCAGTGGCTACAACTGGGCCGTTGGACTTGCGCGGAAGGGACCGACTTGCGCTTAATAAGCCGCGAGACCTTGGTCCATGGTTTCTTGCGAGAAACCTCTTCCGCAGACGAGAAATAAATGGGCTCTCTCGTCTTTGTGTGGGTGGGGCGATCTTGGGTAGATACGCCCGAAACCACGGAGGGAAAAACGTCTGTTCGTTGATCAAGGCCTCTCGAACCCATAAGTCGTTCGACATTACTTCTCCCCTGGGCTTGGGAGCTTGCAAGAGGTCCCGGACTAGGTGAACGACAGGCACGAACAGACGAACCCTCGGACGCAACACTGTAACACTTTGCGCATATCACTTTATCGATTTTCTGTTTTGCACTTATTTCACTGAAATCGAAACTTTTACTGATTTCTACCTGAAACACGCAATTCTACCCTTCATTAAAAGGTAGTAATTGCGAAATCAGTCGTATAATGCAGCTCATTTACTAGCAAAAAACAGAAAACATATATAAAGATAAAAAATTCAGTGGCTGGGAAAGAGACTAAACACTAGTTCAAATAAACTACGTTTACAATCTCTCACCGCACATAGCCTGGGGACAAGAATAAAACCCTAGAAACGTTTTACCTTCCTCCCCGTACAGAGACTAGGGACGAGAGTAACACGAGAACAACGTTACCCGCTTGAACGGAACGTTTTCTCTCCTCTCTCTCCCTCCGTCTCTATCTCTCTCTCTCTTTCTCTCTTGATTTCGCACCTAAGAGAAGAGCCCAATTATATATCGTCAAAAAAAAACATGTTATTTGACTAAAGGAAAAAACTGAAAGGTTTTCCAAATAAAAAGTTCCTTTAATTTAGAATTTAAAACATTTAAGCTAAGAAAGAATGAACAAAACGTCAGAATCGATTTACTCTTACTGCAAAGTGAAACCGTGATACACTCTCTCTCTATCGTAACGATAGAGCGCATGTTGAACGTCCTGAACGTCAACAACTGCGTAGTCTAAAAAACTAAACGTTAGTTCATCTTTGAAAACAGTACGAAGACTATCAAAGAAATTCTTTCATAAAACATTAAATTTAAAAAGTTTTAAATTCTTTAAAGGCTAAATACGATATAACGGGCTCAACGTTGATTAACTTCGGTTCCAAGTTAGGACCGCCTACTATCAGGAAAGGTCGCATATAAACAAAACATAAAAATTTATTTTTATATGTTTATAATAAATGGAAAGTTAATCGAAGAGGCCTAATAAAGGCGGAGAGATATAAAATATATAGATCTATAACGTGTTAAGCAAAATTACTAAAAACCTAAACACACTTCCGTCTAAGGGAAGGGTCGGCCATTTAAAAGTGAAAGAGAGACCATACTCTCTTTGTCACCATAATTAAATCTATCCAAAACGAGTTCAAGTTTTGAGATGAAGATAAAACACCTGCATAGCGAAAGCTCAAAACTAGAATAGTGTACTTCACCAAATAGTTGTGAAAACAAATCCAGTTAGTAACAGCGAATTAGTAGGTCTTGCCGGTAGCCCGACAGAGAGAAAATTGAGTTCTGTGTTTACATTGAGTACTGAGTACCTGCACGACAGATGGCGCTGTTGAAGTACACCCCCTACCTGCATTGCGATCGCTGGCGGATTTTTAACGTAGAGTTTTCTGTCGAGCAACAGAGTTGCAGCTTATATAATCACCGGCTAAGTTTAATATTGAAAAATAATAAATCACTTCTATTCCTCTTGACGTCATCATTAATGTATTGTTTACTCTAGTATGACGGTTGAAATGTGAGTAACAGCTGTTCGCTAATTCAGTTGTTATCAATAACAGCAGTTTCTTGTTAGGTAACTTTGGTTGTTTATAGTGGTTTGGCTTTGTTACTGTGTCGGTATTTCCTTTTTCATTATTTAAATACTACTATTACTAATAATAATGATTTTATACTGGTAATAATATTACAAATACCAGTAATAATAGTGATATCATTATGGAGTTAGCCTAGCTTAAGTAGAAGTGACCATTTCATAAGTAGAATTGTAACCTACTGTACTCTCAACAGTTTTGGGGATACAGAAATCTAGCATAAGAAAGCCTATCTTTCCCTCTCAAAAAGGAAACTTGCATGATACACCAGATACACAAGATACTCAATAAAATAATTTTTTTTTGGGGGGGGTGAAACTTGGGGGTTGCATAAAACACGAGATAAATTGGGGGTTGCATAATACACGAGATCGCATGTTACACAAGTATATACAGTATATGATAACTAAGGGACATTAACTACTGTAAGAAACCACCAGTCAATAAATGCTAAACGGAATAAGGAATGAACTAAGAAATACAAATCCGGTAAGGAATTAAAAAATAAAGAAAAAAATTGAGATACAGCAACTATGGAAAAGGGACCATTAGCTCAAAAACTGGAATCTAACAGTTACAAAATTACTACCAAAGGTAGGCAAACAAACAGAACTACTAAAAATGGAAAACTGTCAAGAGATAATATTATGAATAGAAAAAAAATTAAGGTTATACAAACATCTTGAAAACACCATTTCTAGGAAGATCCAAAATAATAATTTAACAAAATAAACTCACACATAGGGATAAGATCAACAATATTTAGAAGTCACTAATATAGGGATGGGATAACACAATGTACTATGCGTAGGATTTAAGTGCATGTATAATAGAGGCTTTAAAACTCTGACTACTATAAGCAATGTAAAATTGGAATTTCTAAACTGCGGAAATACAGTAAATTGTGTTTAATAGTTGTGATGAAACCACAATGAAGTAAGGATATATGGTGACACAGACTGCTATAGCACTTTCCTCTGAACTAGTGATAACAGCAAAATTCCAATCTTCTAAGGAAAAGCACCAGTGTAGCATTTCACGATATACTAAAAAAAAATTATGTAAAAATTTATGAGGAGATTAAGTATGGCTTTAGGTGTCATGTGAATGTTCTTTTTTTCTTTAACAATATTACAAGGCTGAGTGCTTTTCCAACCCTTTTCCTAACACACAATCACCAGTGGTGTGATCCCCAACTGGCTTAGATGCCAAATATCAATCACATAAAAATCACAGAATATCAAAGCTATTGAGTATTTTCTCTTGTCAACAAGCCCTAATGGTCTCATCGCCGATACATTCTGAATTAGTTTTCAATAATAATTCCCTCCTTTATAAGAAGATAATTAAAAAAACTTTCTTAATAATCATCCTTCCATTTACAAGGGGAACAATACATATGACGACCTTTCTATATGCCAAGAGCCCTATTGTTCACAAACTCTTATTTACTTTTGTGAAGATTCATGGAACTGTCTTTTTTGTATGAATGATTTCACACATACCGCCATCGAAATGTTTGCATTACACATGACTACACATAAAAAGGGAACCACATTCGGCAAGTATTTTCATGAAATAATTTTGTTCTAATATTTTTTTTCAAGATTTGCTTGTTCAGTATCTTATTTGTTTATATGGTGTCTTGCTTCTTTTTATCTCCCCCAAAATAAATATAAAAATATTCTTATTCATATATAGCTTCCCTTTCATCTTCACCTGTAAATCTTTTCTTGTTGGTTTTCCAGTCACAATATATACAAGAAATAAGTGACATACCATCTCAAAAGTATGGTTTTGTCTTTCCATGAATGGGTCTGTCGATTTTCAGTCAATAATGAAGATACACCGTTGTAAAGAGCAGGACAATTTACATACTGTTTAGTGAACCATTTTATTCCACGTAGGTTTCTTCATTTCATATTTCATAGTCTAGACACCATTCAAGATGAATCTATTTTCATTCATCAATACTGTATACAGTAATATGTGGTTAATAAATGCTGTTGATTATATCAAAAGTTTTACATAAAGAAAAAAATCAAAATATCTTTCATGGTTCCAATAGAACTCATACATAAAAAGATAGTAAGATTTTGAGGATGTCAAGAAGCAATCAAATATAATTTTTGTAGAAATCAAACGAATCCTTTCATTACCTAACACACAACAGAAAATCTCAACTAAGCAGGAGCCAAGTCTAGATAAAATCTTATAATTCCTAACTACATATCAACAATAACAGTAGACAGATATTTATTTCTATGAAATTATGGATGGACAGGTGTAGAAGAATCTAAAATAAATTATAATTGAAAAAAAAATGCAAACAGTAATATAGGTACGGATTTGTAAATTTTACAAAAAAAAAAAAAAAAAAAGAAATTCTGTCAAATCTCATTGCCTTATTAAAGACAATGGAATCTAATATCAAGTGTCATTTAGGATGGTAAATGACATAAAAAAAATCTTAAAAACTTAAAATAAACTTGAAATGTACTTGCCTCTAAAGGATTAAAATAACTTGGGGAATTTCCCTCTCTTTCATCTTTTCCTTTCACTCCATGGAAAATCAGAGGAAAATTTCTTTTGGGTAAATGTTCCCAGCTACACAAAGAATTGACCAATATCTGATCACCACATGCCTGAAATGAAAAATTTGTTTCTATGCATATAAAAAGTCAGCTTCCACAAAAAAAAAAGGAAAAAAAATGAGGCATACATGATGAAAATAACTTTAAAATAAAATAATTCAAGAATTGAATACCCACATATTTTAGATGAGAAACAACTGCTGGCACAGTCAATTGTCTACCAAGAAATGTCCATGTCACTATACCCCTGATGAAAGTTAATTGAGGTTGTACACTGTTCTATAAACAATAATATAACAAACCATGCATATGAATACATTTCTTACTCCAATTCATCACTATTATTTTTAGGAAAGAACTTTCTGTTATGTGGTTAAATATCAAATAGGTTCCTTCCATTTTCTTGACTTTTCCTGCACAACCTCTTCCACAGCCTGGACTGCACTTTTTCACATGCATGTTTCTGTTTAGCACTGACCTAACATTACACTGTATAACAAGACTGACTGGTTGTACGCCAGTTGGTTTCAAAACCTGACTATGACACATTCTTTCCTAGACTTACTGCGAATAACCCAAAGACAATAACTTGTTAAGAGCAAACCCTTACCAGTTCTTTATACACCTGGTTTCACTTGGGATGTTTCCCTCAGGTACTGAAGTCTGATTGGTCCTTTGCCAAGATGCCAGAAACATCCTACCTTAATGGTTTGGCAATATTCATAAGAACTTTTGCTTAACCTTTCTATATTTGAGAAACTTAGAATACAATAAAATGTAATTTTTTTTTAACCATGAATTTTTTTGTCATAGAAACTCTCTATTCACAAAAACGTGTCTCATAATTAAAATTGTGTTACTGCACTTAGGAATTGTCTCATGAGGTGTGCACATTAAAAACCCATGGGCCAATTTTGTATGACCAATAAGTAATCTTGCTATTTTTCTTTCAAGTAAGACGATTGCACAAAGAGAAACAATTCATTTGATTAATTTTAATTTATTATCTTCTAATTCATTAATCAACAAAGTTTACCATTTAGTTATGAAATGCTTTATGGTAATTACATAATCCATCATGAGAAGTTTAATGCTAAGTTGTGGTAACTTTATTGCTGATTTAGTAGCCTAATCTGCTTATTCTTAACCAACAACTCTGACATGGGCAGAAATCCAGCATATTTCAATATTTATCGCTTGAGAATAGAATTTGTTAAGAAGCTCTTTAATTTGACATACCAACTGGTTTTTATGTGGGTAACCTTTAAAAGCATATAAGGTAATTCCAATTCAGATGGCAGACTCTGGCCTTTTCCCAACAAGCCACCAGACAATCTTTTCCAAGTTGTTATTAGTGAACGGTATCTTGGATGAAAACATGAATGACTTGGGTATATGAGATAGTTTAGTAATATCTTTCAGAATTTATTCCTTGCTAACCAAGTATGGGATCATTTTTCTCTCGATTGTATATACTATTAAATACTGTAACAAAAAATAAAACTTTAAACAGCAAATACCCACCTTCAGTTCTTTGTTGTAGAACATTTCATTGGACTCTTTCAAAATATCCTTGTGCGACCTGTAGTTGTTCAATAATTTAGTCACAACTTGACTGTTATGTTCACTGTGTTCTGGCTGATAGATAGGCTTTTCCATTAGCCTTTCAAGGTATGACTTATCTGAAATACATAAACAAATAAAAAATTTCCAAAACCTATCAACATATAAGTGGTACTTTATCAACGTCACAATGATAAAATAATTATATGTACGAATTTTGTCATTTAATAACAACAATAACTCCTTTCATGTAGGTTTTCAATGCTACAAGAATCAGCAACTTATACATATCAAGTTTCAAACACATGGAACAATCATAGTAAAACTAACTGAACATTCTCACACACACTATCATAGGAGATATGTATCTATGAATGTATCTTTAATTCTATAATGAGAAAATAGCGAGTTAACATTCTTAAGTCGCAAAGGGCTAGGTAGAGAGGTTTGACCTTAACACATTACAGTAATACCTTGACATACACGAGCGCCCCAACATACGAGCATTCCGAGATACAAGCACAACGGCAAGCAATTTTTTGCATTGCGATATGAGCACGCTTACAGATGCTAACACTAGGTGGCTGAGCGCTTGGGAGCTCTCGAAGCCCGCATCACTCGTTCATTTCCCATGATCTCCGACTGCTGTACACATCGCCGAGCATCTCTAGTGTTGTTTGCGTTATTTAGGTGATTTGAAGATATATTTGTAAACAATTATTCTAATATGTGATGGGTCTAAAGCAAGCGTGTGGAAACATTGGCAGTGAGAAGAAAAAGCGCATGACGACGATAGAGGTGAAGCGTGAAATTATCGAAAAACATGAGTGTGGTGTCCGTGTGAGTGAGTTCGCCCGCCATTTCGAGAAGAGTAGCGTGACTGAGACAATCATCTGTGAGAAGGCCAGAGCAATCTACGAAGATTTGAAACAAAGGGAAGCAGCTGAGTGGGGAGACATCAACACCAGTGGAGATGTTCAAAGCTAATCGTAGCTGGTTTGATAACTTTAAAAAGTGAACTGGGATCCACTCGGTTGTGAGGCATGGGGAAGCTTCAAGTTCAGATATGAAAGCCGCACTTGTTGCTTCGGAAGGTTACATCCCTCAAAAAGTCTTTAACTGCGATGAAACTGGCCTTTTTAGGAAAAAGATGCCACGGAGGATATTCATCACGGCAGAAGAGAAGAAACTGCCGGGCCATAAACCCATGAAAGGTAAATTGACCCTAGCCTTGTGTGCTAATGCCAACGGTGACTACAAGATCACTGCTGGTGCATCACTCTGAAAAACCACTTGCTTTCAAGAGTCACAGTAACTGGAACAAGTACTGGCTCACTATTGGCAATCCTTATTGAATCGGCTAAGTGTTGGCAATAAACCCCAAGAGCCTCTTTGGGAGTATTATGTCCCAATACATGGAGCCTGTTGCCAGCAAGTGCTTTATGCACTTGAGGTCCACGCAGCCGATTCAATAAGGATTGCCAGTAGTGAGCCAATACTTGTTCCAGTTACTGTAAACCTTCCTAAGGGACTTGACACCTCTTTTAGGTGCCCTGCTTGTCCGAGCAACTGTTGGCCGGAAATGTATTATGATCGCGACACCAAAACCCATGGTCTGTCAAGGAAAGTTACAGCAATCACTGGCATCCTTGAACTGAAAGACAGAAAAGCCTCAGTTTTAATCAAGGGTTCATGTGAAGAAACTGCCAAGATCAAGAAGGGCAATCTCTTGGGGAAGGTAATCACCATGGCAATGGTGGATGCTCCTCTATCCTGCCTGATAGCACAGGAGTGTGACCTGACTCCTGAACCAAGCGTATTGGAAGAGATAGACAATCTGTCTATCTCTAACGAACTGGACTCTTCTCAGAAGGACCAGTTTCGTCAAATGCTTCGACGTCATCTTCCGGTCATCAGTACTGGTGATGATGATGTGGCAGAGTGCTCAAGCACACCAATACGCATCCACCTGTATGACGAGACGCCCATTTATCAGAGAGTTTGACGGTTTGCCAAGCCCCTCGCTGATGCCATTGAGGAACAGTGCAAGGAGTTGCATGAACTGGGTATTATTGAACCCAGCATCTCTCCTTGGTCTTCACCCATTGTTCCAGTCCGAAAAAAGGACAATAGTATACGGTTGTGTGTGGACTACCGTAGACTGAATAAGGTGACTGTCTCTGATAAGTTCCCGATGCCTAACATGGCCGATTCTGTATTTGGACTTCAAGGAGTCAAATACTTTACAACCCTTGACCTGGTTCGTGGATACTACCAGTTACCGTTGGCAGAAGACAGTAAAGAATACACGACTTTCTCTACCGCCTTTGGACACTGGCAGTTCAGACGCTTATCATTTGGACTGAAAAATGCACCTGCAGTGGTTGTCTACATTGATGACATCTTGATACTTGGGTCTTCTTTCGAGGAACACCTGAAAGTGGTAGAACAAGTTTTGGCTACTCTCCAGAAGCACGGACTCAAGATGAAACTCGGGAAGTGTCCGTGGGTTCAAGTCAAGGTCCAGTATCTTGGTCATCTGGTTGGAGGTTCTGGGATGCGAAAGCTACCAGAATACATCCAGAAAGTGGAGGACTTCCCTAAACCGACCACTGTGCGTGGGCTACGGGGATTCCTGGGACTGGTAAACTTCCAACGGAAGTTAACCCCATGTGCTCACAGATAGCCTAACCATTATCTGCGAAGACTGGAGGACGAAAATCTCAAGGAACTAGGAAACTGAAGTGGACTGCAGAAATGGACAGTGCCTTTGTGTGCTTGAAGGAGCTGATCAAGGATGACACTATGTTGTCGTACCCTGACTACTCCGCTGATGCTAAACCCTTGGAGTTGTTTGTTGATGCTTCGGGTGAGGGTGCTGGTGCTTGTCTGTGCCAGGAGTTCTTGGAGCATCCAGGGGAGCATCGGGTGATAGCGTACGACTCCATGATTTTCCTTGACTGCGAGACTCGTAACTCTACCATTGAGCGTGAGTTGGCTGCTCTGCGATGGGGGGTGAAAACCTTCAGGGCCTTCCTCTATTGTCAGTTCTTCGTGATCCATTCTGATCACCGTCCCCTGATGCACCTTCATGACATGAAGATGGTGGACAGTCGTCTAGCCTGGATACTGGAGGACCTGTCCGAATTTAACTTTATTGTTAACTACTGTCCAGGTGATCAGAATGCCGCAGCTGACTGGTTATCCCGCTGGCCCGCATTAACTGACTATCTGTTTGCTAGTGAACCTAGCACTCCCAAGTTGCCTACAGGACTGGCCTTGTATAAGGAGGTTCCTGATGGTCCAGATTCTCCTATAGAATCCTTGGAGCTAGTCGTGAACTGCTGGACAGAAGGGTCAGGTGTCGCACCCGACTCTCAGCTGAAGGGGGCCAAGCTCCGGGATGCCTTAGTTCAGCAGTCTCTGAAAGACTCCAGTCGACTAGGCTTCAAACTGGACAAGACTACCAGGAACAGGATCAAGGCAATGCATTTTCCAGGTACAGTCCCAGCCCTGGAGTTACTCTTGGTAGCATCTAAGTTATTGAACCTGGAAATCTGGGTCCATTGGGGTCCCACTTGTCCCGTGGTCTATCATGATCCATCCGTGACCGAGCCTCAGTGTGTGCATCTTCAGTGTCTGTCTGGAGTGCATTTTAACCCTTTCATCGAGCTCCGCAATTACGTCCCTCCAACTGACATGATTCTGGGCCATAAGGTGGAGGTAAAATCTTGTGTGCCTGACGCTGAGGGCTTGATCACTGATGATCAGGAGGCACCGGAGGATTGTCCTGTAATCCAGTACGTGACAGAAAAGGCACCTCGTCAGTCCAGTTGTACCCATGTCTCAACACTTGGCAGTAGGTATAGTAATGATGCAGGAGACCTTATTTTGTGCTCTTGTTGATACAGGAGCACAGGTTTGTCTTGTAAACGAGTCTGTACTGAGCCAACTTGGTATAGAGTACCAGGTACTGTCAGGAGAACAGCTAGAGGGGTTGACTGGTTCCTGCACCATCATTCTAGGCTACATCCAGTTAGAGGTGAAGGGTCCTTCTGGGTGGAGGCTACCGCTGTTTAACTATGCGGTGGTAACTGCCAATGACATTAACTTTTGTTTTGTTCTTGGTAAGAATATACTGGACGCAGCCTGACACTGGATTCACCCCGAGAACAGTTGGTGTATGACCATACTACTGTTCTTCAGTTGTCTCCCAAGGTACTCTCAGTCTCCTCCCTGCATACTGAGACCACTGTCATGAAGGTAACTGATCCTGAACCTGATTGGGGAGTGTTCTCTGGAAATGCTCTTCTGTCTTTTAGTCAGGTGTCCGAGATCCAAGATCATCGACAGATTCAATCTGTCATTAAGATGATGTACTCTAGGGTTCCTGCATCTCGAGTTCCATGCTCTGATCTACCCTATAGGAGATGTTGGTCGGACCTGGAAGTACACCAGGGTTTGCTAGTGAGGCGGAACTCAGACGGTTCAGTAGTTCCAGTAGTCACCTTCAATGTCCTGATTGACCTAGTTTCCGAGACACACCTCCAGAATGCTCACAGGGGAATCGAAAAAATGATTGCAATGCTCCGTCGACTTGTCTGGCACAGAGCTTTCATTAATGTAATCAGAGATATGTGCCGGACGTGTTGGGAATGTCAGACTTGTAAGGTCTCAAGGGAGGTGGTTGCCCCGCCGACCTTGAAAATAGTGACCTCTTCTCCCTTTGAATTGGTTTCTATGGACCTTGAGTCTCCCAACAACCAGTACTGGTTTTATTGGGTGTCTGATGGTAGTCGACCATTATTCCAAGTGGGTGACGGCAGTACCCATAAGGAATAAGAAGAGCACTACGATATGCCAGGCGCTTGAAGACCGAGTTTTTCCTGTTATTCCTCGTGTTCCAGTCTGGATATTGACTGATAACGGCCCTGAGTTTATTTCCCAGGAATTTACTGAGTTATTGGAGCGGTACAATGTTGTACATGTGAAAACAACTCCGTACAAACCCTCTAGTAACGGTGCCATGGAACGGGTGAATCGTACCATTGGTGAGTTACTGATGGTGATTTCTGGGGAATCTCGGAAATGGGACCAGTACTTATCTCAAGCAGTTCTCAGCTACAACCATTCTCACCACACCGTGATTGGCTGTACTCCAGCTGAGAACATACTGAAGGGTGCTCACGATGTTGATAGCACCCCTTTGCAGTCAGCAGAAACGAGAGACCCATGGGCTGAAGGACATCCTCGGTACAAACCGTTTAAAGAGGGTTCTCTGATGCTTAAGAAGGTGCACCTGTTGGGACACCTTCTGACGAACAAGCTCATCCCTAGGTTTGAGGGGGTATTCCGTGTTACTAAGGGGCATGAGAATAAGGTCACCTATGAGCTGCAGAGACTGCCTGATGGTGAACTGGTAAGAGCTCACCATACCCAGTTAAAGGCCTGGTATGAACCTCCACTTTATCTTAGGAGGCCTTTTCTCTGGTATCCAAAGGGTCCTGCTCCTGTAACAGAGACTCGGAATAGTCCAGGACTCATGGAGAATAGTCCAACTTCCTCTGAAGTCTCTGAGAGTTCTGGGTCTAGTAGTAATGGCGACTCCTATGGGGTGGCTGCAGTAGTGGCGTCCTACCTTTTGTCTCGAGATTGTAACAAGTCCCGACGACAGAGGAAAGGTCACTATCCTACTAGAGCTATTACTCAGCCTAAGCCCATTCTTAAGCCAGATAGGACTTATGAGAGAAAAAAAGCACTAGATGTTTGATTATATTCTCCAGAAAATTGTGATGAGACTCCTGTATTAAAGTCTGAATCGTTTTGAGATCGTTTGGTCCTCCAACTATGAGAGGACAGCCCCACTGAAATGTGTGAAACCCCAATTTTGTCTCCCAAGTCGGTGGTTCACTATCCAGTGCCTGAATTTCCAACGCCCCAGTTCTTAGCTTCTTCTTTCCGAGAGGAAGGTGTTGTTCATCCTCCAGGGAGTTGGGAATTCTGGGAAGTTTCTATTATTCCGTTATTGAACAGCTTTCTGTTGGTTCCAAGAGTTCCAGTCCAGATTGGTCAAGACCTGCTACTTTAGAAAGCCCTGTTTCTGAATTGGCAGTGTCTATTCATCCTGATTATGACTTTCTCAGCTTTGTGCCACCCGATTGTGACGACCGACTGTCGCCTGAAGATCCCACCTCTAGTGGATTTAGTCCCCCATGGACTAGGTCAAAAGGTCCTGTTCTTGACCTACCTTTAGTTCAGCCTCACGTCCTGGAGTGGAGACCTCGTCTCACTGACCAGACAAATACTATAGAGAAGGAACCATCCTCCATTCCTGAGTCACCTCAGAATTCAAACCCTTTCCGACATTCTGATGGTAGATTAAAACACCGGTCACAGTTCGAGGCTGAAGTGACACAGTCAGGTGTATCTAACCTGAACGCTATAACACTGTTTGGGTCGCCCAAAACACAGCTTTGCCCCGAGTCATCACCTGATTTTTCGGGATTTTTATCGTCCTCTTCTGAGTCTACGGATTCTGTCTCTGGTTTACCTCAAAGAATGTCGATCACCTGCAGATAGCAACTGTTATGCGAGGTTATCGATCGACTGAAGACACCCAGCCTGTACCTAGAGAGTCGCCAGCTTAGCCTGTCTCCGGTGCTGTGAGAAATTAATATGGCTGGCCAGCAAATTGCTGAATCCCAGCACATGTCCCGAGACAGAATTTTGAGACTGAAAAGAGGAACTAAATATCTCCCACTGAATTAATCTTTGTACAGTTTTTAAAGGAAGTTTTGATAATAATTACCCTTTGTTATTCACATTTTGATTCTCAGAAGGAGATCGTGTTCTTAGACACTGCCCTCTTTACTGGGCCTGAGGAGACAAACAGACTTTTGATGGCTGGCCGGAGTCTGGCTGTCCTGCTAAGGTATTTCCTGACTGTTCTCACTGGCCACAGGAGCAAGTCTTCCGGGTTGTCTGAGTGAGGGATTGCTGGGGCCGAGAACCCCTCGAACTTTGGGTCTGCAATGGCCGGGTTCTGAGTTATGGCCACAAATTCAGGCAGAAACTTGTAGGACAGGTCCTTCCACCCCTAAGAGTGCGAGACCTTGCATAACAAGTCGTGGAACTCACTCACACACTTGGCTGAGGCTAGACCCAGTAAGAACACTGTCTTGAGGGTGAGGTCTTTATCCAGGATATCCTTGAGGGGTTCGAAGGGAGGCCTTGTTAAAACCTTGAGAACCTTGGCCACGTCCCATTGCGGGACCCAAGAGACGCAGGGGGAAAAAGATTGTTCGAAACTTCTGATGAGCATGGAAATCTGGCAAGAGGCCCCCAGGTCGATGCCTCTGAGTTGAAATACCTGCCCCAGGGTCGCTCAGACCCCCTTCATGGCTGGAATGGACACCCCCGGGTTGTCCCTCAGGTGGACCAGGATGTCTGCAATCTTGTGGACTGATGCATCCAGGTCTTAGATTCTGTGTGGCACACCACTTCACAACCGTGGCCCATTTGGCCCGGTACACCACGCTCGAGGACTTCCGAAGATACCCTGACATCCTCAAAGCTGTCTTCTCCGAGTATCCTTCTTTCCTTAATAGACGCTCGATAACTTCCACGCATGTAGCTGAAGGCACTGAGGTTTTTCGTGAAACCTTCGAAAGTGGGGCTGGTGCAGCAGATCTTCCCTTACTGGCAGGGGCCACAGAGGAAGGGAGGCCAGGTGCCGTAGGTCCGCGAACCACTCCCTCTCCGGCCACCAGGGCGCTACCAAAGTCATCCTTGTAGCTCTTGATTGTCTGAGCCTGTTGAGCACCTACCTGAGAATCCCGAAGGGAAGAAAGGCATACGCGCCGAGTCCGTCCCACGAGTGCTGGAAGGTGTCCACGAACGCTGCTGCCGGGTCTGGCACAGGAAAACAGAACACGGGGAGCCGAGTGTTGAGCCTCGTGGCGAACAGGTCTATCACCAGTGAGCCCCACAACTGGAGGACCTTCTGGGCCACTTGTGGGTGTAGGGACCACTCCGACCCCACTACTTGCCCTGCCCTGCTGAGGCCGTCGGCCAGAACGTTTCTCTTCCCCGGAATGAACCTGGCTGTGAGAATGATGTGTTTCCTCTCGGTCCATTCCAGGATCTGAGACGTGAGATCGCACAGCTCCCTTGACCTCAATCCTCCTTGTTTCTTTATGTAAGCCACCACGGTGGCATTGTCGCACATGAGGGCTATTGAGTTTCCCTGAAGGCGATGGGCGAATATTGCGAGGGCCTTTTGAACCGCCAGCAGCTCGAGCAGGTTTATGTGGAGGAGCTTCTCCTCCAGGGACCACTTTCCCTCTGCTGTTTCTTCGAGCAGATGGGCTCCCCACCCCTCCTTTGACGCGTCCGTGAAGAGCAACATCTCCGGAGGAGCGGACGCGAACGGCAGACCCCGTAGGGTGTTCACCCTGTCGGACCACCATAGGAGCATGTTCCTGGAGGCCGGAGTCATCCTGACTAAGTCCTGAGGCGGGTCTCCCGGTGACCAGAGGCCCTTCAGATTCCACTGGACCGGCCTCAGCTCAAGGGTATCGGCCTGGTGTAATTTTGGCGATATTGGCTGAAATTCGCGAAAATTAGTTACTGTCATATTTTGACAGGTTTGGGTCCCCTCTATTGCCACGCGCAAGATGAAATCGATACGAAGCCTTTTAAACGGTTTAAAGGGCAATTTAAAGGACCTACCTGGTAAAGGATTAAAGGGCTGGGTAGGCATAACCTTAGCATTTTTTTTTGTTCTTCCTCGAAGTATTTATTTCTTTTCATCATAATTTTTTTTCGTTCGTCGTACGATATGTTTTCCCAATAGAGTCGGCATCTCCCTATGTTTATGGCAACAACAAAGCAGTTGTAGCTAGTCCTAAAGTCTGTGGTTGTGCTGACTTGTATTTTCAAACAGTTGCATTACTTTTTCGAATTATTGAACATCAATTGTGATTTATATATACTACCAGAATGCCTTTAAGGAAGTTTAGTAAGCGAAGAGAAGCAAGCTCTCACAATATCAAGGCTTATAATGAAAATATAAGAAAAAACAAAGGCTTTACATCCCGCATGGCGGCCACGTGTGAGGATGACCTCGCTAGTTCAGCCTTTAGCGAATCTGCTTCGAGTGAATTCTATCATTCCCTTGCTCAAATATACAAGGTGATGATGATGGAACTGATGATTTTATTTTGAAGTTATCTGATGATGATGAGGAGGAGGAGAAGGAGGAAGAAGAGAAGGAACATTTTCGAAATGTAACTTCTGTTCATGAGGCAACAGATGATGGTGTGTTATCGGGAGCCAAAATACAAAATTCTTTATTGAGTGGTTTTGTAACTGAAAAAGAAAAGCTCCTAAGTGAAAGCAGTGATGGGGAAATAGTTTCATTACCCTTGAAAGTTTTGAAAGATGCTTTTAATTCGACATATTGTGGGCAGCGTGAAAGCAAAATAACACTCGAAGTTGATAAAAACAGTTTTGATGTTGACTTGAAACTAAAGTGTTTGTGTGAAGAACCGTCTGTTTTCAAACACACAAAAGTGAAAGAAAGTGAAAGTGTGAAAACAGATACTATTGGTGAAACAACAGCTTCTTTTATGTATCAAAATATGATAAATGGGGGAGGCTTAGCAGCCTTGAATAACAGTCGAATTGCCTTAGGTGCTAGACCTATGGCAAACAGCACTCACCAAAGGTATAAAAAATATATTGAGGGAATTGCTTGCGATAACTACAACGATTCCATGAAAGAAGTTGATAAAGCAATATTTAATTATTATGAAAGTATTGGTGTCAGACCGGATGAAAATGGTAATTTACCTATTGAAGTAATATATGATGGTACTTGGATGAAAAGGGGGGCATAAATCCCCTATTGGCATTGGAGTTGTTTCGGAGGCTTACACTGGGTTTGTTCTTGATGGGGAAGTTTTTAGTAAGATGTGTAATGCCTGCAGTGCTTTGAATAATAAACTAAAAAAGAAAAGCTAACAAAAGAACAATATGATGTAGCTTATGAAAAACACAAACAGTCTGGGAATTGCAAAAAGGATTTTGATGAAGCTTCTGGAAATATCGAAGCTACTGGTGCTCTCACATTGTGGCAAAGATCACTCAACAGGAAATTCATATATAAAGTATTTGTTGGTGATGGGGATTCTACAGCATATAAAGCAATACGCTGTTTGGATGAGGGCACCGGTCCTTATGGCACTCCATATGAAGTCCTCAAAGAAGAATGTATCAACCATGTTCAGAAGAGGATTGTCTTTCGTCTCATGGCCTTGCGAAAGAAATACGTTTCGAAATATGTAACAACAACAAACAAAGTTATGTTTAGGAGTGAACTTGGGGGACTCAATAAATTAAGTGATACCACAGTGATAAAAATTGGAAAATACTTTGGCATAGCAGTAAGAAACGGAGCAAAAGATCCTACTGACTCAATAGCTGCTATGAAAAGAAATATAATGGCAATCTATTTACATTTGACTAGTAATGATGAAAATTGTGATCATTCTCTGTGTCCTATTGGTAAAAATAGTTGGTGTTTTTATAATCATGATTTGGCGATGAATGTACCTCCGAGGAGTCATAAAAAGATGAAAGTAAAACTGCAACTTACAGAGGAACAAAAGATCCCAGTTCGCAAAATATTTGAAGAGCTTTCCTCTGATGATTTACTGCAAAGATGTGCAAAAGGTCGTACTCAAAATCTAAATGAATCTTTCAATGGGAAAATATGGGCTAAGTGTCCTAAGGTCAGACTTCATGGGAAGGATAAGGCAACCTTTGCCTTTCATGCTGCTGCAACGGAGCATAACCTCGGCTATGCAGCAAGTTCATTACTGCCTGTTATGAGAAAAAAAACAGGAGAAAGCCTAAAAGGCCTTCTGATGAAAGAGAAGACCAGGAAAAGAATGTCTGCAATTTATTCAAGAACGGCGAAGAAACAGAACATCTAAAGGAGGATATGAAGGTGGAGCTCATTAGTCCCCTAAAACCCTGGCAACAAAGAGTAGAGTGGCGCTCTATGACCACCCCCCCCCCACACACAAAATATGATTATAACTATTTTGTTTAAGTGAAAAGTGGTTTTTTTTTTAGAGGGGATAATATCTCTTACAAAAGAGAGGGGACCAGGTGCCCTATAGGGTTTTCCAAGAGACACTACATGCTTTTAGAAGCAAGACAAGGTAAGCAAAACTTTAGAACCGTTTTTCTCAAAACATACATTTTTCTACTTTCAAACTTGAATAACTCTGTTATTTATGAATGGATTTTTATAATCTAAAAAGAAATTTAATTAGAGATTGTGAGAAGACACATCACCAGGACTATTTTTCTTCTTTTCTCTCTTAATTTTTACTACGAACATTTAAATACATAATTTTATGGTATTTTCTTATTGCATTTCTAAAATTTGTTTAAAAATAGCATAAATTGTATATTAGATTTTTTTATCGCACCATTTTATTTGGTAGGAATTTAACTTTCTGCTGGTATCTTTTTTTTTATATTGAGTAATAAACAAGAAAGGAGACCTAATCTAAAAAACATGAAAAAAACGTTATTATTAAGAGAAAAATATTCTTATAAAAAAAGTTTTCATTCAATTGACCTGAAATTTGATGTGAATCTTCCTTATAACTAGAGGTAATAACTGTGCAAGATTCAACACCCTCACTCAAAATTAACCACCCCTCCGATACCCTTAAGCCTCCCCTGAGGAACTAGCTTCTCCAGCGAGACCAGGTGGCCCACGAGCCTCTGCCAATCCTTGGCTCTCATTGGTGCATTTTTTAGGAATGGTCGTATAACATGATCCAGATTGTCCAGCCTCTCTTGAGAGGGGAATGCCCTTGCTAACTGGGAGTCCAGGACCATCCCTAGGTACGTCATCTTGGTGGTGGGGACTAACTGGGACTTCTCTAAATTGATGGTAACCATCAGTTCTCTGCAGAACTGTAACAGCTTTGCCCCCTGCTCCTTTAAGGCTGCCTGTGAGGCTGAAAGCAGCAACCAGTCGTCGAGATACCTGATCAGCCTGATGCCCTGCTTGTGTGCCCAGGCTGATACCACGGTGAACACCCTCGTGAACACCTGAGGGGCCGTTGACAGGCCGAAGCAGAGAGTCCTGAACTGTAGACTGGGATCCCTACTTCACCCTGAGGAACTTCCTGCTGGAGGGGTGTACGGGGATCTGAAAGTAGGCGTCCTTGAGGTCCAGGGACATCATGAAATCCCCTTCTCTCAAGGCTGCCGGTACCGACTTCGGCGTGTCCATCTTGAAGGACGTCTTCTTGATGAACTTGTTCAGGGCCGAGAGGTCGATGACTGGTCTCCAACCTCCCGTAGCTTTCTCTACCAGGAAAAGCCTGCTGTAGAACCCCGGGGAAGATTCCTGGACGGGTTGCAGTGCTCCCTTGTTCAACATGGCTGACACCTCCTCCTGCAAGGCTGCTCTCTTCTTGTGATCCATGGGGGCCAGCCACTCCGCCCGATGTTCGGGAATCAGAGGGGGCTCTGTCAGGAAGGGAATCCTGTATCCCTCTCTGAGGACTGTCACGGACCATGGGTCCGCACCATTGTCCCGCCATGCTTACCAATAGTGTTTGAGGCATCCCCCCTCCTGTGGCGTGGGAAGGTGTAGGGGGCCTCCCTTCCTATCTCCTTCTGGGGAGACGGTTTGAGCGGCCTCGTCTTGAGCCGGTGTATTTCTGCCTAAAGGAAGCCTGGGTTGGGACACCACTTCTGCGGGAGGGCCGCGAGGACTGATGTCAGGAAGGGGAGGGGGCCTCCTGTCTAGCTGGTGGCATAGGTGGGTAGGCCCCGTCTGCATATGGTCTCCTATGGGGAGAACGTCTTGCCGTTGGCTGTCTGGCCTCCGCCGAGTCTTTAAGTTTCCCCCCTCTCTCCATAGTTTCTGCTACTGTCTGAAGGGGGAACAGGGTCTCACCCCACACTGGAGCATTCCTCAGGAATTTCGCCTCCCGTTCGGGGAGTCTACGGGGGACCCTGTTAAGAACCGTATCTCTCCTCCTTAACACCCAGTTTGCCGTCTGGGTCAGGGACTGGAACGTAAGGAACTTCATGGCTTTGCCTCCCGAACGTATGAGTTCATGTAGTAGAGCCTGATTCTCCAGCACTGAGAGATCGTGGGAGAGCCGGAAACCTGCTAGAGTGCAAGCCCACCAGTCCAGCCAGGAGGCCACATTTATGATGTCCTGCGATGTGACCTCCATCATAGCGGCCTCCGCCTGAGAGAAGACCACTGGGGCAGTGAGGCTCTTGTCATCTGTACTGCCCTGGCTTAGCGTCGCGACGGCTTCTTCCAACGTCCGAGGCCCCACAGGCCGTCCATCTGGCACATAAAACTTCTTCTGGGTCCTCAGTCCAGGCAGGAACTTGAAGAACCCTTGGGATCTGAGGGAGTTCTTGTGCCCCGAGACAAACCGGTCGACGTGGTCCATGCCCAGGGCAACGTCCGGAGCCAAGGTAGGGTCAAGGATGGTTTCTGTTGTACTGGGTTATCCACCATCCTTCCCAAACCCGAAAGCCAGGCCTGCTCTGATGACGGTTTGGGCTCGTCTAGCCTGTGGTGGTGCCAGATCAGTTCCAATACCCTCCTGCAGGAGGACACTTCATCGGGAGAACATTCACCAGTATCCAATGAGCCCTCTACCACTTGATCCTCCATGTCGGCTGTATCCTCGTATCCTCGATCACGGATGGATCCGTGGGGGCAGCCGTATCCCTGACATCCGGCCGGCTCGATGGAGCGGCTGTCTCCATCACGGATGGAGCCGCCGAGGCGGAGGTAGCCGTCATGGGTCTACCCCCTCTCGGGGGGAATCCGTGGAAAGTAACTGCCCTGCTGAGCCAGCGGCTGCATCCGATGCCTGGATGGAGCCGGTGAGACTTTGGGTGTGGGAACAATGCTGCCGGGCCGAGCCAGCGGCTGCCTCCGCTGAAGGGATCAAGCTGGTGACTTGCCGGGCAAGGGAAAGTTAGTGTGCCAACGGCAGCATCCGACGTGTGGACGGAGCCGAAGAGACACTGGGCAAGGGCGCGGAAGCGGCTCCAGCGGCCACTGAGGCAGGCACTGGAGCGGCAAGAGCCCTGTTCGACCCGCAAGGGGGAAAAGCCACTTTAGCCCACTTCTTTCTGGAAGACTTCATCTTCTTATTCTTCTTCCTCGTAACCTTGGCCTTCTTCCTCGACGGGCCTGCGTTCGAGCTCAACTTCTTCCTCTTAGACTTCTCTTCCGACGATGACGAGCTGGAGGACGAGGTAACGTCCGAGGTAGACGAAGAGGAAGAGGAGCTATCCGAGTCCTCTGAGTCTTCTGCCACCAACCTAGGGACTTGCAATTGTGCTACCGGGGTGACGGGTTCCATAAAGTCAAGCGGTAGAGCAACCAAAGGCGCCGGAGGCATGCGTAGTGCCCCACGTGAGGCAAACCAGCTAGAGAACTCTTCTCCTTGCCGCATGGGTGACCTGAAGGGCGTCCTTGGCGCCGTCCACACAATGGAGTCGGGGTCCGAAGAGAACGTGGCTTGCCTTTCTCTGTCTAGATCGCCCCCGGAAACCGCTGTTCCTGAAAAGCACTGCCACGATGGGGGGGGAAGGAGCTGTTCCTGACCTCCCCCACACCGGGGTCTTCACTCGAGACGGGTCCTGCGGGCACCAGAACCTCGTCTACGGAAAGCGCTTCCGTCACAACAGCAGACTCCCCACTCGTCTGCGTAAGCACAATGCAATTAGAATTAATGACATCAGACTCATGGGGAACAGCAATGGGCTGTTTCCCCACAACGGACTTACCTCGTCCCCTACCCTGGGTAGGGGAAGGGGAAGGAGAACCTCTCTCCGAAAGGAACTGACGGCGACGTCAACGGCGAACCGATACCAGGCTTCCTAGGCGACCGCTTTGACACCTTTTTCCTCTTTGTTCCGTATAAAGTCCACTGCAGCTCCGGCCAGGACGCACACTCCGGACACGTGGAGGCAGGCAAGCACACTCTGCCTCTATACGAGGAGCACAACGTGTGCTGATCGACGCTCGACTAAGAAAGCCATGCCCCGCATGACTTACCGGCCTTGGGCCCGGGACACCGACGTTGGGATTCCATATGGGAATACACAATCAACACAAGTAACACAAGGAGGGATGTGAATGGGAAAGCACAAAGGGAACACGTGGAACACAATGGTGGGTCGGACGGGATGTGAGCGAGAGAGGCGAGATGTTATCTACGCCGTGACCAGATGCTTACTGGCGACACAGACCTAGTAGCGCACTCTCGCGCGCTGAACCCTGGTCGCTTCAGGGAACGTATCCATCCGCCACTGAGGGACCCGACAAGGGAAAACGGAGATGGGGGAACTGCGCAAAATTCTTGGTCAGTTAGGGAGGAGATCCCAGATACTTCTAAGAAAGTAGTTCAAGGTAAGTACTCCGTGTTGGAACAATTAGTGATAGTGAATGTCTTCAAGAGAGAGGGAACTCACGATATTTCATAAGAATGTCATATGAAGGGATATTATCCTTCCATACAGTAAGCCCTCCCTCCCACAAGCCAAACTCTTTTCAAAGCTAAATTGTCAATAATTTTCATTTCTTTCTGACATTAGGGGATATAATTTGTACAATAATTATCATTACAAAACCTATAAAAATGAGTATATGTGAATTTACTTAAATTCTTTCAGAAAAATTTGTTTTAGGATACGAGCATTTTAGGTTGCTAATTCGCTCCCAGAACAAATCAAAGCCATCAAACAAGGTGCTACTGTATAGATAAGGGGAGGATCATCATAAAAGTTAAAGGTGTGATCCTTTCATAATCTACCACCTAAGTGGTTAATGGTTCAATCTTTTTATTTGAAAATTAAAGTTTAAGATATCAATATTAGAACTGTAATATGTACCATGTAAATTCCATTTTGTTCCCAATACAGTACAATATCTTATTAGAATAAAGGGAATAATCTTTAATGCAAAATTCAACATAGAGAATTGTAGTAAATGTTGATTTTCTTATCATAGTCAGAAATTACTACATATTGTGTTATCTGATTTTCCTTACCTAAACCATTATTGCCGAAAAACTTTCCATTTGAAAAGCACTGCTGATTCCTTATGACAGGACCTAATTGATAAGGATCGCCCGCAAGCACAACCTGACCATCATTTTCAATTATACCTGCCAAAGCTGCAATGCATTCTGGTTCCATAGAATGTCCACACTCATCCAAGAATACATGAGTTATGTGTCCTGGTGGGAATGAGGCAGATGCAATCCTGCAATTAAAGAAAATACAGCATGCAAAGGTTTCATAAAACACTCAAACTCACCGCATGACTACGTAATTGTCTAAATAAAACCAAACAAGAGGTTTAAAGTATTTGAGTTATGAAAAACGAAAGTTAAAATCATGACAATTATATCATAAGACATTTACATGTAAATAATAGGTGTTGTGTCTATCCCATTCAGAACCTACATTTCGTTAATAGTTCTCATATCTAAATCTCAAAACAAGCTACTTTCATAAGTTTTATTTTGGCTTATGAAACTAAAGGAACAGAATAAGCAATCATACTACTGTACATAGTTTATAATGTAACTAAGTAATTTTTTAACCTATTAAGAAAACATGTGTAAAGTACAGGTGTTGTCTCAAGTTATACATGAAAGTAATTTACCCTATTCCAATAGTGTTATAAATACAGCCATGGAAATACAAATATCAGTTGGGTATTTCTTACCTGGCAGCAGTTACAAATGTGCACAAAATGATACGATATCCCTTAAATTCTTCATCATCCATGTTGTAAACCGAGCCATTATCCACATTAGAAATTTCCAAAAGGTCTTTGGGAATGGAGTTACTGAAAGGAAAATCATATTAAGTTTTATATGCTTAAACCCAATATTTTTTATACCTTTTAATAAACCTGTTACCAAAAATGGAAGTCCTAATCATAGTTATGCAATATATGTACTTCTGTGCCCAATGACTGTATTGATGTTCTCATATGTTGTTATTAATTTCTTAATAGTAAAAACAAGCTCCAAAACTTTATTACATTCATTATCAACGTTAAATTCCAAAGAAAATAAGAGAACTCTTAAAACCTACTAAGGTACAAGGCAAATTGTATAATAGAATATGTGTACCTACAAATGTCATTATCAATGGGAAAGCAGGCCCGTAACAGGGGTACAATACAAAAAGTGGAACTACAAAGCATAATCATTATTCAATAAGAAATACATACATACATATACCAAGGCACTTCCCCCAATTTTGGGGGGTAGCCGACATCAAACAATGAAACAAAAAAAGGGGACCTCTCCTCTCTACATTCATTCCAGCCTAACAAGGGACTCAACCGAGTTCAGCTAGTACTGCTAGGGTGCCACAGCCCACCCTCCCCCGTTATCCACCACAGATGAAGTTTCATAACACTGAATCCCCTACTGCTGCTACCTCCGCGGTCATCTAAGGCACCGGAGGAAGCAGCAGGGCCTACCGGAACTGCGTCACAATCGCTCGCCATTCATTCCTATTTCTAGCACGCTCTCTTGCCTCTCTCACATCTATCCTCCTATCACCCAGAGCTTCCTTCACTCCATTCATCCACCCAACCCTTGGCCTTCCTCTTGTACTTCTCCCATAAATTCTTGCATTCATCACCTTCTTTAGCAGACAACCATTTTCCATTCTCTCAACATGGGCAAACCACCTCAACACATTCATATCCACTCTAGCTGCTAACTCATTTCTTTCACCCGTTCTCACCCTCACTACTTCGTTCCTAACCCTATCTACTCGAGATACACCAGCCATATTCTTTAGACACTTCATCTCAAACACATTCAATTTCTCTCTCTCCGTCACTTTCATTCCCCACAATCACTTTCTCATACAGAATTCTCTTTACATTCATGCCAAACCCTATATTTTTTACTACTCCCTTAACTGCCCCCAACACTTTGCATCCTTCATTCACTCTCTGACGTATACCTGTTTCCACTCCACCATTTGCTGCAACAACAGACCCCAAGTACTTAAACTGATCCACCTCTTCGAGTAACTCTCATTCAACATGACATTATACCTCACACCACCTTCCCTTCTCATACATCTCATAACCTTACTCTTACCAACATTAACTCTCAACTTCCTTCTCTCACACACCCTTCCAAATTCTGTCACTAATCGGCCAAACTTCTCTTCCACGTCTGCAACCAGTACAGTATCATCCGCAAACAACAACTGATTTACCTCCCATTCATGGTCATTCTCGTCTACCAGTTTCAATCCTTGTCCAAGCACTCGAGCATTCATCTCTCTCACCACTCCATCAACATACAAGTTAAACAACCACGGCGACATCACACATCCCTGTCCCAGCCCCACTCTCACCGGAAACCAATCGCTCACTTCATTTCCTATCCTAACACATGCTTTACTACCTTTGTAGAAACTTTTTACTGCTTGCAACAACCTTCCACCAACTCCATATGACCTCATCACATTCCTCATTGCTTCCCTATCAGCTCTATCATAAGCTTTCTCCATATCCATAAATGCAACATACACATCCTTAACTTTTGCTAAATATTTCTCGCATATCTGCCTAACTGTAAAAATCTGATTCATATAACCCCTGCCACTTCTAAAACCACCCTGTACTTCTAAGAGCCCTTACACCGAGGACACTAGTGTCCGCCACCAGTGTCGGACACTAGTTGCCTCCCATATTATCAAATGAAGCCTTTCACACGAGGCAACAGCAGTGTCCCAAGCAGACAACTTCCGGGCAACAGATATTTCGGTTTCTCGCTCCCGCAACACGTAGCGGACACTGACGGTTGCCGCCACTCACTGCAAAGCATTGTTTTAAATGGAAGCTTTCACACGTAGCCAACCAGTGTCCGCCACCGCTGCCCACTATCCAGCTTCTCATGCTCAGTTTGACACTCACCATCATCCCATGATGGAAGGAGACGGCCTATCAAGGACAATTTCGAAGAAGGTAGAGGAGAAGCTGAACACGGAGGACCTCATTCGTGAAATAGAAAAATTACCAGCACTATGGGACCCATCTTGTGAGGAATATGCAAATAAGATAGAAAAGCAGAACTGCTGGAATGCAATAATGGTGAAACTCATTCCTGATTTTGAAGAGAAACCCCGACTGAGGTGTGTGAGTGGCTCACTACTTGCCAGGCGGTGTCTTGAGCAAGGACACTAGTGTCCAGCACCGGAGGCGGACACTAGTGTCCTCGTGTGTAAGATGCCTATGATTGCATTCTCTGTTTTATCCTTAATCCAATTAATCAGTACTCTACTATGCACTTTTCCAATTACACTCAACAAACTAATACCCCTTGAATTACAACACTCATGCACATCTCCCTTACCCCCCTTACCCTTATATAGTGGTACAATACACACACAAAGCCAATCTACTGGTACCACTGACAACACAAAACACATATTAAACAATCTCACCAACCTTTCAGGTACAGTCACACCCCCTTCCCTCAACATCTCAGCTCTCACACCATCCATACCAGATGCTTTTCCTACTCTCGTTTCATCTAGTGCTTTCCTCATTTCCTCTCTTGTAATCTCTCTCTCATTCTCATCTCCCATCACTGGCACCTCAACACCTGCAACAGCAATTATATCTGCCTCTCTATTATCCTCAACATTCAGTAAACTTTCAAAATACTCCGCCCACCTTTTCCTTGCCTGCTCTCCTTCTAACAACCTTCCATTACCATCTTTCACTGTCTCTTCAATTCTTGAATCAGCCTTCCTTACTCTCTTCACTTCTTTTCAAAACTTCTTATTCTCTTTATATGAATGACCCAATCCCTGACCCCACCTCAGGTCAGCTGCCCTCTTTTCCTCACTTACCTTGCGCTTTACTTCCACATTTTTCTCTCTATATCTTTCATACTTCTCTACACTATTACTCTGCAGCCATTCTTCAAAAGCCCTCTTTTTCTCTTCCACTTTTACCCTCACTTCTTCATTCCACCATTCACTGCCCTTCCTCATGCTGCCTCCTACAAACTTCTTGCCACACACGTCACTTGCAATCCCAACAAAATTTTCTTTCACTAACTTCCACTCCTCTAAATTACCAGTTTCTCTTACTTTCACTTCGTCATATGCCATTTTTAACCTTTCTTGATATTTACTTTTTACCTGCGGTTTTATTAGCTCTTTAACCCTCACTAGCTCCCTTTTACATCCACCTACTCTATTCCCCCACTCTTTTGCTATAACTAATTTTCCTTCCACTAAAAAATTATCAGACATACCGTTAGCCATACCCCTAAACACGTGCATGTCTTTCAATCTTCCAAACATTCTTTTAGTTATCAACACATAATCCATTAACGCCCTTTCTACCACTCTTCCATTTGCCACTCTTACCCCATGTATAAGAAATAACTCAGGTAATTTAACAAGAAAGTTGCCATTTATGTGAATAAATCATAGTTGGATTGGATGATCCCAAATTTCCTACGCGTTTTTTAAAAGTTTTAACACTTATTCCAATAATTTTACTTAGGGTTGTGGTGGCCTAAGTGGTAACGTCCCTGGCTGGTAAACGCCGGGGCTCAAACTCGATAGTTCCTATGGTCGCTGCAACCTCACCATCCTTGTGAGCTAAGGAGGAGAGGGGTTTGAGGGAGTTTATAGGTCTATGTGCTGAGTTATCAGCAGCCATTGCCTGGCCCTCCCTGGTCGTAACTTGGGTGGCGAGGGGGCTTGGGTGCAGATCATATGTAATATGGTCAGGGCATTGTCCTGCTTGTTAGGGCAATGTCACTGTCCCTTGCCTCTGCCATTCATGAGCAGCCCTTATGGGGAGAAAACCCTCCTCAAGTTTCAACAACTAAATATGAAACTATACCACTCACTCAGTCAATTACATTTAAAATAGATTTCATAATTAATTTCTAAGTTTTTCCTTGCTCAACATTCTTGTGGGAAACTTATATCACATTCAAGTATAATTTCTCAGTCTTCATCATCAGCCGTACTCCAATCACCTCCAATTGAAATACATTACCATCTTAAATCTATCACAGAGCTCTACCTTTTCTTGACATAATTTAATCCTTTTTAAAAACTATAAATCTAAGACACGAGCATACATAAGTCACATGTAACGAAATACTTACAAAACTCGAGACTGGGCATGCATTCGCAGCACCTGCGCTTTAGGGACATGTTCTAATAACCTTTTTGCCATAAGATCAACAGCAGAATTTGATGGTGCAGCAGCCAAGACTCTACTGTTGGGTTGCCGTCTATGAACCTATAAATAAACAAAAATATATATATTACTGTAAATAAAATACTGGAAACCAACAGAATCACTAGAGGATCATTTGGGGCATATTTTAAGATATTGAAAATTTACATAACAGTTTTTAATAATGTCTAAATAAAAATCTTATAAGATTTTTACTTATATAATTTCTTATAGTTTCAAACTAGATTTAACAGATATTTCCTTAACTATAAAGAAATGGTGTTCAGTCACATCATAAAAGGTCAAAATGACCGCCGCTACCACACCGGGGCTGCCTCATTGCAATGTGCAAGTCAAGACTTACGAAAAACACAATATGCAGCTTGTAGTATTCTATACTACTATGCTTTGTACCATAATCTGCATTTTTACATGTGTTTCACTAATGATTACATGAACTTCTATTTAAGATTTTTTGGGAGCAATTTAGAAAAAAAAACTGTAATAATCTTTTCAGTTATCCTAAGGAGCTTTTCTATAATGTAATTGGATTCCACACTTTACCATAAAAAGAGCTTGTTTCTCTGTTTTGAGTAATATTTCTCAATAGTTTCATACATAATTCAAAATTGTGGTTATTTTGGTCGCAATAGCTCTGTTTTCCTTTGGTTTTTTTTTCTCTTAATAACAGTGCTCTGTCCTTGTGTGACCTTACCTAACAACAGGATAGAGCGGCAGGATGAGATAGCCAGGTCAGCATGGCGATTTACTTGAAGGGATTAGCCCAAGGCTCTTAGTGACCAATCAGAAAAGCATCAGAATAAGCATCCATATGTTCGTCTACATATGAGTCTACTCAGTTCTCATCTGTGCACTTCATGAGCTTAGGGAAGAGTGGAGCCTTTTCTATAAATCAAGAAGACTACCCGTCCAGGATCAATGGTGTAGGTAATGTGTAGATTGAGTGCTCTTCAGCAGCAACTCTTATACCAAGAACTGCTTCTATCATGTGGACTCCTGTTCCTTGGCTCGTCTCTCCCTCTACCTCCCTTTCCAAGAAAAGGATAAATCCTCTTCACACGGACTACAGCATACACTATTGACTAACCCACTATATCTTGTGCTCGATTGTCTTCCCTACTCTTGGCTCAGCCTCATAGTTTGTAGAATCTGCTTTCAAATTGGAGGCAATAATTTGTAACGATATAGGAGCTACGCTTCATAAAGTCTTGAGCTGCACAACTGGTTACAGCCTCATCCAATATTACTTCTCTCTCTGGAGGACTTCAATCACAGCGGCTCTGATCATGGCCTCTCTCTTAACCCCTCTTGCCCCATCAGATGCCTTCTTCCTCCCAAGCAGGGTTGCTCTTATCTGATGATCAGCATAAGAATTTCCCAAGTCATTCATATGAGACTTACTACTATCAAGCATTACCCTCTAATAGTTTCCAAGAAAAATAAGATCTGGGGGTTCAAAGAATACATAAATAGGAGTATAAAACTCTCCTTTGATGACAGGAATCCTCCACAGATAAGCAAACACCAGTGCAGGACCTGATGGCACAAGTTCGTAACGTCTCCATTCGTACGTTACTTGGGACAGCCACGAACTCCTTGGATGAATCCTCCTCCCCTTTTTCAGCTGAAAATACCCAGCCCTTCTTCCCATCCCAAGATTAGCGCTAAGAGTACATACTGCCCCGCTTGGAATTTAAGACTACAAGATTAGAATAGAGCCCTCTCTCAATGACTTCCCATTTAAGATTTTTTCCCACAGGCATTCCCCTTCTTCTGCAGGTTTTGCCTCGATGAACATAAACCCCGCTCATTCTTTGCCTCTTCCCTCTCCAGGATGGGAGGAGTTGAACGCTTGGTGATTGATAAGACCAGGGGAGTACCCACTCAGAAGACCTGTGTCAAGTGGCAGTGCAATCAGATGAGAGGAAAAAACGAGGGTAACAAATATACAAAGATCATCATTTAAGCTGGAGGACCCAGAAACTTCTGTTAAAGTGAACCTATCAATGAAGAAGTCTGCTGCAAGGCCCTATGTAGGAGTGGGAAACAACCCCAATGGTAAACCTCTTAATAGCTTCCTAAAATTACAGGCTACCACCTGAAAAGGTTAGATCAGCCTGCAAAGCTTGCATGAAGCTCATTACCCTGGACCCAGCAGTAGCTTGAGGACTTACCAAACCTACCAACAGATATTACAAAAGCCTTTCCCTTATGGATGTTTATATTTGGGGTCATGGAGGCCATTCATGGGGTGTAACTGGGGCATGCCACAACAATTGAGCCATAATGCAGAAATTAAGAGGCTAGATAGTAAAATAGAAGAATGGATGTGGGAGCGCAGTTAAGAGCCAAAGGGACACTGCTAGGACCTTTTAATAATGACAACAGAGCATGCATGAGGTACACTAACAGCACTACCCTCCTACAGGGTTGCCCCTATGAAGGAGACTCTTGAGACACCCACATTATCTATAGATTTCATGAGAGGCTAGAGGCTTTCAATCTTTATAGATGAAGACTATCAAGCTTGGCCTCAAAGGGTTTTTATTTTCATTTTTTGTCACACCATGTAGAAGATCTGCAACTATATTTCATGTACCAGGGAAAGTGGTCAAAGTTTGCTTGGTGTAACCAGACATCCGTACCTGCCTCTTCACATGGTATCTATTTATGATTATTATCATTATTACTTGCTAAGCTACAACCCTAGTTGGAAAAGCAATATGCTATAAGCCCAGGGGCTTCAACAGGGAAAATAGCCCAGTGAGGAAAGGAAACAAGGAAAAATAAAATATTTTAAGAAGAGTAACAACATTAAAATAAATATCTCCTTTATGTACTGAGTTCTTGCTGGTCTTGGCCTGTCAGACATCACTACCCACAAGGAGGATTGGACTACTGAATCTTTTGCCCAGGATTTATGACCAAAACATGAAGGTCTGGTCCATCGAGTATCATGTCTCTCCCTTTCAGTATCTAGGATCAACAAGCAGCAAAAGATGGGGACTTGTAACAGTGTTCTGTCAAGATGTTAAGGGAATACCTGTAAAAGAAAAGCTGATTCCTTCAGGCTTTCCTGGAATACAAGACAGCTAAGTCACCCTGATTATCCAGGCCTATGTAAGACCTTCCAGGCTGGACCGAGATCACCTGAAGGCAAAGGCAAAAAGAGGCACAATTTTCACTTTAGTGGCTCTTTAACATTATCTAGAATTAGTGGCCTTTTGCAAAACCAAAACTTAATCAGCAGTTCCCCATTGCCAAAATTTAGCATTCTTCATATTGTGAAAATGACAAAATATTGCTCAAACTATGATGAATATATTATGATAGTCTGGCTTCAACGTTAGTCTTGTTACTTTTAACATATTTTGAATAAAATGATTGAACCTTTACAACAAAATATATATGCAAGAAAATACAAATATACCCAAATATAGCCTTTGGTCCAGACATGCACACCTACCTGCTTGATAGCTTCCACAACAGTGACTGTCTTTCCCGTTCCTGGAGGTCCAAAAATGACATATGGGGCTGGTTTTGATGTCCCAGCAAGAATGTTACAAACTGCCTCCATTTGCTGCTTATTCTCTTGGATTTTACGATTGAATGGCCTGATAAAGCAACTCAGTATGTCAACATGTGAAAAAAAGTATTTTCATAATGTTTCTTACTTTAAACTGGATTATTCATCATCTGCAAATTCTATGTTAACAAATTTGAAATATATTATACACCTACTTGTCTGTTTAAACTTTAAATATTTCTCTAAAGCTGTATATTGATTTACAGACATACTAATGTTCTAAAATAGGTCAAAATTCTTACATTTCTTAAACCTAATCAAATGCCCAAAACTCAGAATGAGAAAGTGTTATGAAAACAATTAAAAATTATAAGAATAAATGTGTAATAATCAACTTGAGCTACTTACAATATCTCAGCTGTAGGTGGTGATGTGCTGGGCGCAACAGGAAACAACAAATTGGATAACGAGAGTTCTTTTGCAAGGACAACGGCTCGATGACTTACACGCAATGGATGACGGTTGAAAGTAAATTCTACGCTGACTTTCATGTTGTCAATGAATGTCTTCATAAATCTGAAAAAGAACATTATGTTAACAGTTTGCCTTGAGTACTGTACTAAATTATAATTAACATTTCTAAATTAATCCAAAGTGGAAGTATTTCATGCAACAGCAGAGAAGATTGGTCTTGTGAGGCAACCCTCTTTCGACACTTCAGTAGCTAAAGCCACAGATCTGTAAACAATTCTTGCTTAGTCATCCTATTGTTTGATGTAGCACTGAACTTGACTACCACTGCCCAAATCATTAAGAACAAAGGAGAAACATATAGATCGAGATTCAACCAGTCCTGTGACAAACCTTCACCTTTCGTGCTAATGGATCTGGAACTGGAGTGCAGTACATCTTTATCGCTCAGAAAATACATCCAGTTCATTCATATAAAGAAGTAAGATAAAGTAAGAAGCATACGAAAAGCAGTAGTTTTAATCCAAATGACAAGGGTAAGACATTGGTCTTCCACACCAATTCCAAATCTCTGGACACATTAAAGGATGCAAAAAGAAGTTTATTTAGAAGAATCTGTTGTTTCCTGTTTAACTGATCTTCTAAAAAGTTCCCCAGAATAAACTAAGGTAGAAGATTTATTCTCCTCAACATTGTCAAAGATAAGAGAACTTTGTTATCCAAAACAGAGATTCCGTCCAGGTTCCCCTTTGTTTGTAAATGTAAGCCTGTGCTGTCTGAATACACCGCCATAAACGTCCCCATCACCAGAGATTCTTGAGCACTGCCTAGAGTTCCAGGCTACAGATATGTAGCACTGATTCTTACTTCAACCAACTCTATGAAATTGAAAAAAATGATTCTTACTTCAACCAACTCTATGAAATTGAAAAAAATGATTCTTACTTCAACCAACTCTATGAAATTGAAAAAAATGAGTCACTCCCCTCCCTTTTTTGGAAAGCCTCAGTAAATGCGAATATGCCCTAAAACCTTACATCGCTACAAGATACTTGAAACCAATTGACAAGGACCATCCCACTATTTCACCAGTAGTAATTAGTTCTACATAAATGGAACAAAAGCCATTTTCAGATCAGATATTTTATTCCAATGACAATGGAATAGAACTGGAATTACCTCATCTTAAGGCAACTCATAAATAAACTTCTCTTGATATGCCATGGTCCTCAGTCACCTTATCTGCATCAAAACTGACAATACTTTCATCTACTTGAACTTCTTAATTAACAGAATGATGGACTAAATCCTCTTTTCCAATGGAAAATCCCGAAAAGGAATTATTGCTACTATCATACCCAAAATATAGTCCTTCGAGTAGGAATCAGAAGACTTATTCATGAGGATCAGAAATCCTAACCTTTTCAATAACCTGAGTAACCAAAGTTGCTGTACCAGAATCTTTTTCCTAACCTTCTCAATAACCTGAGTAACTAAAGTTACTGAACCTGAATCTTTTTCATAACCTCATTAACTCGAGTAAAAGTTCCTGAACAAGAATCTTTTTCCTAACCTTCTCATTAACCCGAGTAACCAAAGTTCCTGAACCTGAATCTTTTTCCCAACCCTCAATAACACGAGTAACCAAAGTTCCTGAACCTGAATCTTTTTCCCAACCCTCAATAACACGAGTAACCAAAGTTCCTGAACCTGAATCTTTTTCCCAACTCTCAATAACCCGAGTAACCAAAGTTGCTGAACATGAATTTTTTCCTAAGATACATTCAAAAGTACCCAAACATCGGAGTACAACACAATTTGGTGTCCTGTAACTTCAGTCATTTCAAGAAGGGACCATATCATCTTGGTGAATACTTAAGATTGAAGGCATTTAAAGGAGTAAATCTTTGAATAGTTCATTGATTAGAGATGAATAGGAATCAGAAAGTAAATGTCAAGCTTTCAAACATTCCCCATCTATCCTCACGGACTTTTGTAGGCATTTCCAGAGAAAACTTGGTGAGGACTGAATACCTGTTCAGAACAGACACATCCAAACTGGCCTCTGATCCCACCAAAAACACCATGGGAAGTCTACTAGGAGCAACCTCTGATAAAACGCTGGGGAGGTATCTAAAACATTGTCCATCCCATTCTTTTCTAGAAGTTTTATAATCTCTAAATTAAAACGATCAGCTTCAGTTAAATTTTTTTTTTTAGATATGTTGGAAATGGAAGGTGTCCCTTAAACATAGGAGGACTTGAGGTCAGAGGAATTCAAAATTATTCCTTTAACACAGATAGGAACCAAGGATTGTGATAAGTTTTTCAAACCTGATGAAAATGGGAGTCTTCCCATTAGGACCTCTAGGGATCCCCATCATTACGTTTTTCTATAAGACTGACAAGTCCTGTTGGCATTGCATTAGAATGTCTGCTGGAGTAAAACCCCGAAGGCCTAACACTATTCAGTAAAGAACCTTTAGGAGTGATAGCAACAAAAATTTCTTTGAAGTAGCCACTGAACGGTGGGGAGAAAACGCAGGTCTTCGTGAAATTGACCTTGGAAAATAACTTGGGTTCTGGAGGCTACCTGAACTACAACATTATGAATACTATTTTTTTCTAATATGGACCAAAATATAGTTCACAAACACTGCAGTAGCCTGGAGAGACCTATCCAAAATAGTTTCAGCTTAACAGGTTAAATAATCTAAAATAAATTTACGATCAAGATGATTTGCAAACTTTTCTGTCATTAGTCAAAAGAACCCATTTTAGTCTCCGCAAAAGATAAAACTTAAGCTATACTCCATATTCTTTTGCCAAGAGAACACATTTCTTTAGTCCATAAACTTGAAAAACCTACATTCAAGAATTTCCTTTTGTTCACATTCATAATGGAATCAAAAGAACCAGAAAATGAGCTAATTATGGAAAAAAAAAAAATAAGATGGGAGGTAAACTAGTAGTCTTACTTTCCACCTGGGACAGCAACTCATCAACTCTGTGAAAAATTAAAAAACTCTTTGGACTATAGGTCATCTTAGAAGCAGCAGCAAATGATGAAATAATAAAATAAGAATCATTAGCACTCACTGGACCAATCTATTTACATACATTTCTGCGGTAAGCTTTCTCAAAAACTGAAATGGAGATTTCTCACTCGATTCTTTCTATCTCTTCTTGTTCCCTCAGCTTCCCGATCGGGCTCCAAAAAATCTTCCAAACTGGAAGCATCAAGCCTTCCCGGTTGTTTATTACCCTTTGAGCCTAAGCCAGGAAAAGAACTTGTTTTGGCAGTAAAGATAATACTCACCACCTTAACAATATTGAGAAATATAGAGATGAGCAAGTGGCTGAACCCATACAAGGCTGATCCCTACTGCAAACTGAAACATGGAGCAACCATTTCTCAGCTCCAACCAAAGCTTTTATGGGGGACTTTAATAACTGTAAATCATGGTCCACAGGAACCACTCGATATGTTGCTTTGTTAAGAAATGTAATGAAAGGTTGTTTATGAGCGCTGACTTCAGGGGACGGATGGATAATAGGATCCACCCTGCCAGGCGGTATTCTACTGCAGAATCCACTGGTTGTAAATAGTTGACCAGATCACAGAAATGTAAAGGTTTTGCAACAGAAGGGCCTGAAGTAATCTGAAAGAGATAGACTAAAGGAGAGGCTACCAACTATATAATGCGCTGTGCACTAACAGAACCTTTATTGAGTGGTACACTAAAACCACTAGCCAGATTCTTAAGGACAGCCTATGATTCAAACCAGGCCAGGTTAGGCGAGGATTGCTGTCTATGGCTAAGGGCTAACTGGTTTTCAATAAAATGTTTATAAGGCTTATTAATAAAAATTGCTCTTTGGTAATAGCCAGCGTGAAATCAGCAACCTCATTTCTCAGAGTTCTCTTGCTTGAGGGTACATTCGGGCACACTTCTATCTAATTTCTCTTCTTCTTGTTTTGTTAAAGTTTTATAGTTTATATAGAAAATATTTACTTTAATGTTATTACTGTTCTTAAAATATCTTATTTTTCCTTGTTTCCTTTCCTCACTGGGCTAATTTCCCTGTTGAAGCCCTGGGCTTATAGCATCCTGCTTTTCCAACTAGGGTTGTAGCTTAGCAAGTAGTAGTAGTAGTAGTAGTAGTAGTAGTAGTAGTAGTAGTAGTAGTAGTAGTAGTAGTAGTAGTAGTAGTAAATAATAAATAATTTACAACAATAATAATAATAATAATAATAATAATAATAATAATAATAATAAAGTAGCCTGGTCTTCTCTGGCTTTTTCCCTGAATTACATTTGACATTTTTTTTTTAATGAGAACAGATACTAACAGAAAATAACCCTTCAAAAGCAGAGCTGAGAGGGAACTATATACTTACAACAGTTACTCAAATCACACTTTTGCCCCTAGTACATGACAGAACGAGAATGAGGACCATTATCACCCAGCAATACAGCCATCAAAAAGTCCTCACAAGAAGGCATAGAGGCCAGAAGAAATTCCCTTTACTATAAAAATCAATACCCATTGCTATAATATTTATAAAGAATTTCTATAAAACTTCCAAAAAACACAATCACAATCTGAAGTGAAGTTATGCACTTGAACTTGGAGATAAAAAAACTGAAAGACCTGGTACTATTGCCATATAACATCATATGTTCCTAATACTACACTAAAGGAGCAGGGCTATTACAAAGAAAGAATATGGGGAAATTTTCAGTTTTAGGGTAGATATCAACATTGAACCAGTTAACCAGCTTTGAGAAAGAGGCAATATGAACACCCGGGAAGGTTCATACAAATTATGTGACCTACTGGTCTAGTTCAACTACTACATACATATACCAAGGCACTTGCCCCAATTTTGGGGGGTAGCTGACATCAAATAAATGAAAAAAAGGGGACCTTTCCCCTCTACGCTCCTCACAGCCTGACGAGGGATTGAACCGCGTTCAACTACTATATGATAATATTAGCATACTTGTTACTATGAAGTGTTATAAAAGATTAGTGAAAGCCATACTGTTATCAAACTTAAATCACTATGCAAAATAGCTTTTAAAATGACTTAAAGTTTGAGTTATAGTGGTTTCATGTGACAAAAAAGGTTACATTAATTATATCATAGTATTTCACCTAACTTAATCCCATTTTACATGTTTACCTTATACAGTAAGCCGTTTAGAATGTTGTTTAAGAGTATTACTCTTAAAAAAATTGCTACTTACTGGTCACTCAAAGCCAAATAGATAGATTTATCATTCACTTGATGAACTACGCCTTCATACACAGGTTTCTTTTTCCCATAATAAGTTACAAAGACACTATCTCCTCTCAATACAGATGGCCTTTTTTCAGCTAATCCCAACACCTGTAAAATAAAAGTATATAAATTATATGCAAGACTGACCATGTTCAACAGATTTCATTTGTTCATCACTGATATGTTTCTACTCTGAGTAACAATAACACAGTTGTTAGGAACTATCGAAGGGCCTGGGTATAGTTATCAAACTAAAAGACTTGTCCCTCTGTTTAATAATTCTAATAATATTAATATTTTCAATTCTGTATATGAAGTAAAAATATAGAAACCGGATGAAATAAAAACTTCCAAACCCTATCAACATAAGTCAATACACTATTTAGTATGGTCACTTTCCCTTAGCTCAGCAGAGCTATGATAAACATAATAATTTCAGAACAGAAATCCAGAATCTACCTTGCAAAGAAATAGATATTTCAATATTAGCCAAGCTATGGCTGTTGATTACTCAATATATCTTTTATTGCTTTCTCAAAAGTAGGAAAACCATTCACTAAATTGGGAGCAATATTTCTTATACAAAAAAACATTACAAACACAGTTATTGCTAGTATGTGATCTCTTCTTTAAGGTTTTCACACTCAAAACTAGACAGAAGCTATAGTTTAATACCTTTCAACAAATAAAATAAAGTGAAATAAACATGCAAGAAAACAAAATCTTATTTATGGTGATCAATCTATTCTGAAGTGTTTCAATTCTTTCATTCTACTTTGTTTTGCATATTGCTCTCCTATCTGGTGTTCTGCTACTGATTCCCATCTTAATGTGTTGGACAGGAACTTTAGGTCGATTGAAATTCTTATTCCTGATCTAGATATTAATCTTTGGCACCACCGATCAATTAGTTCGTCCGCATGTTGTACACGATTTTTCATAATTCTGTCTATCCTTTACATTCAGGTCTTCCAGGACAGTACCATCTTGTTCATAACACTAGGTATGCAGTTGATTTTAATAGTCATGCCCTCTCCATCATGTAGCTCAATGCTACACAGTATTCTATAAGTTCTATTCCAGCTGTGACCAAGTTGTGGAATGATCTTCCTAATCAGGTAGTTGAATGGGAAGGCTGACTTAAGTCTATTTTTATAGTTTATATATGAAGGATCTGTTTTAATGTTGTTACTGTTCTTAAAATATACTATTTTAACTATTCATCTTTTTCATATTTCCTTTTTTCTTTTTCCTCACTGGGTTATTATTCCCTGTTGGAGCCCTTGGGCTTATGGCATCATGCTTTTCCAACAAGGGTTATAGCTTAGCTAATAATAATAATAATAATAATAATAATAATAATAATAATAATAATAATAATAATAATGGGGTACTCTTTCACAAAGGTAGTGAGGACACGACATCTAACAACACCAAGTACTAACCATTAGTTCAACACACGGCACCCGCGAGTAGTTGTGAGCAGGCACTTTCTTTAACCTAGCTTCTGGCATGCTGTAGAACTGGATATCTTTTTCCATTTGCATTTCTTCAATCCAGAGCATTGTTTGGAACCACTCCTGATAGCTCTTCTCAGATAATCCGCCTTTCATTAGCATCCTAGAAAATAAAGTGATATTAATACGATTATGCTACAGTTCATCCATTTCATCACTAACTGATCTCTTTATGGTTTGAGACATGCTAAAGAAAAAGAATTCCTACCTGACCTGTATACACCTAGGATCTCGAGGAAACTTTGTCACTTTGCACACAATTCATTCATACTTAGCCAATTCAATCATATCAAAAATTTTAAGTAATTTTTATTTTTCCTAACATACTTACCAAGAACTACTTTCTTAGGAGTCACTGGTGATCTCCTCTCCATCGACCAGAGTTTTGAGTAAGTTACCCCCCCACTCCGCGCTCTAAGTAGCCTTGCCCCCGGCATCAAGGAATGTGCCCCGAGGGTAGGATTAAGGTAGGTCACTTGGTTGCTGGGTCAGCATCCTCATTAAGTTCTATTGAATTAGCATAATGCTAGCAAGGGAAGAGAGGCACTCGGGGAAGGAAGGGAGGGCCATTACATGAAAGTAGTTCTCGGTAAGTATGTTAGGAAAAATAAAAATTACTTAAAATTTTTGATTTGTTCCAACACGAATACTTACCTCGAACTACTTTCTTAGGAGACTTACACTTCAGGAGGAGGGAGTGCTATTCTGACCCACTGACCCGGCCGTGGAGGCCAAAAGGCCTCTGGATAACGGGACCTACTAGAGAGCGGAAGCGAGGGTAACTACACAAAAATTCACGTTAGTGTCTAAGTACTCGCCCTTTGAAAAATGTTTTGATAATAAAATAAATTTTTGAATATACTTACCCGGTGATTATATAATCTGCAGCTCGACAGAAAACTCTACGTAAAAAATCCGCCAGCGATCGCTATGCAGGTAGGGGGTGTACTTCAACAGCGCCATCTGTCGTGCAGGTACTCAGTACTCATTGTAAACAAAGAACTCAATTTTCTCCTCGGTCCACTGCGTCTCTATTGGGGAGGAAGGGAGGGTCCTTTAATATATAATCACCGGGTAAGTATATTCAAAAATTTATTTTATTATCAAAATAACATTTTTCAATATTTAACTTAGCCGGTGATTATATAAGCTGATTCACACCCAGGGGGGTGGGTAGAGACCAGCAATAAATGTTTACATTAATATGAGCTAAGGATTTTTTATTTCATTTTAGAAGTTATCAAAATAACAAACATAAAATAAATAAGTACCTGGTAAGGAAGTCGACTTGAACAATTACTCTGCCTTTTAAAGTACGTCTTCCTTACGGAGCCTCGCGATCCTCTTAGGATGCTGAGCGACCCCTAGGATCTGAAGTATGAAGGGTTGCAACCCATACCACAGGACCTCATCAAAACCTCTAATCTAGGCGCTTCTCAAGAAAAGAATTTGACCACCCGCCAAATCAACCAGGATGCGAAAGGCTTCTTAGCCTTCCGGACAACCCAAAAACAACAATAAAAACATTTCAAGAGAAAGATTAAAAAGGTTATGGAATTAGGGGATTGTAGTGGTTGAGCCCTCACCCACTACTGCACTCGCTGCTACGAATGGTCCCAGGGTGTAGCAGTTCTCGTAAAGAGACTGGACATCTTTAAGATAAAAAGACGCAAACACTGACTTGCTTCTCCAATAGGTTGCGTCCATTATACTTTGCAGAGATCTATTTTGTTTAAAGGCCACTGAAGTTGCGACAGCTCTAACTTCATGTGTCCTTACCTTCAGCAAAGCTTGGTCTTCCTCACTCAGATGGGAATGAGCTTCTCGTATTAACAGTCTGATAAAATAGGATAAAGCATTCTTTGACATAGGCAAAGATGGTTTCTTAACTGAACACCATAAAGCTTCTGACTGTCCTCGTAAAGGTTTAGTTCGTCTTAAATAGAACTTAAGAGCTCTCACAGGGCATAAGACTCTTTCTAGTTCATTTCCAACCATATTTGATAGGCTTGGAATATCGAACGATTTCGGCCAAGGACGAGAAGGTAGCTCGTTTTTGGCTAGAAAACCAAGTTGTAAAGAACATGTAGCCGTTTCAGATGAAAATCCGATGTTCCTGCTGAAGGCGTGAATCTCACTGACTCTTTTAGCTGTGGCTAAGCAAACCAGGAAAAGAGTCTTTAAAGTGAGATCTTTAAAGGAGGCTGATTGTAGCGGCTCGAACCTGTCTGACATAAGGAATCTTAGTACCACGTCTAAATTCCAACCAGGTGTAGCCAAACGACGCTCCTTCGTGGTCTCAAAAGACTTAAGGAGGTCCTGTAGATCTTTGTTGTTGGAAAGATCTAAGCCTCTGTGACGGAAGACTGATGCCAACATGCTTCTGTAACCCTTGATAGTGGGAGCTGAAAGAGATCTTTCTTTCCTCAGGTATAAAAGGAAGTCAGCTATTTGAGTTACAGAGGTACTGGTCGAGGATACTGATACTGACTTGCACCAGTTTCGGAAGACTTCCCACTTCGATTGGTAGACTCTAAGGGTGGATGTCCTCCTTGCTCTAGCAATCGCCCTGGCTGCCTCCTTCGAAAAGCCTCTAGCTCTCGAGAGTCTTTCGATAGTCTGAAGGCAGTCAGACGAAGAGCGTGGAGGCCTTGGTGTACCTTCTTTACGTGTGGCTGACGTAGAAGGTCCACCCTTAGAGGAAGAGTTCTGGGAACGTCCACTAGCCATCGAAGTACCTCGGTGAACCATTCTCTCGCGGGCCAGAGGGGAGCAACTAATGTCAACCTTGTCCCTTCGTGAGAGGCGAACTTCTGCAGTACCTTGTTGACAATCTTGAACGGGGGGAATGCATATAGGTCTAGATGCGACCAATCTAGGAGAAAGGCATCTATATGAACTGCTGCTGGGTCCGGGATTGGTGAGCAATAAATTGGGAGCCTCTTGGTCATCGAGGTTGCGAAGAGATCTATGGTAGGCTGGACCCATGTGGCCCACAGTCTCTTGCACACATCCTTGTGTAGGGTCCATTCTGTTGGAATGATTTGTCCCTTCCGACTGAGGCAATCTGCCATGACACTCAAGTTGCCTTGGATGAACCTCGTTACTAGTGAAAGGTTTAGATCTTTTGACCAGGTGAGGAGGTCCCTTGCGATCTCGTACAACGTCATAGAGTGGGTCCCTCCTTGCTTGGAGATGTACGCCAAAGCCGTGGTGTTGTCCGAGTTCACCTCCACCACTTTGCCTTGAAGGAGAGACTTGAAGCTTTTCAAGGCCAGATGAACTGCCAGTAGCTCCTTGCAGTTGATATGCATTGTCCTTTGACTCGAGTTCCAAGTTCCCGAGCATTCCCGACCGTCTAATGTCGCGCCCCAGCCCGTGTCCGATGCGTTCGAGAAGAGAACGTGGTTGGGAGTCTGAACAGCCAGGGGCAGACCCTCTCTGAGGCTGATACTGTCCTTCCACCAAGTCAGGGAAGACTTCATCTTCTCGGAAATGGGGATCGAGACCGCTTCTAGCGTCTTGTCCTTTTTCCAGTGAACAGCTAGGTGATATTGAAGAGGACGGAGGTGTAGTCTTCCTAACGATACGAACTGTTCTAGGGATGATAGCGTCCCTATCAGACTCATCCACTGCCTGACTGAACATCGTTCCTTCTTCAGCATGTTCTGGATGCATAACTGGGCTTGACTTGTTCTGGGGGCCGACGGAAAAGCCCGAAAAGCTAGACTGTGAATCTCAATCCCTAAATACACAATAGTTTGGGATGGGACCACTTGAGACTTTTCCATATTGACCAGGAGACCCAATTCCTTGGTCAGATCTAGAGTCCACTTTAGATCCTTCAGACAGCGACGACTGGAAGAAGCTCTTAGAAGCCAGTCGTCCAAATAGAGGGAGGCTCTGATGTCCGCTAAATGAAGGAATTTGGCTACATTCCTCATCAGCCTCGTAAACACAAGAGGAGCTGTGCTTAGGCCAAAGCACAGGGCTTGAAACTGGTAGACAACCTTTTCGTAAACAAATCTCAGAAAAGGTTGGGAGTCTGGGTGGATGGGGACGTGAAAGTATGCGTCCCTTAGGTCTAAAGAGACCATCCAGTCTTCCCTTCTGACCGCTGCTAGAACGGACTTTGTGGTCTCCATGGAGAACGTCTGCTTTGTGACAAAGACATTCAGCGCACTGACGTCTAGCACCGGCCTCCACCCTCCTGTCTTCTTTGGCACTAAGAAGAGACGGTTGTAGAAGCCCGGGGTTTGATGGTCCAGGACTTTGACTACCGCTCCCTTTTCTAGTAAGAGAGACACCTCCTGTTTCAATGCTCGTCTCTTGTCTTCCTCTCTGTACCTGGGAGAGAGATCGATGGGAGACGTTGCTAGAGGGGGTTTTCGTACAAACGGGATCTTGTAACCCTCTCTGAGCAACTTCACAGATTGTGCATCTGCGCCTCTCTTCTCCCAGGTCTGCCAGAAGTTCTTGAGTCTGGCTCCCACTGCTGTCTGAAGAAGCTGGCAGTCAGACTCTGCCTTTAAAGGACTTGGTTCCTTTCTTATTCCCACGTCTCCCTTCGGCACGAGCACCTCCTCTGCAGGAGGCTCTGCCACGAAAGGGCGGAATAAATCTGGACGCTGGAGTGTCCATCCTTGGTCTTGACAAGGTAGGCAAAGGGGTGGCTTTGCGGGCAGAGGACGCAACCAGGTCATGGGTGTCCTTCTGTATCAAAGAAGCAGCAATCTCCTTAATCAAGTCCTCTGGAAAAAGGCACTTAGAGAGAGGAGCAAACAGAAGTTCTGATCTTTGACACGGTGTCACTCCAGCCGACAGGAAAGAGCAAAGGTTCTCACGCTTCTTGAGGACTCCGGATACGAACGATGCCGCAAGCTCACTAGATCCGTCACGTATGGCCTTGTCCATGCAGGACATGTTGAGCAAGGAAGATTCCTTCTCAGTCGGGGAGATCTTCCTGCTCAAAGCTCCCAGACACCAGTCCAAAAAGTTGAAGACTTCGAAGGCTCTAAAAACTCCTTTCAACAGATGGTCTAGGTCCGAAGGTGACCAGCATATCTTAGAGCGTCTCATGGCTAGCCTGCGGGGAGAGTCTACAAGACTTGAGAAGTCGCCCTGGGCAGAGGCAGGAACTCCCAAGCCGAGAACTTCTCCCGTGGCATACCAGACGCTCGATCTGGAAGAGAGTTTAGCAGGGGGAAACGTAAAGGCTGTCTTCCCTAGACTCTTTTTGGACTGCATCCAATCTCCTAAAACTCGTAAAGCTCTCTTGGACGAGCGTGCGAGGACTAGTCTAGTAAAGGCAGGCGAGGATGACTGCGTACCTAAAGCAAACTCTGACGGAGGAGAGCGCGGAGCCACAGACACAAACTGGTCCGGAAACATCTCTTTGAACAGAGCAAGAACTTTTCTAAAGTCCAAAGAGGGTTGTGTGGACTTGGGCTCGTCAAGGTCCGAATGTGGTTCATCAACGTGTGCCGCATCGTCATCATCAGAGAGTCCATCATCCGAGAATTGAGGAGGAAGCGGCAATGGAGTAGGTATCGGCTGGTCAGCTGAGTCCGGTCGCACGGGTGCACGCGTGACTGAACCGGACGCAACGTCATGGAACTGTTGCCCAGTCTGTGAGCTGGCAACAACCATAGCAGCGCGGGGACGCACAGCGTCTACTCCAGACTGTCTAGTCTGATGTGGGCGAGCAGAGGCAACCACACTGGGTTGCGGAGGTTGACGCACCGTGTCAAAATAAAACAACTCTGACGGTTGTTGTACCTCGCGAACGTCAACGGAAGGTTCCGTGCGTCGCTGAACGTCAACATGCGGCTGGCAGGGTACACTGGAACGCATGGGTGGCGGGACTCTCTCAGCTGGAGTGCGCAAGAAGGTCGCCTCAGCGTCCACAGGACGCACAACCGTGGTTGGTTGTAGGCAAGAGGTTGGTGCAGCAGCAACCTTCTCCGCACGAAAGTCCTGCATCAGAGACGTTAATTGGTACTGCATGGTCTGCAGCAAAGACCACTTAGGGTCTGCAGGAGCAGGTGCGGCGACAGACGGTGTAACTGCCTGAGGCGGTACCGCTTTGCCTCTCTTAGGAGGTGAGCAGTCATCGGAAGACTGCAGCGAGTCCGAACTGACCCAGTGGCTACAACTGGGCCATTGGACTTGCGCGGAAGGGACCGACTTGCGCTTAAGAGGTCGTGAGACCTTGGTCCATGGTTTCTTACGAGAAACCTCTTCCGCAGACGAGGAATAAATGGGCTCTCTCGTCTTTGTGTGGGTGGGGCGATCTTGGGTAGATACGCCCGAAACCACGGAGGGAACGTCTGTTCGCTGATTAAAGCCTCTCGAACCCATTGGTCGTACGACATTGCTTCTCCCCTGGACTTGGGAGCTTGCAAGAGGTCCCGGACTAGGAGGACGACAGGCACGAACAGACGAACCCTCAAGCGCAACACTATCCACAACACTATCACTCACTTTATCACTTCCCACTGCACTCTTACACTTCAGCTCCTTGACGTCCGCCATGAGCTGGTTACGGTCACTAGCCAAGGACTCAACTCTCTCACCCAGAGCTTGGATGGCACGCATCATATCAGCCATCGAAGGTTCCTGAGTGCCAGAAGGGGGATTAGGAGCAACCACTACAGGGGAAGGAATAGGTTGTGGGGCATGAGGAGAGGAAAAATCAACAGAACGAGATGAACTTCTCCTGACTCTATCTCTCTCTAGCCTACGTGTATATTTCTGGAATTCGATAAAATCGAATTCCGAAAGCCCAACGCATTCCTCACATCGATCTTCCAATTGACAGGTTTTATCCCGACAATTGGAACAAACGGTGTGAGGATCGATAGAGGCCTTCGGAAGACGCCTTGAACAGTCCCTAGCATTACACTTCCTGAATTTTGGGACTTGAGAAGGGTCAGCCATTTTGAATTGGTCAAAGGGGAATTCAAAAACTATCCAAAGTCATCAACAAATAATCCGATATCAAAAAAAGAATGCAAGGATTTATTGAAGAGAAAGCCTGCACAGCGAAAGCTCAAAACTAGAAACGTGTACTTCACCAAATAGTTGTGAAAACAAATCCAGTTAGCAACAGCGAATTAGTAGGTCTTGCCGGTAGCATGACAGAGAGAAAATTGAGTTCTTTGTTTACAATGAGTACTGAGTACCTGCACGACAGATGGCGCTGTTAAAGTACACCCCCTACCTGCATAGCGATCGCTGGCGGATTTTTTACGTAGAGTTTTCTGTCGAGCAGCAGAGCTGCAGCTTATATAATCACTGGCTAAGTTAAATATTGAAAAACTTCTTTTGATGTTCCTTCTCGAAGCGCAGCCGTGAAGAATGTGTTATTTTCTGGGAACAGACGGTACTCCCCGAAGAGGCAAGTAAGCAACTGGGTAGGAGGTAGGAAACCGCACTTGTGCCTACCGGTCGCTAGTCTTGAATGCGCCTGGGGTTTTACCGTTACACCGCTTGGAGGGCGGAGATGACTGTTCCAATGGAGAACCCGTCCAAGGATTTTCTTGAGTAGTCCTTGAGGTAGTGGGCAGTAAAGGTTGACTGGTTCAACCAAGTACCTGCTCGCAGGATTTGCTCTACTGCCATGTTTTTCTCAAAGGCTAAGGAGGTGCTCAGGCCCCTGATGTCATGAGGTCTGGGAGTGCCTGGCACTGCTATGCCATCCTCCTTGTAGGTTCTGGCGATAACCTGTCTCAACCAGAAGGAGATGGTGTTTTTGGAAACTTGTTTCTTCTTAATACCTGTAGAAACGAAGAGGCTCTTGATGCCTGGTCGGAGATGCGCTGTCCTTTCCAGGTATTTCCTAATTGTTCGCACTGGGCACAATTTTAAGTCTTCTGCATTGCCTGTCTTAGGGATGGCAGGAATTGAGAAAACCTTCAAACCTCGGGTCCCAGACTGCTGGGTTCTGAGTCTTGGCCACAAAAGAAAGCACGAACTTGAAGGATATTTCTTTCCACCCCTTTGAGTGAGAGACGTCGTATGACAGTCCATGGATCTCTCCCACTCTCTTAGCGGACGCCAAGGCCAGCAAGAAGACGGCCTTGAGGGTGAGATCTTTGTCTACGATATCCTTCAAGGGTTCAAAGGGAGGACGGCACAGCATCTTCAGGACCTTGGCTAAGTCCCACTGGGGCACCCTCCTCGCCTGAGGGGGGCAAGACTGCTCGAAGCTTTTGACAAGCATCGCTATGTGTCTCGAGGCCCCCAGGTCGATGCCCTTCAGGAGGAAGACTTGGCCTAAGGCAGCTCGAACCCCTTTTATGGCTGGAATTGACATTCCTACTTTGTCCCTAAGAAACGCCAGAAAATCTGCTATGTCTGGGACAGAGGCCTTAAGAGGTCTAATGTGCCTCTCAGAGCACCACTTCGTGAAGGAGGCCCATTTTGCCTGGTATATCGCGGCTGACGACTTTCTCAGGTATAGCGACATTCTCTTAGCCGTGGAGGGAGAATAACCTTCCTTCTTCAGCAGCCACTGGATAGTCTCCAGGCGTGAAGACGAAGGGAGAGTGGGTTGTCGTGGAGCTTGAGAAAGTGAGGCTGGTGCAGAAGGTCTGACCTGGCGGGTAGAGGCCACGGCGGTTGACTCGTTAGGTCTTTTAGGTCTGCGAACCACTCCCTCTCTGGCCACCAGGCCGCTACCAAAGTCATCTTTAGGTTTCGGGCGGCCCTTACTCTGTTGAGCACCTGTCTTATCAACGTGAAAGGGGGAAAAGCGTACACATCCAGATTGTCCCACTTGTGCTGAAAGGCGTCTTCTAAGGCTGCTTTCGGGTCTGGTACAGGGGAGCAATAGACTGGGAGTTGGGCGTTGAGTTTCGTTGCAAAGAGGTCCATCACCGGGGAACCCCAACGCTGAATGATGAGCCTGGCTACTTCTGGGAGAAGGGACCACTCTGTCCCTACTATCTGGCCCATTCTGCTGATACCGTCGGCCAGAACGTTTTTCTTCCCGGGAATGAACCTTGCTAACAACACCACGTGATTTTCCTCTGCCCAATTCAGAATCTCTATGGTGAGATCGCACAACTCCCTCGATTTCAAGCCCCCCTGCTTCTTTATGTATGCTACTACCGTGGCGTTGTCGCACATCAACGCCACAGTGTCTCCCTTTAGCAGACTTGCGAAGTGTAAGCACGCCTTCTGGACTGCTTTCAACTCCAGGATATTGATGTGGAGTTGCTTTTCCCTTTCCAACCAGGTACCTCGTGCCGTTCCGTCGAGGAGATGGGCTCCCCATCCTTGGTTGGAGGCGTCTGTGAACAGAAGTAATTCTGGAGGGCTGGTCCCGAAGGGCATCCCCTTGAGTGAGTTCAACTGGCAGTGCCACCATTCCAGGGAGGGTCTCGTGTCTGGAAGGACTGGAATTAGCACTTGTTGTGAGTCCGTCTGGCACCAGAGGTTCTTGAGATTCCATTGGATGGATCTGAGCTTTATCCTCCCTTGGGGAACTAGTTTCTCCAATGAGACCAGGTGGCCTATCAGCCTCTGCCAGTCTTTCGCTCTCCTGGGTTGTTCTGACAGGAACGGCTGAATGATGTGCCTGAGGTTCCTTATCCTGTCCTCCGAAGGGAAAACTTTTCCTTGAATGGTGTCCAATGTCATCCCCAAGTAGTTCATTCTGGTGGACGGGGATAGATTTGACTTCTTTGGGTTGATTACAATCCCCAGATCTCTGCAAAACTGGAGGAGACTTCTCCCTTGTTCCTCCAAGAGGGCCTTTGAGGCGGAAAGGAGCAACCAGTCGTCCAGGTATCTGATAAGGCGGATGCCTCGTTCGTGAGCCCACACTGAGACAGTCGTGAAGACTCTCGTGAACACCTGGGGCGCTATTGACAGACCGAAGCAAAGAGTCCTGAATTGCAGGATCTGGGAACCCCATTTCACCCGGAGGAACTTCCGACTCGAGGGGTGGATCGGAATTTGGAAGTACAGTATGCGTCCTTGAGGTCGACGGTCATCATAAAATCTTTCTCCCTCAAGGACAGCAGGACTGACTTTGGAGTGTCCATCTTGAAGTCCGTCTTCTTGACGAACTTGTTGAGAGCTGACAGATCTATAACCGGTCTCCACCCCCCCGTCGCTTTCTCTACCAGGAACAGGCGACTGTAGAAACCTGGCCCTGGGAGAGGAACTTCTTCCATGGCGCCCTTTTCTAACATGGAGGATACCTCCTCTTGAAGGGCGGTCCTCTTTAACGGATCTTTGGGAGCTAGCCATTCCGTCCGGTTGGCCGGAATAAGAGGGGGTGGATTCGTCAGGAACGGGAGTCTGTAGCCCTCCTTTAGGACGGACACTGTCCAAGGCTCTGCTCCTTGAGCCTTCCATGATTGCCAATGTTGTCTGAGGCATCCCCCAACCCGAGGCTTGGGCGGGGATAGGGGGCCTCCCACTCTACCTTCTTCTAGAGGGGCGGCCTGATCTGCCTCTCCTAGAAGCGTAGTAACCCGACCTGAAGGAGCTTGAGGGCGCTGCAGCTCCCCTGCGGGAGGGTTGCGGCGTTGAGGACCAGGAGGAAGAGGGGGCCTCTCTCCTCGTAGCGCTGGAAGAGGCTTGGGGCGTCGCGGCGCTATCCGAGACGGACCTCTTGTATGGAGATCTCCTAGAAGTTGCGGGTCTGGTGACGTTGGCCTCCTTCTTTTTCGAGACCTTTTCCATTAAGGTCTCTAGCTCTTTCAGAGGAAACAGAGACTCTCCCCACAGGGGCAGGCTGCGAATTGCTCGCGCCTCCCTGTCCGGTACCTTCCGAGACACTTTCGTAAGAACAGTGTCTCGCTTACGGAGAACCCAGTTGGCTGTAAGGGCGAGAGACTGATAGGTTAAGAACTTGAGGGTTTTACCCCCGGAGGTAATGAGGTCCCTCATTAGGCCTTGCTGATCAGGGTCCTCGGGGTCGAAGGAGGCTTGAACACCCACCAACGTGGAAGCCCACCAGTCCAGCCAAGAGGAGACATTAACTAAGTCTCGCGACATCTCCTCCATCATGGAGGCCTCTGCTGGTGAGAAACAGACTGGGGCCGAAGATGCTCTGTCGTCTGAGACGCCTTGACTCAGAATGTCCACGGCAGTTTCCACTTTACAAGGACCTGGGCGACGTCCTTCGGGCACATAGACCTTCCCTTGGGCTTTGAGGCCCTAGAGCAATTTAGAGGCACTCTGGGTCTTGGGAGCCTCGGCATTGCTGGCCACTACTTTGTCAATGTACTCTTGCCCTAGAACTAGATCTCGGGCCAGAGGGAGTGCTAGGGATGACTTAGGTTGGGAGGGAGTTTGCATGATTCTCAGCAGGCTTGACCTCCAGGAATCTCCATCTGTAGCTGCAGGTTCTGCTATTTTGTGGTGCCTTCTGATCAGGCTAACCACTCTCCTGTAGGCGGAGTCCTCTGTCGGGGAGCCCTCCCCTTCGTCAGCCGAGGTCTCGGCCTGGGGCGGGGGAGCCGGTTTACCGGGCACGCCGATTGGACGCCTAGCCCTTGGGGCCAGGGGCGCCGTCCCTCCGAGGTACTGGACCTCATCTGCGGGAAAGACCGCACCAGGGGCTCGGGATAGTGTAGGCACCGCTGGTTCAGCGGGGACTCTCGTACGCCCGAAGGCTCTGGGTGCTGAGGGCGCGGTTCCCGTGGGTTGACCCGATAGCGGGAACCGTTCCTTCCGACCTGAAGGCCGCACCAGCTGGGCTGGTTCAGCCCGGCTGCCTGGTAAGAAGCGCGTTTCCCCCCGCTGGGCGGGGTGAACCGGAGGCCTCGAGGACTTATGCTTTATCGAGAGGTCTTTCCTGCGAGCCAGGTCGCGAGGGTCAAGGCTGTGCTTGGAGGGCGGCCGCCTTGGGGACCGCTCACTGGACTGGTGGTCCGGGGAACGAAGCACCTTCGATTCCCGCGATGATACGTAGATCCAGGCGCCACCAGGAGATACACTTCTCCTATACTTACGGCTCGGGGAGCGGGAGCGCTTTCTACTATAACGAGAGCGCGACCTCGACCGGGAACGCTCGCTCCTGGACCGCTCCCTTCGACGGCGGTGTTTCACCCTGACCTCTTCCTCTGACGAGGAATAGACGTCCGATGAGCCAGACGACACTGTGTTCACCACGTGTCGGCTGGTAGTGGGGACTGCGGGGGACTTCTTTTGGCGTTGAATGCCAGAGGTCGAGGGTTGGAGGAAGTCATCGGGACTTCCGTGGGGAGGGTTGGGAACGACTCAAACCGTTCCATGCCCGGGAGCCAGGGATCCAGGGTCACATCCATCCTCAGGGGAGACCTACCCGGCGTCTTCGGGAGCCTCCAACCGAAGGCATCGTTACCTGCAGGTCGAACTTTCCTCTGGTTGTCTCCCCCTAAAGAGGAACCAGAAGCACAGGCCCACGAGGGCGGCGGTGACACCGAGACCGCGTTACTACCCCACAAGGGGTCATCGGAGGAAGCGTGCCCCCCGAGCACAAGGGCCGACTCTCCGGAAGCACTACTGGGTCCTTCACTAGCCCTAGAGGGGCCTGCTATTGGCACTGCACTAACACTGGGCTCCTGGGAAAGGACGCCTTGTTCATCCACCACACTAGAATTACCTCGTCCCCTACTCTGTGTAGGGGATAGCGAAACCGAGGCCCCGTCGGACCGCTCACTGGGTGACGGTATCGGCGAGGAAACACTAATTTTCCTGGGGGAACGTTTCGCTGATTTCCTCTTTTTGGTACCGTAGCGTACCCACTGTATATCGCTCCAGTCTACACACTCGGGGCACGTGTCTGCTGACGAGCAAACTTTTCCCCTACAGGAGGAACAAAGGGAGTGAGGATCCACTTCGGGCTTGGAGAGGAACGCTCCACACGATTTCCCGGCTCTAGGCCCAGGACAACGGCGAATTTGCTCCATAACGCACACAACGCACGACACAAGCACTAAGGGAATCAATTAAAACACTGGGTAAGCACACGGTTGAAAGGTGAACGCACAGGAACACTTGAGAAAGCACACTTGGAAAACGCAAGTTGCCACGCTGGGAACACGTGGGACACAGAACGCACACAAAGGATCGACAGAGATACGAGAGCGAGGGTTGTGAACGTCTCGCGACCAGAGAACTTAATGAGGATGCTGACCCAGCAACCAAGCGACCTACCTTAATCCTACCCTCGGGGCACATTCCTTGATGCCGGGGGTAAGGGTACTTAGAGCGCGGAGTGGGGGGGTAACTTACTCAAAACTCTGGTCGATGGAGAGGAGATCACCAGTGACTCCTAAGAAAGTAGTTCGAGGTAAGTATTCGTGTTGGAACAAATATATTTTTACTCAGAATTTCTGGACGGTCAAATTTTCCACTGCAAAGGTTCAGGTTCCAAAGTCCCAGAACATACAATAAGAAATTTTTTTGAGTAACAAAAAATCTAAAACATAAATTGTAGGTACTTGATGTTTCCGTAAAGTTTTATGTATCGTGATAGATATTCTTTTAAAGTAAAATCTATGTACATGTAAATAACCACTCATCTTTATATGAATGATTGCTTGGCTCTTTGCACTTTCCCTCTCATAGAGAGATCATGCAACACAGGAAATTAAATTTTCCTGTTACTGGGGGCTCTTTTTACTAGAAGAAATCAACAGTGTTTTTATAATTATACGAGTATAGTATTTTTCCAGTTCTGTAATAATTATCATCCCTAATAAATAGATAAATTTCAGGGTGAGAAACCATCTAACTATTCCTAACTTTACAATTTTACTTTTAGAGGCTTCTCTCTTGCTATTTTCACATAACTGATAAAAGTCACTCAAGCAGACAGTTTAAACTAAAAAAAAAAATACTGGAATAAATTCTAAAATATGAAAAATAAAGAAAACATATTCTAAATAGAAATGAGATGAGGCTGATCGTGATCTGACAGCTATAGGTTGATGGATTATATCATAAAATATAGATGGACACAGACTTCTCTGTAGTTTCTTTTTCCATATAATTTACTAATTCCTTTTTAAAGTTGATATATATTACTTGCTTCTAATTAGTTTGGGAAAGGTATGCATACTGTAATTGAAAACTAGAAAATTTACATAATTTGTATTTTTTCTAGGTATACGAACCTGAGTCATTTATTTGGGTTACTTCTAGTTTCATTTTCAATGGCCAGACAATCAAAAGATATTGCTTTGATTACATCATGCTCTGTTGCTAAGCAACTGCTGCACATGACGCACTACACTTGCTCAAAGCAGCGCTTAGTCACAACACTCACCTGGTTAAAGACTTGCGGTTGAGGCGGGACCTTTGATGAACTAGGAATTATAAAAATTTTATAAAATTTGTAGTTTATTCCTATTCAGATAAAAACTTTTGAATAACTTATATGGGAGTCTTCCCTAGGTGGAAGGAAGTCTCGATGAGGGTATGTCAGCCCTTCTCTCTCAAGATAAAATTACTATAGTAATACAAAGAGATCAAAGTGAATTATTTGTGAACAGTTGCAGTTGGCTCGTAAAGAGGCAGAACCTTACATTCAATTCTAGAGAGTACTTTACCAGGGTGATGTGATATGAACATCATTTATTGCATATCAAAATTTTCAATATATCATCTAATATATTAATCAGCACTCAACTTCAAGGCATTCTTACTTGCATTAGGGTGGATTCCAAGTGAAGCCATGCTTCACATCTTATCAAAATCACCATCCACCTTACTGCTCATTACATACCCTTATAATGCAGACTTAGAGTTCTCTTACTTGAGAGTAAGCTCGGGCATGCTGTTCTGTCTTGTTTCTCTTCCTCTTGTTTTGTTAAAGATTTTTTAGTTTATATATGAGATATTTATTTTAATATTGTTACTCTTTAAATATTTTATTTTTCCTTGTTTCCTTTCCTCACTATGCTATTTTCTCTGTTGGAGCTCCTGGGCTTATAGCATCCTGCTCTTCCAAATAGGGTTGTAGCTTAGCAAGTGATAATAATAATGATAACAGATACCCGAAATATGTCCAGCTATATGTCCCAGAATGGGGGACTATTTTATGTGCAGCAATAATAGGGAATATAGAAAAGGTGTCTAAAGGCATGTATGTCCAATGTCTAAGGTAAAAGTTTGTAAAAGTGTTCTGTCTCTTCCAAACTCCAGGTATTAGAACTTGTGCTAGAGTGGTTCTTGCGGAATGCTAAGTTTGCGGCAAGTCCGTGTATATCATGTGCTCGCTGGGTGGGGGAGGTCTCTCTCGGACAGCTTTCCCTAAGGATTTATAGTTTCTCATGATAGTTTCTCTCAAGCAGAAAGAATTAAGCATTTCTGGAAACTTTCTTTTTGGAGCGGTCAGTGCTCACAAACAACGTCCGCTCTCCTCCGAGCCAAAATAAAAAGTGCCTCGTGTTAGCTACTGCGAGTGTGAGCACAGTGGTTGATTTACCCTCTCTTACTAGCAAAGGGGAGTAGCACCTCGTTAAAAGTTTACAGCTAGTTTCATCTGTCGCCAAAATATATCTCCATATAAAGAGCTGAAAGGTTTACATTTAGTGCCGGAACAAAATCAAGGTTATGTCATATGTACATGCTGAACAAGTTGGAAGATGAAAATATTAAAGGAAAACTTGACTTTGAATTTCTTTACTGAAGTAGATTATTAATCTATTACACAATAATTTCAAATACTCACCTTAGTCGCTTAGTCTCTTCAACTTCACTGGCAGAAACTTTTGCCTCGTTGAAACCGTTTGATGCTATATGTTTCAAACTTCCTCGGTACTTATAATCTTCCAACCTGATCTTACGGGGTTTGCTTGGCCGGCTCCGGCTGCAAAGAAAACAAAGATATATTCTCAAGGCAAAAAAGACACTGTAAGAGCACAAACCAAACTTATGGTATTTTGTAAATTGGTTAAAACTAACGGCTAATTCAAGCAGAACTAATTTCAGAAAGGCAGCACTGAATTCCAATAAAAATAACTTTGCTGAATTTTCCGATGAGATAAAACATTAATTTCCTCTAATGTTTGGAACTGGTTAACTGGTCAACTACCAGTTGACATAACTCTTCCTAAGAGAAACTCACATTCTCCACAACAATTATTCAAATCAAAATCTTGGCCCAGACATGAGCCACAAAGAGAATGACAATCATGATAATCCTGCAATAACTCCCTTGAACAACACTCACAGGTACCACTAACTATATCAGAATAAGACATTCCCTATTATTTTCTGGAAAAAAAAACAGCAGAGTAAACAATGATGTAAAATATGTAAGAGCAACAACTAAAAAGTCAAAGGAGTTATGACATACTGTATTTAAAGGAGTTGCGACGTACTTACCAAAAGGTAATTACCATTATTATTATTATTATTATTATTATTACTAGCCAAGCTACGACCCTAGTTGGAAAAGCAAGATGCTATAGCCCAAGGGCTCCAACAGGGAAAAATAGCCCAGTGAGGAAAGGAAATAAGGAAATAAATAAATGATGAGAATAAATTAACAATATATCATTCTAAAAACAGTAACAGCGTCAAAACAGATATGTCATATATAAACTATTAACAATGTCAAAAACAGATATGTCATATATAAACAATAAAAAGACTCATGTCAGCCTGGTCAACATAAAAACATTTGCTCCTACTTTGAACTTTTGAAGTTCTACTGATTCAACTATTTCACTAGAGGGGTATGACTATTGAAAGGAAAGAAAAGTGGGAAGTGTTTTCAGTTTGAGTACAAATGTCAGTATTAAACCAAGCTTCAAGAGTGAAGCATTAGGAACATCAGGAGTTTCATAAAAAGAGGGACTTTCCCACTGGATGTAAGAAACTTAATTCCCCAAATGATAAATATAATCACATCAATTTCCTCACGCAAACCAATTATATTTAAATAGTTCAAGTTTTTAGCCTTTGAATTTTCTAGACCATTGTTTCCCAACCTTTTTTGGTTGCGACCCTAAATGAAGTCTTGCCTGGAGTAGCAACCCTAATTGTAATAATAAATCCAAACGTTTCAGATTACAGTTATGTGTACTTGCAAAATGTAGAGCTTTCATTATCATAGTTTAGTTTATATTTACTAGTACAAAGAAATTAAATAAATTTTAAATGGGAATGAAAACAAGATAAAAAAAAAAAACCTTATTTATAGTAGGTAGTAGTTTGGGCAGGGCACCAGCCACCTGTTGAGATTCTACCACTAGAGAGTTATGGGGTCCTTTGACTGGCCACAGTATTATAATGGACCCTTCTCTCTGGTTACGGTTCACTTTCCCTTTGCCAACACACACAATGACAGCCTGACCTATTCTTTACAGATTTGCCACTACTCATACACCTGACAACACTGAGATTATTAAACCATTCTTCTTCAACCGAGGGGTTAATTACTACTGCACTGTAATTGTTTAGTTGCAACTTTCCTCTTGGTAAAGGTAGAAGAGACTCTTTAGCTATAATAAGCAGCTCTTCTAGGTTAAGGACACTCCAAAATCAAACCATTGTTCTCTAGTCTTGTGTAGTGCCATAGCCTCTGTACCATGGTCTTTCACGGTCTTGAGTTAGAATTCACTTACTTGAGGTTACATTCAGGCACTCTATTCAATCATATTTCTCTTCCTCTTGTTTTGTTAAAATTCTTATAGTTTATAAAGAAAATATTTATTTTAATGTTACTGTTCTTAAAATATTTTATTTTTCCTTGTTTCCTATCCTCACCTCGCTATTTTACTTGTTGGAGCCTCTGGCCTTATAGCATCCTGCTTTTCCGACAAGGGTTGTAGCTTAGCAAGTAGTAATAATAATAATAATAATAATAATAATAATAATAATAATAATAATAAATAATAATAACAATAATAATAATTAATAATAACAATGAATAAATAATAACAAATAAATAATATATAAATAATAAATAAATAATATAAATAATAAATAAATAATAAAATGATATTATCATAATAAAATAAATTTTTGAACATACTTAGCCGGTAGTTATAGCTTTAGTCCCTGACGTCCCGGCTGAAATTTCGAAACTCGCGGCAATCGCAGATTGGGTAGCCAGGTGTACCACCTGTGTGCCCTCTAGCGAGGTACTGTACCTGGAACCATTCCATGATTCCTCAGATCTTCCATGCCCATAGGTCTCTAGAGGGGAGGAGGGGGGAATTAAATTATATACAACTACAGGGTAAGTATGTTCAAAAATTTATTTTATTATGAAAATATAATTTTTAAACATCTGACTTACCCGGTAGTTATATATATAGCTGATTGACACCCTTGGTGGAGGGTCAGAGACAGCCAACATTGTTGGAATTTTACTTTAGAGTTAATAAACAAGCTTAAGGGTTCGTACCTGATAAGGAAGCTGACTTCAATGAATTCTTTCATTATGTCCGCTTTCCTTATGAGATCCAGCGATCTACCCAGGGGGCTGGAGACCTCTAGGAGCTGTCAAACCGGTCTAAAAACCTCATGTGACAGGACCTCCTCCTCCAATACCCTTGTTCTGGGTGCTCTCAAGGAACAAATTGACCACCTGACTAAAATCGATGATTGTGGAAGACTGTCGCAATCTCCACGAACAACCATAAAATACAAAAGTTCCAAGAAAAGAAAAGGGTTTTAAGATTATGGGAATGTAGTGGAGGATCCTTCCCCCACTACTGCACTCGCTGCTACGAATAGTCCCACAGTGAAGCATTCCTCATAAAGAGTCTGGACACGTTTAAAATAATGTGAAGCGAACACAGATTTACTCCTCCAAAAGGTTGTGTCCATAATGCTCTGCAACGATCTATTCTGCTTGAAGGCCACCGAAGTTATTACAGCTCTAACTTCATGCGTTTTGACTTTTAAAAGCTTGAGGTCTGTCTCACTGCAATGTGCATGAGCCTCTCTTATTAAGAGCCGGATGAATAATGAAAGTGCATTCTTCGACATCTGTAACGAGGGCTTCTACACCGAGCACCAAAGAGCTTCCGACTTGCCTCGCAACTCTTTCGTTCTTTCGAGGTAGAACTTCAGGGCTCTTACTGGGCACAGGACCCTATCCAACTCCTCGCCAACCACATCCGAAAGGTTCGGAATCTCAAAAGCCTTGGGCCAAGGTTGAGAAGGGCGTTAGTTCTTGGAGAGAAAGCCTAACTGCAATGAGCAGATAGCTTTATTATCTCGAAAAAAACAACGTTTTAACTAAAAGCATGAATCTCACCAACACTTTTAGCTGTCGCCAGACTGACCAAAAACAGTCTTCATCGTGAGGTCCTTAAATGAAGCTAAATGCAAGGGCTCAAACTTGTCACTCATAATGAACTTCAGGACTATATCCAGATTCCAAGCTGGTGAATCCTGGTGCCGTTGCTTTGATGTTTCAAATGATTTGAGAAGTTCCTGTTGGTCTTTAAAATTAGAAAGGTCTAAGTTTCTGTGCCTGAATACGGTTGCTAACATACTCTTGTATCCCTTGAAGGTAGAGGATGAAAAAATTGTTCCTTCGAAGATATAACAGGAAGTCAGCAATCTGAGTTATAGAGGTACTGGACGAGGAAAAAGTTGAGACACTCCACCACTCTCTAAAAACCTCCCACTTGGATTGGTAAACCTTGACGGTAGAAGTCCCCTTTGCTCTTGCAATAGCCCTAGCTGCCTCCTTCGAAAAACCTCTAGCACTTGTGAGTTTTCCGATAATCTGAAGACAGTTAGATGAAGGGCTTGGAGATTTTGATGTTACCTTTCCAAGTGGGGTTGTTTGAGTAGATCTACTCTTAATGGAAGGCTTCTTGGAGTGTCCACTATTCATTCCAGTACCTCTGTGAACCACTCTCTGAGAGCCAAAAGTGGGCCACTTGAGTCAATCTGGTCCCTTCGTGTGACAAAAAACTTTTGCATCACTTTGTAATGAGTTTTTAACAGTGGAAAAGCGTACACGTCCATGTCACGAGCTGTTTGACGCTTGACGTCGCGTTCTGTTTGATGCTCGACGTCGCGTCCCGCTTGACGCTCGACGTCACGTCTTGGACACTCGACGTCACGTCCTGCTGGACGCTCGACGTCACGTCCTGCTGGACGCTCGACGTCACGTCCTGCTGGACGTTCGACGTCACGTTAGCTGGACGCTCGGCGCCGCGCTCTGCTGGACGCTCGACGTCACGTCTGGCTGCTTGACTCAGTTGGTTTAAAGCGGCTGAAACACTACATTTAACGGGGGAGTGGTAAAGACGTTCGTCGTCCAGAACCTCTCGACTAGTAGCCTTACAACGCTTGGCGTCCATGTGTAAAGCTTCCTGACGCTCAGGGTCCCGGCTGAGAAAAGGGCTGCTAACTCATTGGAACTGTCCTTTAAGGCTTTAACCATGCCTGACATAATGAGGCTGAGACTATCAGTGTCCACATCCTTCAAGGCAGAAACCTTCTTCCCCAAGGCTCCCAGAGTCCAGTTAAGGAAACTGAATACTTCGAAAGCTCTGAAAACATCTTTGAGAGGATGATCAAGCTCTGACGTTGACCAGAATCTTATGGTCCTTCTCATGGCCATCCGAAGCGGAGCGTCTACTAGACTCGAAAAGTCTCCTTGGGCAGAGGTAGGAACTCCCAAACTGAGAACTTCTCCCGTCTCGTACCAAACACTAGATCTGGAGGCCAATCTAGCCGAGGGAAAAGGGAAAAACAGTATTACCCTGGTTATTCTTGGATTGCATCCAGTCTCCCATCATTCTCAAGGCTCTTTTAGATGATCGAGACAGCACCATCTTTGTAAAAAGAGACTCCTTCGACGCCTTCCCTAGCATAAACTCTGAAGGCGGGGAACGAGGAGCAACAGGCACAAAATAATTCGGAAACTCTTCAGTAAAATCTCTCATGAGTTTCTTTAAGACAACAGAAGGATGGAGGAACTTAGGATCTTCTCCTATGAAAATTCCTCTAAAAGATAAGTAGGAGAAAGGAGATCGTCGATCCCTTCCTCCTACAAGTCTCTAACCGAGTAGAAACGTCTTGTTTCCTAGGAGTGCACTCCTTAAGGTCCTGAATTCTGGCCTCAGTGGGTCCAAGATCATTACTTACTTTTACTTACTTTTAGGGTTTATTTCTCGCTCCCCATCAGAAACTAAGAGTCTGTTCAGGCGGGCCTTGGTGTGTGAAAATAAATTCTTTCCAGCTAATATTTTTCTCTGTATTATAGCGCGTAGCGAAATGATGTTCCAACGCTAGACGCTCGCGGTCATTACCATCGGAACTAAGACGTTCGCGATCTCAACGGCTCGACTGGTGTAATCACGACGTCCGAGTCTTGATGCTCGACGTCACGTCTAACTGCTTGATGCTCAGCGTCATGCTTGACACCCGACGTCAAGTCCAACTGCTGGACGCTTGACGCCATGCAACTGCTTGACACTCGGCGTCACGTCAAACTGCTTGACATTCGACGTCAAGTTCAACTGCTGGACGCTAGACGTCATGCAACTGCTTGACGTTCGGCGCCACCTGACTCTCGGAACAATGACGTTATCGATTTAGACGCTCGCGATTCAGACACTCGTAACTATGACGTTCGCGTCTAGAACGTTCGCTCATCCAACAAGAGAGACAAAGAAGTTGCACTCACTTTCAAACATCGTGTCAAACTCTTACAGCATCGTTAGTAGCTTGCCGTTCAATGCTCTGACGCTCGGTGTTACGTGTCACGACTTCCAGCAACTCGACGCTTGGCGTGATGTAGTCCATTCCTTAACGCTCGGCGTCCTTCTTGACGCTAACGTTATGGTGTTAAGAATTTAAATGCTCGGCGTCATGACGAGCAACTCTCTTCTCGTCTAGAAAGAAGGGAAATACATAAGACGCCAGCCCTGTCTGGGAGCTGAGTCAACCGACGGCGAAGATAACACTTTTACCTTGCCTTTCCTACGGCGAGGGCGAGCGTTCTGGAAAGCGTCAACAGGAACGCTCGAGGGGACGTCTGTTCGGGCGCTAACGCCTCTCGTTTCCTTTCGCCGATCGACATTCCTTCTCCCAGGGGTTGGGAAGCTTGGAAGAGGTCTAAGGCTAGGATAACGATAGGGTCGAGCAGACGCACCCTCCACTGCACTAATTTAGCACTGAAAATTGCACTTTTTATACTCTTTCACATAAGACCACAATTAGACCTGCTCGCTGCGAGAGAAATTACTCTTCCGCTAAGGGCTTGAATGAGAATGCAATAGGTTATTCTGATTAATATTAGAATTCCCAATATCGAAAACAAAAAATAATAACGATACAAAGTAATTAGTGAGACTGTATCGATTGTCATGAGAACTACGTAGCGTAAATTTAACTTTAAGCTAGTTTATTTAATCTCTGAAAATAGATCGATGATTATCTAAAGAAAGTATACTAAGAGGACAAATATTTTCTTAAAAATAAAAAAATTCCTTTTATCTTATAAAAACTTAAATACTTTAGGTTGTAAGTTAGTATTTACTTTTCCTTCTTTGCATAGAAAAAGAAAAGAATTTGCAAGTCATCCTACGCAGTACTACGTAGTTTACGTCACACGATTGTGACGCCATAGTGTTGGCGGAGTGTTTTCCCTCCGCCATCATGTTTTTAAGAATAGGTTCGTTAGATTTACAGTAGGTGGAAAAAACTCCTAATCTTACCCCTTTCAAGCTACGAACATAGCGTATCATATTCCAACCATTACTCTAAGACAAAATAAAACCAAACGAGCGAAAGCCAACAGTATAATTGTACATCACCAAGATAACTGCAATTATACAGGTTACAGCAAGTGAGAAATCCAACGATGTTGCCGGCGTGAGCGGCAGGGAAGATCTGAGGAATCATGGAATGGTTCCAGGTACCTCGCCAGAGGGCGCACAGGTGGTACACCTGGCTACCAAATCTGCGATTGCCACGAGTTTTGAAATTTCTGTCGGGACGTCAGGGACTAAAGCTATATATAAAACTACCAGGTAAGTCAGATGTTTAAAATAAATAAATAATAAATGAATAAATTAATATGATAAATGAATAAATAATAAAAAACAAATAAATAATAAATAAATAATCCATAAATAAATAATTAATAATACAAAAATAAATAAATATATAAATAAATAAAAAATCTATAATAAATAAATAATAAATAAATAACAAATAAAAAATATATAATATATAAATAAATAATAAATAATACATAAATAAATAAATAAATAATAATAAATAATAAATAAACTAATTTCATATAAATAAATAATAAATAATAGATAAATAAATGAATTTTAAATAAATAAATAATAAATAAGTAATAAATAAATAAGAAAGTAATAAATAAATATAAATAATATATAAATGAATAAATAATAACTAAATAATAAATAAATAAAATAAATAAATAATAAATAATATAATAAATAAATAAATAATACAAAAGTAAATAACAAATAAATAAATAATAAATAATAATAAATAAATAATACATAAATAATAATAAAATATTAATAATACTTAATAATAATAATAAATTTATTAATAATCAATAAAAAAAAAAAAAAAAATAATAATAATAATAATAATAATAATAATAATAATATCCTTTTACACAAAAGTAAGTTTTTCTTTTGTGGTTAGCAATAACATTTCAATACTTTGCTGATAAATTTAACTGATTAACAAAATCAATACAATGAATTACATAAAAGCAGCTAGTGTAAGAACCAATTAATATACTTTGGGAATTAGCAGTGACCTTGTTAAAGAAAAAATTACAACAAATTATAAAAACTCCAAAAGTTTTCTCAGTGGCTGCCTTGAAACTGCTTCACTATGAACAGGAGGTTCTTAGATCTGGGCTTTATATTCATTGTTAGGGTACACTGCAACATATGCTGGGGATCCAGCTGGTTTTCTTGCTTTAGTCTTAATATAAATAAAAATGTGAACAGCTGTGAATTATATATTTTGTAAGACCCTCTGGCGACCGTTAGAAATAGCATCGCAGCCCTGAGGCAGAGAAACAGAGTTCTAGACACTACAATCTTTTGTATAAAAAACGAAAGGAAAATGGATATACCTCTATATTTTTCCCAAGATGCAAGTCTTTATTAGGAGAGGGACATGAGAAACATTTCAAGTAATGGATATAAAACAAAAGAATTAGGTGACGGGAAAACTGAAAAAAAAAAGGTTTCATTCATCCTTGATAATCTGGAAACCCAATACCAGGAATTGGATGTGGGTTTGAATACAGCTTACTATGTATTGAAAGAAAGGTAGTTTTGCTTTGATATGTTAATCAAAAGATTGTAAGGACTAGGACATTCAAAGACCAAGAACAAGAGCTATTTATAAGAAACAAATAAACATGTATCACTCACTGTCAACGGCTCCAGTAAAGCATGTCTTCACAACAAGAAAAATTAATAAGTATACTTTCACAGAGTATCAATCAATTACTTAAGGGAGTGCCAGGTCACTAAATTAGTATTATTTTGTTGGAACCAGACTCCATTGTAAACTATTTCAAAGCTAGATACAGTTTACTAAACCCCAATGTAAAATACCAAGTACAGTACTCTAGTAAAAATCTGCATTTTCCATGCACATATAATTACTATTGGCTTTACATAAAAAACAACACTATAGGGTATGTCAGTGCAAAAATAAAATCTAATCATAAGAAGGTGAATCCAGTTATAAAGGATACAAAAGATAAAAAAAATTTCTTGACACTACAGAAGGCATTAAAGAGTCACCTATTAAATAGGATATGCAAGAAACTGCATGGCACCTCATACCTCTCAAACGCCTATGCAATACTAAGCAACGTCCCTCTCACTCACACCATGACAGTTATGATAAATAGTGCTCACTCCAAGCAATAAAAGCAATCCCGTTAATGATAATTAGCTCATTACCTCACTTTCTCTCACTTCAAAAGAAAAGACAGTATTATTTACTCCAGGTAGCACTTTCCCTTCCTTTTAGTTTTTGGTTTCCTCAATTCCTTGATCCCTACTTTCAAAATGTAACTACAAACAGTAGATTCCTTTCTTGTATGATTGATAATTACCATTTAAAGTATAATGCTCAAAGACTATCTCTTGAGAAGATTGAGAACATGTTTCCGCTATATGCTACTGAATAACCAAAGTTCAATAAACTGAAGTATGACATGAAACCAGAAAAAATTATGATAAGAATACAGATGAAGTGCAATACGAACAGAATACTCTCCTTTTCATGGCAGCAGCTAACTAAAGCACAGACTACTTACGCATCAATTGGTATACCAGGAATGAATGTTCCTCTGTCATGGCGATTGTAGTACTTTGTCTTAATCCACTGAAAGGGTGCAACTGGTCCTGCATCTTTAGCAATGCTATCTACGACAACCACTTCCTAAAATCAATAGAAAAATCAGTCAGTTTCATACCATTTCGGTTTCAATACAATTTCTTGTACAGAAGATGCACACCAAGCCACAGAATTTGTAGAACAGAATATCTAGTTTATTTCTTCCCCACCTATGACTGTAGATTGGTTTCACCTCTTTAGAGGTAATGAATTACCTTACCAAGGCCCTCATCATGAGGATAAAAACAAGTTTTCTAACGATTACAAGAAACAGTGATTTAAGGCATGTCTCTAGAAATGAATATAGAGTACAAAAATTGACTTGCAAATTTTCCTTGTATTCAGTTTCTGGAAATGACTGGTAGTATCTAGAAAGGTATCCAGTTATGCTATAAAAAGAGAGAGAGAGATCAAATTCATATAAACAATCAATGTATCTAATAATAGTTTCTTGCGTGGTGATATAACAGCAGTTCAATTCTCCCACCCTTGAGTATTTTTCCAACCATATTCAGGTATCTGTTGGCTTATGCATTTTAATATCAACTGAAAAACTGGTATATCATACAATTTGCATTAGGGATACCCTATTCTAATTACATATACATTTTTTCTCCTACAAAACCAAAATCAATTACTGTATTGCCTTATTTCTGTGGAGGAGGCCATCCCAATCACACACACACAAAAGATAATTCGACAGCACATGACCATTAATATTTAAGACCAATGATTCAACCTCATTTTTCTGTGCTATAAGCCAATGTGTGGCGGGGTAGTGGATGGCACTCATTCTTTGATTAATGGGTTTGCATGAAAAAAAAATCGTTCTTGTGAGAAAAAAAAAATTAATTTCCCCTAAGTAAAGAGATATAATCAAAGGGACTCTAAAGGACTAAAAACAGGGATAAAAAGCAGATTGCCAGAGATGAAAACTTATAAACTTTATGATGAGGATGAAGATAATAGTGCACACCCCCTCCCATTGCTAACAGAAGACCAAGCCCATTTATTGTCCCCAACACATTCGATAATTTTAAAACATTCCACCTTAAAATGGCATTAAATCAGAAGAAATGCCTTTCAACATATTAAAGTCAGACTTGATTACCTAACAAAGTCAGAGGAGACTTTATTCTTGGATATTTTATTTTCCTCCTGACTTACGTAAAAGAAAAGTACAGAACTCCAGTGTCACAGATCAAGTCTAACCCCCTTACCAGTAGAAAGTATAAACTCAACACCATGCGATGTTGCAAGCAAGACAGGGATAGCAAAATAAATAAGTATTGAATTAAAAGCACTGAATGACTGTGTTCTTGCAAAACTATATGAGACACACAAGAGCCTCAGAGCAAACCTGGTCTTTGAGTGGGCTAAATGAAGACTCCAGAAAGAGTCCCTTTACGCTTAAAGCAAATTTCTCATGGCAATGGACAAAAATGAAAAAGTCAGCATTTATAAGGATAGTAAAGCTGAGGGAAGAGGTATTCATTCTATTAAAAATATGAGTAACCTTGGCACAATTTCCCCCACAGTCATTAAAAATGTTATTTTCCTTAGTGAATTAAATTTTTGAATATACTTACCCGATGATCAAATAGCTGTCAGCTCTGCTGCCGACAGAAAAAACCTACGGGCGGAATACGCCAGCGATCGCTATACAGGTGGGGGTGTACATCAACAGCGCCATCTGTCAAGTAGGTACTCAAGTACTCGATGTCAACAAAGAACCAATTTTCTCCTCTGTCCACTGGGTCTCTATTGGGGAGGAAGGGTGGGTCCTTTAATTTATGATCATCGGGTAAGTATATTCAAAAATTTATTTTACTAGGGAAAATAACATTTTTCAATATTAAACTTACCCGATGATCATATAGCTGATTCACACCCAGGGGGGTGGGTAGAGACCAGCATTACATGTTGACATTATGAGCTAAGTATTCCGTATTTCATTTTAGCAGTTATTCAAAATAACAAGCATAAAATAAATAAGTACCTGGTAAGGAAGACGACTTGAACAATTACTCTGCCTTTTTAAGTACGTCTTCCTTACTGAGCCTCGCGATCCTCATAGGATGCTGAGCGACTCCTAGGAGCTGAAGTATGAAGGGTTGCAACCCATACTAAAGGTCCTCATCAAAACCTCTAATCTAGGTGCTTCTCAAGAAATGATTTTGACCACCCGCCAAATCAAGTAGGATGCGAAAGGCTTCTTAGCCTTCCGGACAACCCAAAAATATTTCAAGAGAAAGATTAAAAAGGTTCTGGAATTAGGGAATTGTAGTGGTGGAGCCCCCACCACTACTGCACTCGTTGCTACGAATGGTCCCAGAGTGTAGCAGTTCTCGTAAAGAGACTGGACATTCTTAAGATAAAAGACGCGAACACTGATTTGCTTTTCCAATAGGTTGCGTCGAATATACTTTGCAGAGATCTATTTTGTTTAAAGGCCACGGAAGTTGTGACAGCTCTAACTTCGTGTGTCCTTACCTTCAGCCAAGCTTGGTCTTCCTCATTCAGAAGGGAATGAGCTTCTCGTATTAACAGTCTGATAAAATAGGATAAAGAATTCTCTGACATAGGCAAAGATGGATTCTTAACTGAACACCATAAAGCTTCAGACGGGCCTCGTAAAGGTTTTTAAAATAGAACTTAAGAGCTCTTACAGGACATAATACTCTTTCTAGTTCATTTCCAACCATACGATAAGTTTGGAATATCGAACGATATTGGTCAAGGCCGAGAAGGCAGCTCGTGTTTGGCTAGAAAACCAAGTTGTAGAACATGTAGCCGTTTCGGATGAGAATCCGATGTTCTTGCTGAAGGCATGAATCTCACTGACTCTTTTAGCTGTGGTTAAGCATATCAGGAAAAGAGTCTTAAAGGTGAGATCTTTCAGGGAGGCTGATTGAAGTGGTTCGAACCTGTCTGACATAAGGAATCTTAGAACCACGTCTAAATTCCAACCAGGTGTAACCAAACGACGCTCCTTCGTGGTCTCAAAAGACTTAAGGAGGTCCTGTAGATCTTTATTGTTGGAAAGATCTAAGCCTCTGTGACGGAAGACTGATGCCAACATGCTTCTGTAACCCTTGATAGTGGGAGCTGAAAGAGATCGTTCTTTCCTCAGATATAAGAGGAAGTCAGCTATTTGAGTTACAGAGGTACTGGTCGAGGATACGGATACTGACTTGCACCAGTTTCGGAAGATTTCCCACTTCGATTGGTAGACTCTAAGGGTGGATGTACTCCTTACTCTAGCAATCGCTCTGGTTGCCTCCTTCGAAAAACCTCTCGTTCTCGAGAGTCTTTCGATATTCTGAAGGCAGTCAGACGAAGAGCGTGGAGGCCTTGGAGTACCTTCTTTACGCGTGGTAGACGTAGCAGGTCCACCCTTAGGGGAAGTGTTCTGGGAACGTCTACTAGCCATCGAAGTACCTCGGTGAGTTATTCTCTCGCGGGCCAGAGGGAAGCAACTAGCGTCAACTTTGTCCCTTCGTGAGAGGCGAACTTCTGCAGTACCTTGTTGACAAACTAGAACGGAGGGAATGCATATAGATCTAGATGTGGCCAATCTAGTAGAAAGGCATCTATATAAACTACTGCTGGGTCCGGGATAGGTGAGCAAAGTATTGGGAGCCTCTTGGTCATCGAGGTTGCGAAGAGATCTATGGTTGGCTGGCCCCAGGTGGCCCAAAGTCTCTTGCATACATCCTTCTGGAGGGTCCAATATGTTGGAATTATTTGTCCCTTCCTACTGAGACAATCTGCTATGACATTCAAGTTGCCTTGGATGAACCTCGTTACTAGAGAAAAGTCTAGACCTGTTGAACAGGAGAGGAGGTCTCTTGCGAACTCGTACCATGTCAGAGAGTAGGTCCCTCCTTGCTTGGAGATGTACGTCAAAGCAGGGTGTTGACCGTGTTCACCTCCACCACTTTGCCTTGAAGGAGAGACCTGAAGCTTTTCCAGGTCAGACGTACTGCCAGAAGCTTCTTGCAGTGAAATGCATTGTCCTTTGACTCGAGTTCCCTAATCCCGAGCATTCCCTACTGCCTAATGTCGCACCCCAGCCTACGTCCGATGCGTCCGAGAAGAGAACGTGGTTGGAAGTCTGAACAGTCAGGGGAAGACCCTTTCAAAGGATGATAAAGTCCTTTCACCAAGTCAGACCAGACTTTATCTTTCCGGAAACCGGGATCGAGACCGCTTCTAGCGTCTTGTCCTTTTCCAGTGAAAAGCTAGATGATACAGAAGAGGACGGAGGTGTAGTCTTCCAAGTGACACAAATTGAACCACGGATGACAGTGTCCTAACCAGACTCATCCACAGCCTGACAGGGCAGTGTTCCTTCTTCAGCATCTTCTGGATGGATAGCAGGGCTGGGGGTTGATCGTCTTGTTCAGCAATGTCCTCATCAGAGGGTTCCTCATCCGAAACTGATGAGGAAACGGCAACGGAGTGGGCAACGTCTGACTCGCTGAATCCGGTCGCACTGGTGGATGCGTGACGGAGCCGGACACAAGATCATGGTACTGCTGCACAGTCTGTGAACTGTCAACCATGGGGACGCGAGGAAGTACAGCGTCAACCCGAAACTGTCTAGACTGTCTGGGTTGTGCAGTCAACCCCCTACAGGGTTGCTGAGGTTGCCGCACTGCGTCACAACAAGTCACCTCTGCTGGTTGTTGAACGTCTTCCTAGTGACACACTGAACGTCCACAACCACCTCCGAGAGTCGCTTAACGTCAACGTGCGACTGGCAACCCACACTGGGTCGCACCGGTGGAGGAACCATCTCAACTGGCGGACGTGAGTAGGATACCTCAGCGTCAACAGGGCGTACAACCAACCGGTAGGAAGGTTGTTGGCTAGAAGGTTCTTCTCCGTAAAAAATCCTCTAACAAGGACCTAGCTTGGACTGCATGTCTTGCAACAAAGCCCATTAGGGTCTATGGGAGCAGGTGTGGCAACAGACGGGGTTAGCGACTGAAGCGGAACCATTTACCATCCCTGGAAGCCTTGTTATGCTTTAATTAAAGTCCATAGGAGGCTAAGCAGCTTAAGGCTCCTCTCCAAATGACAGAGTCCTCAAAGGAATATCAGAAGGAGGGAGAACAGCACTTTCTCATCTACAGGAACCATGTCCGAGAAAAGCTAGGTTATCTCAGTGAGGGTCTCACTGGTGCAAAAGCAGCAGACCAGAAGGCAACGTTATGTAACTGCTTGACAGTCTGTGAACTGTCAAAAACTGAACTGTCAACCACAACAGGTGCGTGAGGACATACAGCACTGGTGCATTAGTAGCAGACCAGAAGGCAACCTCATGTAACTGCTTGACAGTCTGTGAGCTGGCAACAACCAAAGCTGTGTGGGGAAGCCTCAACTCCTGACTGACTAGTCTGCTGCGGGCGAGTGGCGGTAACCACAGTGGGTTGCGGAGGCTGACACACCGTGTCAAAACACGGCAGCTTGTGGTAGCTCACGCACGGCAACGGAGTGCTCCATGTGTCTGTGGGAGTCAGCATGCGTCTGGCAGGGTCGACTGCGCAAGGGTGGAGGAGCTCTCACAACAAGAGTGTGGGAGCAGGCAGCCATGCTGGGCGCACAACCGTGGCAGGTTGTAGGCAAACGGGTGCATCGTCAACCTTCTCCGCAGTCGGAGTGTGGGAGCAGGCAACAACCAAAGCGGAGTGGTGGTGCGTGGTGGGGACTGCCGTGGGTTGCGGAAACTAACGCATCGCGTCAAAACACGGCAGCTTGACTCCACCTTCCCACTGCTGATGCGGTAGCTCACGCATGTTAACGGAAGGAGCCGCACGTCGGCTAACGTTAACATGCGTCTGGCAGGGTCGATTGCGCATCGGAGGTGGAGCTCTCCGCAGCCGGAGTGTGGGAGCAGGCAGCCTCAGCGTGAGCTGGGTGCACAACAGTGGCAGGCTGTAGGCTAACGAGAGCAGTGTCAACCTTCTCCGCACGAAACTCCTGCATAACCGCAGCTAACTGAGTCTGCATAGACTGCAGTAAAGACCACTGAGGGTCTACAAAAAAAACGGCAACAGACGGAGCTACTGTCCGTCGTGACTGAGGGTCTAAAACAGCTGGTGCGGCAACAGACGGAGTTACTGCCTGTTGCGGTACCACCTTGCCTCTCTTGGGAGGTGTGCAGTCGTCGGATGACTGCAGCGAGTCCGAACTGACCCAGTGGCTACACCTAGGCCGTTGGACTTGCGCGGAAGGGACCGACTTGCACTTAAAAGCTGCAAGATTTGGTCCATGGTTTCTTACGAGAAACCTCTTCCGCAGACGAGGAATAAATGGGCTCTCTCGTCTTTGTGTGGGTGGGGCGATCTCACATCGGCAAACGTGTGTAGATACGCCCGAAACCACGGAGGGAAAAACGTCTGTTCGTCGATCAAGGCCTGTGGAACCCATAAGTCGTTCGACATTACTTCTCCCCTGGGCTTGGGAGCTTGTAAGAGGTCCCGGACTAGGTGAACAACTGGCACGAACAGACGAACCCTCGGACGCAACACTGTAACACTTTGCGCATATCACTTTATCACTTTTGATTTTCTGTTTGCACTTATTTCACTGAAATCGAAACTTTAACTGATTTCTACCTGAAACACGCAATCCTATCCTTCATTAAAAGGTAGTAATTGCGAAAACAGTTTTACAATGCAACAGAAAAACATAAATAAAGATAAAGAATTCAGTGGCTGGAAAAGAGACTAAACACTAGAACAAATAAACTACGTTTACAATCTCTCACCGCATAAAGCCTGGGAACAAGAATAAAACCCTAGAAACGTTTTACCTTCTTCCCCTACAGCGACTAGGGAGAAGAGTAAAAAACGAGAACAACGTTACCCGCTTGAACGAAACGTTTATTCTCCTCTCTCTCCCTCCGTCTCTATCTCTCTCTCTCTTCTCTTTTGATTTAGCACCTGAGAGAAGAGCCCAATTATATATCGTTAAAACATGTTATTTGCTAAAGGAAAAAACTGAAAGGTTTCCCAAATAAAAAGTTCCTTTATTTAGAATTTAAACCATTTAAGCTAAGAAAGAATGAACGAAACGCTAGAATCGGTTTACTCTTACTGCAAAGTGAAACCGTGATAAACTCTCTCTCTATCGTAACGATAGAGCGCAAGTTGAACGTTCTGAACGTCAACAACTGCGGAGACTAAAAACTAAACGTTAGTTCATCTTTGAAAACAGTACGAGACTATCAAAGAAATTCTTCCATAAAACATTAAAATTAAAAAAGTATTAAATTCTTTAAAGGTTAAATACGATATAACGGGCTCAATGTTAATTAACTTCGGTTCCAAGTTAGGACCGCCTACTATTAGGAAAGGTCGCATATAAACAAACATAAAAATTTATTTTTTATAAGTTTATAATAATTGGAAAGTTAACCGAAGAGGCCTAAAAAGGCGGAGAGATATAAAATAAATGGATCTATAACGTGTTAAGCAAAATTACCAAAAACCTAAACACACTTCCGTCTAAGGGAAGGGTCGGCCATTTAAAAGTGCAAGAGAGTCCATACTCTCTTCGTCACCATAATTAAATCTATCGAAAACGAGTTCAAGTTATGAAATGAAGATAAAACCCCTGCATAGCGAAAGCTCAAAACTGGAATAGTGTACATCACCAAATCGTTGTGAAAACAAATCCAGTTAGGGACGGCGTATTTAGTAGGTCCTGCCATTGGCACGACAGAGGGAAAATTGGTTCTTTGTTGACATCGAGTACTTGAGTACCTACTTGACAGATGGCGCTGTTGATGTACACCCCCACCTGTATAGCGATCGCTGGCGTATTCCGCCCGTAGGTTTTTTCTGTCGGCAGCAGAGCTGACAGCTATATGATCATCGGGTAAGTTTAATATTGAAAACTATGATTTCCAAAAATGCTTTCTCACAGATTTTGCCAAAGTAATTTTAGTTGATCATCTTGTAAAAGTTGGACTGTTTCCAAAATATGCTCCAGAACAACAGAAACCTTGGGGTGTTCAATCCCAACACAAAGAGATCAATGAATATTCCGCTGTGGTCACAGTGGAGTACTAAAGATGATCATACTACTTCTTGAAGTCTGAATGATGAGACCGTCTTCTAGACTACTAGGACATGGAACCAGGCATCACATGCAGGATAGACAGTGCAAAACAGGGGTGCCTTTAACCTTAACAAATCCAAGAGGGCATAACTGGGCTTCCATTGTCCACAGAAATAAGACACCACATGATTAATGAGATTGAGATAAGGCAAACATGGATTGTTCAAGTTCCACTTTTCACATATCTTAGCATTCTGAAACAAAGTATTTTTGCATGGAGAAGAAATTAAGAACACAAAACATAATTCATTACTTAACTGCAAAATTACTTAATTATTGTGAATATTTCTCCAAAACTGATATATAAAAAAAAACAATAAAACTAGCTAAAGCTACTTACATTACAATTAGTTTCTGTCAAGATGGTAACAATGCTATAATAATAATAAAAAACTACAAAACCTTCAATTTTTTTTTTTTGTAAAATCACTTTTATATACAAAAAGAAAATTTCCTCTGCCGAACCCCCTTGCATACCAAGTTCAACCCTTATAATACTTGATAATCTTAGCATTAGAAAGAGAAGGAAGGGAAATGATAGATATGGAAGGTACTTTTGTAGATCTGGCATATTACAGCCAAAAGTCACAACAATTAGTATGGTGCTACCATTCTTTTCTCACTGTGAGGGGGCAAAGTTTTCAAGGATTTAGAAACTGCAACCAACATTTTGGGGTTTCCAAAGAAACGGTAATGAGTAACTTACTGCTAACATTTCAAAATTTGTAGTGATGTGGAATTTATTCTAAAGCTTACATCATATGATTAGCATTGCAAATCATACTGCCAGTTACATTACACAGATTGTGAAACAGACCATCAGATGTGCCAAACTAACAGTGCTACAGGCGTAGAGACATGAAGAATAAGGCGAGGAGGGTACTGTATATGATATTAGAGGAACAGGAAATGAAAGGAATAAATGGGTGCAAAGAATAAAAAGTGGTGTGGAAAATGCAAGTTAAGTTACAGTCACTCACACATCCAAAAGGTTTAATAAGCAAAGTTACTTACAATTGTTCTGACTATGAAAAAAATGTTGTCATCTTCAGACTTGAACTGAAAAGCAAAAGGAACAGTTTCCACACCAACTGTTGAACTATGAACATGGCAGTTGATAGCATACTCAATCCCTGAAAATTTAAAACAATTTAGTTTATTCTGCAAGCAGTCTCTAGTTTACATAAGTTACAAGCATGTGTGTTAAGCTTCAAGATATTTAATTTTTAATTCATTAGCATATAATGAACAAGCTACAACGTAAGGTAAAAGCAAATAACACAAACCAAGCTTTCATAACTTTCCTCTTAAAGAGATTTAATGGTACATTAAACATCGTGCACAAATGCCTTAACTTTCAAGTTATTTCATCTGTTTCATCACAATCTATCCAGCATACTGTATATGTTTACAAAGACGGTATAAAACCATATAATTTTCTAGGATGACTGTCTCGAGTGTCCCCAAACTTAAAGTGTCATTATCTACAGAGAATCATATGCCTAAGGATGAACACACCACTAGAACTCAAAGGCATGAATTGGTCACTCTCTTCAAATTTTGTGGGGGAAGAGTTGTGAACAACTGTTTAAATTTCCCAAGTGTATCTATGAGATTGTTATTTACAAGTATTACTCCAGCCATTTATTTCTTTTTGATTAGCAAAATCATCCTTCTTCTAATTTCATTTCAATTATTTCTGCCAAACATGCTTTATAATGATGGCTAACTGTAATGAAAAATAACTTATTTTTCTAAATCATAATTATCTGATTTCTTAGTAATGAATAAAGTACTGATGTGATAGTTTCAGAGTTTTCAAAATTTATTTACTTACAGTACGACCTCATTTATGAATTTACCATTTGAGGCCAACCAAAAAGGAACCAATGTCAATACCTACGATAATTCACTTATCAACAGCAAACTCCTCAGGTGTTGTAAAATAAAAGAAATTTCAGGGCTGGCATGGAAATGTGTCGAACTTTAGTAAATAATAAGAGGCGAAATACTAATCAAATTAATTAAGTATTGTGAAGTATATTTCGTTCTTTTTAAATTAAATAAATAATTAATAAATAAATAATCGAATATTATAAATAAAAGTATAAATAATTAGTATAAATATTTGAGAGATGCCACGAATTAAAGTACTAGTAGAGTTGTACGGTCGTAAATAATCGATTGTTACCGTTTAGCTCTTCCGAAAAACTAGTTCAATGGTGTGCGGTAGGGCGGAAAAGTTAAAATGGGGAGAGTATTTTTCCTTCAGAGTTAGTAGTACTAAAACCTTCGCCAGACAAACAGTGCTCTCTCTAAATTATAAGTGATTTAAAGTTCAAGAAGGAACCAACTTCTATTATTCCAAGGAGCCACCAATTTGGAAAGTTCAAAGTCGCTAAGTAAATTTTCTATTTTTGTTAACATGTAATAGTGAATAGAAACTATGCGTCTTTGAAACCTTAGCTCAAACAGGTAGGTTTCTGAAGTTTAGTTCTGAAATAGGTTCCTTTTGTTAATTACGCGTATATTTTTTCTTTTACAGGAAACATTTCCTAACCTGCTCCTTTTATCCTTCTGCCTGATCTCGGGCAAGTTTATTCAGGAAGCAACTTTAAAATATTAAAAATTCTAAGAGAGCTTCATGCATAATAAAACATAAACATAATTAAATTCATTGTTGAAGAAATGTTTCTTTAAAAGATTAATTCACATGGGTCCCAAGATTAAGAAATGACATTAAAACAACTCTGATGGACTCCGATAGCTTACTTAAGTGGTGTTTCCAATTGCTTTCCACAATCAATGTGCATATAAGTTTTAGGAGCAACATGGTTATTACCTTATCTTATTAATATATTAAAATTCTAAGCATTTGTTCATTATAGAATAGAATAGAGGTTTGGGGTATTTTTCTTTCACATTGCTGATACAGGTAATTTTCATAGTTTGTTCATCAGTAACACGCACATTTCTATGATAACAATGAATAGCTTTTTGGGTGAATAAAGTATTAAAAGATTTAGTTATCTAATTTTTCATTTTTCAGAATTCATAAGTTTATACATTTTTCTTGTTTGGAAGTATTAGCAACCTTGCCGCAGTCATTAACCTTTATGAGTAGTGATTGGAAACAGCACTTTAGCCATCAAAGTTGTTTTTTAATGCCATCTCATAATCTTAGTATGTAGATATGAATAAATATACCTAAGATATATAATTAAGTTTATATCAAGCTTAATGGCTATGAAAACTTAACGTGTTTACTGGACTTCAGCGAAAGTTAACAAAACAAAATCAACACACTCGATATACAGTATTGGAAATTAAAAGTGCTTTTTATGAATGTACAATCAAGTTTCTGTCAAATCTATTGAAAATGACATTGGGATGCCTTAATTCACTTTACTTGGACTAGTCAAACATTCATATTTCCTTGACACTTCATCCCTAGCCCCGGTTTCCTTCATCTTAATTTTGTGCCCCTGGAGCTCATGTATTTGAAATAAATTTCTGTATTTTTTATAATGTCCCTAAGTCTACTTTCTAACAGAAAAAAAAAACCTTACTAAAAACAATTTAAAAGTAGGAAGATTTACTACTCCATGTAGAAAATACTTTGAGACTTGCAATGAATGTACCAAAATTCAAACAAAAAAAAACTTTTGTATTTACCCGGCAATATTCTCACAAACTTCATATTCTTGGTAACATCATACTGGTCACTGAGCGTGATACTCTTGGACGTATGAAGAGACTCAATCAATCGAAGAATAACAGCAGATTCATCTGATGAATTCCTGATAACAATATTGAAGTCTTTCTTATCCTCTGCAGACAAAAAAAAAAAACACAAGAAAATTATTAAAAACACTATCAAATTTCCTAAAGTACAGAAGGTTCTCAACTTAAAAACTTATTAGGTTCGAAGAAGCTTTTTGTACGTTGAATTTTTTTAATTTTGGCCAAGGGTAGGCCTAACCTGAATCCCATGCCTATAATTTCCAGCTGCAAAAGACCATTCAATATTTAGGTTTCATATGAAATAGACATCAGGTTATTACAAACGTTGTTTTGCTTACTGTATTAAATTATATAACATTATTTTGTTAGAGTATTTCTTTATCTTATCCTTGTTCTTTTCAGTTGAAATTGGGTTTGTATCTGAATGTTTGTAAGTTGGGGACCATCTGTACAGTATTATTATACTCAGACCACCAAGGAAGGGCCAATAGGGGAGGGCACCTTGTTTTAAATAAATTCCCCCAGTCATGGTTTATATTTATATATAAATCCTTATCAAATCTATATAGATAAAAAATAATCCATTTTGGAAGACAAATGTTAAAGGGAGGAGACGCCATTTGGCAGGTTTAGAAATACACGTATGGCACCTCACCAAAATAATCTTATTTTCCTGTCAACATCAACATAAAAAAATAGCCTTTTTTGAGTAAAGTGTAGTTGGTGGAGATAGGCAAGAGATTTCTTCTATAATTTTACCGATAGTTGAAATGGCTTTAACCTAGAATATAGACTTGAAAAAAAAATTTTTCATTTGACTTGCTAAAGAAAAATTCCTGTGAGTAGAAAAGAATTTTGAATGATTACTTTAAAAATATTTTTCTCAATCATTATAGTTTTAACCATGGATTTTAAAATACATTTTCCTTACCAATTTTACCTCAAAGGACACAGGGAAAATGATAACGGATGCATAGTTCCCAGCTTCCTGGTAGACTGGGTCAAGCAAGGAGGAATTTAACAAATACTAAATAAAAGACAATTACAACTCTAGGATCTCACCAAAACCAGTAAAATAACCTATTGTTATTAATCAATTTCCCTCCCCCATCAATAACTATCTCTCTCCAAATGCAACCAAACCCATGCTCATAAAATGCTTATGTGACAGCTCTTGTATCTAATATGCATTCGATGCTTGATTTTCAGTATCTAAAATTAACCATTTTGTTATTTTAGCCGTGTTATTCAAGTGAGTTCCAGCTGAATTGCACCTCTGATTATTAGAATAAACTCACCTGGCTGAAGCAGAACTGTTATTGTTCCATTTTTCTCATCATAACTCATGTGGTTGAGATCCCCCTCATGGTAAATTTCAATATCTTTCTTGTTACATGCCAAAATATTCCTGGAAAATAAAAAATTACAACACATAAACATGGAGGTATTTTATCTATTTTCTTGTCAAATCAAAAGTGAAATACAGCATGTAAAGTGTTTTAAATTCAATGCTTTCTCATAAAGCTCTGATTTAGCAGTCAAAATTCTATGCTTTTATCTTCTCTCTAGATGAGAAAGAAAACTGAAAGGCTTTCCAACATCTTAGAAAATATTTTGGCCTCTACTGTACTGCATACTACACAAAAAGAAATGTTGAGGGGGAGTGCAATCCATGTTATCCCAACACGCAATAATGACCTTGGCCGAGATATTCCCAAGATTTTTACTAAAATTTCAGGGACAATAGAGTATAACAATTGAAGCATAGTATAGCCACACACATATAAACAATAACACCCTTCTTATTAGAAATGGAATTATGGCAATTACCTTTGGCTTTGGTACCAATGAATCAACCATTTAACACGGTGTTCGGGAGTTGCTTTGTGTTGTTCAAAATCTTGCGAAGAAGTAAAAGTTATCTGAAAAAATAAACCCTTATTAACAATAATGTTAATCTTTTTAAAAGATTTTTCCAGTTGTGCTATATTATTAAATATAATTTCAAAAGCATGGAAATGTACCATAAATCATATATCAACCTGACTGGATTAAATCATTTAATATCATACATACCCTACACAGCGGACACCTCAGGTCATTTCGTGCGGCTGAAATGAGATCAAAGAAAATATAAAAATATAGCATATTCTGCAATATTATAAGCATTACAAAGCATTGAAAATAAGTGAACAATTTTTCATTCTTCCAAATGAGAAAAAAAAAATCAATGCAAAGTAAAAGAAACAAGTTTTCCATCAAAACTATAAATCATTAAACACTTCAATTCTATGATGCATTCCCATTCACATCACCTGGTTCTGATTAAGACAATTCAGGCCCATATCCTGGAACAACACTGACCATAATGCATTCCATTATGCAAAAAATACGCAAGCCATTCAGGGGACAGCAAGTGAATAGAATTATGATTAATGCTTTTATATAAAACCATGTATTGAATCTTTAAAAAATTATCAAAATTCCAATACAATAACTATAAAATACCTGAGTATCCTTTTAGCAGAGAATGATACACCGTCTCCATTTTAGTGATGGCATCAAATGTATGAGTAAAAACAAAAATGCCAGAAGTCAACCCCCTTAAGTCAGGAATAAGAACACTTGAATCAAATTAAAAGGTGAAACCACTTAGGAGGCAAAATAATGAACCCAAGGTTGTTATCGTGAGGTGTAAGACAATGGAACACCAATTACTTATTTTAGTCATGCTGCATAAAGTAGAATAATTGGAGGAGGAGGATGAAGAGTTGAAACATCCAAGAAACCTTATAGTACTTTTAAGCCAAAAGAGAGAAAGGCACCTAATGTCCATGCTCAATGAATGGCAGCAATTTCCAAATTTGTAGATGTTGCTATTCCAGAAACCACACTCCAAAAGACAGGCACTAAAGCCTATGATTGAAGCATTTGTGATCATCAAAATTTTTAGTGCATGAGGAATCAAAAGGAAACACCTCAGAGACATCATATGGATCCTCAGCTACCACTAATGTTGATAAGGCCTTCAGCAATATGACAATTCAAACAGAAGGAAAGGAATCCTGATGCTATAGATGGAAACCAGTTTCTTTAACATCAAACACTTCTTATAGAAGATAGCAAGTACAGTCACTCAGGCCATCTACTATTTCCCAACTCCTTCACAAGGTCTTTCTGGATAAAAAGTTACAAACTTTGCACCTCAAAACTAGGTTTACTAACTGGAAGAGGAAAACCAATGACCTTTCTCCCAAGACCAAAAGCCTTTGAAATTTCATTGCCCACATCAGAGGACACTCCAGAATGGTTAGTTTGGTAATAGTGAGGCTGATTCCTTAGAAGAAGAATGTTTGACAGTCTGCAGGATACCCATTAGCAGGTTTACCTGCTGAAGGGAAGTTTCAGTGTACAACAGATTATAATATCTCTAAGGATGGAACAGCATTGGGGATGATCTTAAGAGGAGCGATTGGAGACTAAATCATCTGGCCCCCAAGTTCAAGTGGACAAAAAAACTGAGTGAACAATGGTAACATGCCAAGAGCAAAACCTAAGGTAGGTTAAATGAACGATAAACATTGTCAAGGGTATGTCTGGGTAACCTCCTTGGAACCAGTTATCTTATCAAAGTGAATTTCTAACTCAGTCTGTTAAGTTTCTGATAGCATAAGACTATAAGGTTTAAAGAGTTCTATTATTGTTAACTTAAGCAGACTGATGAGGTACATCAACAGAGCATTATCACTGCTTCAAAGTTCTTGGTGTCAATTGTGAAGAACCCCGAGGTATGGGCAACGACAATTTTTTAGCTCAAACCAGTAACTAATCTGGATATGCCAGAACTAGAACTAAACCAATAGGAACAAACACATATGCTACCATGAACACACTGGTCAATGACTGACACGGCAGATTTAGGGTCAATAACGAGAACGGGCAACAGTATTATTATTATTTGCTAAGCTACAACCCTAGCTGGAAAAGCAAAATGCTATAAGCCCAGGGGCCCCAACAGGGAAAATAGCCCAGTAAGGAAAGGAAAGAAGGAAAAATAAAATATTTTAAGAAGAGTAACATTAAAATAAATATTTCCTATATAAACTATGAAAACTTTAACAAAACAAGAGGAAGAGAAATTAAATAGAATAGTGTGCCTGATTGTACCCTCAAGCAAGAGAACTCTAACCCAAGACAGTGGAAGACCATGGTACAGAGGCTATGGCACTACCCAAGACTAGAGAACAATGGTTTGATTTTGGAGTGTCCTTCTCCTAGAAGAGCTGCTTACCATAGCTAAAGAGTCTCTTCTACCCTTACTAAGAGGAAAGTAGCCACAGAACAAATACAGTGCAGTAGTTAACCCCTTGAGCGAAGAAGAATTGTTTAGTAACCTCAGTGTTGTCAGGTGTGTGAGGACAGAGGAGAATCTGTTAAGAATAGGCCAGACTATTCGGCGTATGTGTAGGCAAAGAGAAAGAACCGTAACCAAAGAGAAGGATCCAACGTAGTACTGTCTGGCCAGTCAAAGGACCCCATAACTCTCTGGCGGTAGTATTTCAACGGGCGGCTGGTGCCTTGGCCAACCTACTACCTCATAATGAGGTGGATGAAATGCATCACCAAATAGAGATGATGAACATGGGGAGAGTCCAGGAGGGCGAGAAGGCAAGCCCTTGCTCATTAGATAAGAGAGGCTCAGTTGTCTACAGTCCCTTCTGATTGCCCAACATGCCATGCAGCCTATGGGAAGATATGAAAAGCAGATCTAGTAGAGGTAACACAAATTTCACAGCAAGAAAAGCAAGACATATCATGGATGAAACCAACAGTCTTCTTTTGATTCCAAAATTTAGTCCAGTACCTCAACCTGGAAGGCAATCAACCCGCATACTCCTAGCAAGGATGATTCTCAGTACAAATACTGGCCAGCAAAAGGAACATAAGGGTCTCTGTTCAAGGAAAACATGAATAGACCATGCACATACAGGTCATGTTCACTGTTGTACCTCCTCTTCCAAATGGTAGGATGCATCCAAAATACATACTGTAAACTCGCTAAAGTAAAAAATCATCAAGTAGGAATGAAGATCTGTAGAAATATCAATAAATGGGTACGTACCCTCACAGCTCCCACTAATTACCTTATTAACATGCTTTAACAGAAAATCCACTATAGTCCATTTCTTTTAGTGAGGTATATTTGCACCGACTCGCAGCGGTGCACTTTTAGCTCAGAAAAGTTTCCTGATCGCTGATTGGTTAGAATTATCTTGTCCAACCAATCAGCGATCAGGAAACTTTTCCGAGCTAAAAGGGCACCGCTGCGAATCGGTGCAAATATGCCTAGCTAAAAGAAATGGATTATAGTCACCAAAGATATCCATATACAGTATGATATATGAAAAGTGGTTCAGTAATCCCTCGCCATTTCGCGGTCTCAGTGAATCGCGGATTTTCAAAAATATTCATAAAAAATGAGAAAAAATTGTGCGAGAGTTAACCGGGCGCTAGCAGAAGGCAGAGAGTACATTAGAACATCAGGTATCAACACGGAGATGGCGCGCAATTCAAAATCCACCTCTCTGATTCTCTGGCCATCTCAGCTCCAGAATCTAGCAAGCTGATTGGCCGAGACGCTTTACCCAGCATCTCTCCCTTCCATGCGCCCCGCGAAGGGAGACCGCATTCATTGTTCTCTCTTGCTTCGCTTGTGTTGCTTAATCTTGCCGTGTGGAACTTTTAGCTGTTTTCTTGTGCTTTTTAGTGTAAAATAGGGCTTGTGATGCCCTTGAAAATGGCTTCTAAACATCCTCATCATCATTTATCAAGATCATCGTCATTGTTAGAGAGTTACGTATCTTGTTATAAGAATAATTCTAAAAAAATATCTACAGTATATACACGTACACTATTTATATCTACATATGTATGTACATGTACATGTACACTTACACTCTAATTATATTATCTATGTATAAATGTAAATGTTCATACAGTATATGTAATGTATTACATACTGTATTTATATTACAGTATTTATACAGTACAGTACTTTATTTTATGTACAGAATATAATTTATATTATCAATATTTATTTGCATGATTCTTTAATGTTCTAATGATAACATATGCATTTATAGGGTTAATATACACTTATTGTTATTATATATACATGTACATGTGCACAAAAAAATGTACGTATTCCAAAAATAGGGAGGGAACCTACTTCGCGGTTTTTCACCTATCGCGGTCAGTTCTGGTCCCCATTAACAGCGATAGGTGAGGGATTACTGTATTTAAATAAGAACATAATGGTAAATACTGTACTTTTAACAGTATTTTGCTTGTGCTATAATAAATAAATAGTTTTTATTGAAATATTAATACTGAATAAGTAACAGTTACATTATAACAAAATCACACACAAGAAACATACTTTGAACCATGGTGAATTCGTTGAAATTCTGAAGCCCACAATTAGGAATGAGAATCACAGCCTGAAATAAAAAAAAAAAAATTATGAATCAAATAAATGACAAATGACTTCTATGATAACGTATTGCATTAAAATGTAACTAGTTCTATATTCTAAGGACAGAGAAAGGACTGTAATTTGAAACCTCTTAAATTTTGGATTACAAATGGCTTTTGACGTATGATTTGTAAAAAGACTGGAAAATATAAAATTCAAAAAAAAAATCTTATCTAATAACAGAATAGTAAAGATGTACTAAAAAGAAAAAAAAATACAGTATGAAAATAGATTACAATTCTCGTGAATTCATTGAAATTCAAAATAAATTATCATTAATCCTAATGGGGCCAGTTGTCAATTATTTAAATTTTCTGTATATCAAATACCTTTTTATTCAATAACATAAGCAAACATGATAATAAAGTACAGCTCTTTGAAATATAATCCAAGGAAAAAATCAAATGTATATTCAGAACATAAATTCTATATAGTTTATCTACACTTTTCTACATACTTTGTGGGTGCAGACAGGGGTCAATCTGTACAGATTTGAACCTCTACAAATGCAATCAGGCCCCTATGCAGTGAATACAATGTTGGCACGATAAGATATACAGATGATGATGATGATGATGCATCCATTGCTTACATTTGCAAATATACCAGTAACTAATAAATTTTTAATAAATTAAATTAATTTATTAATGGCTGCTGATAACTCAGCAGGTAAACCTACTGTATATGCACTCATAAAGGCCCACTTTTTTTAGCTCACAAGAATGGTAGGATTGCTGACACTAAAAGAAGCTATCGAACTTGACTGGATGTAGAACACTAGACCGGCAGATCGCCAGGCATGGACATTTCCCAATAAATCACCATAACCCTTAATGTTTTTAAAACTTTTAAATGAAACACTGTAACGATTTCTATCATTTCTCTTGGTTTGGTATTACATGGGATCTTGGTGGACCAACCGAACCTAATTATATGTACAAGTACCCAAATATGGAGACTTTACTGCATTTATAATTGAAATAACAAAATGATAATTTTAGTACAGTATACTGTTCCTTCCTTACGTATAACGTGGGACTTAGAACCACCACAAAATAAAGAAAATATAGGATAATGAACTTTCTACAAAAACAAAGAAATAAGATGATGAAAAAAAAAATAAACAAAGAAATAAAATTATTTGAAAATATGCTGTTGGACACAAGAGAATATGGCTGAGAAGGTGGCTCCAGGCAACTAGTTATGTGTATGCACATATATCTATGTACACATACTGTGTGTATATATATATATATATATATATATATATATATATATATATATATATATATGCACATAAGTTGCTTGAATATGCAAAAAACCAACTAAATTCCTAAAGCATATTCTTTATAAACTGTGAATCTGTTTATTGGCATTGCCACTCAAGACACTATCCACTATGTTAAGACCAGGGGGAACCACCATGTAGTGCCTGCCAATGAGTAAAATCCTGTTGCCAGAACTCAGGACCACGAAGTCTAGGCATAAAACATTCATTTAAGGGCAAATATGTTAATGGAAAAAAAGGTTATTTTACACATAATCAATAGGTAGTAGGTTGGCCATGGCACCAGCAACCTGTTGAGATAGTACCACTAGAGGAGTTATGGGGTCCTTTGACTGGCCCAACAGTACCTCATTGGATCCTTCTCTCTGGTTATGGTTCACTTTACCCTTGCCTACAGATACACTGAATAGTCTGGCCTATTCTTTACAGATTCTCCTCTGTCCTCATACACCTGACAATACTGAGAATACCAAAGAATTCTTCTTTGCTCAAGGGGTTAACTACTACAACGTAATTGTTCAGGGGCAACTTTCCTCTTAGTAAGGGTAGAAGACCTTTTAGCTATGGTAAGCAACTCTTCTAGGAGAAGGATACTCCAAAATCAAACCACTGATCTCTAGTCTTGGGTAGTGCCATAGCCTCTGTACCATGGACTTCCACTGTCTTGGGTTAGAGCTCTCTTGCTTGAGGGTACACTCAGGCACACTATTCTAATTAATTTCTCTTCTTTTGCAAAAAAAAAAAAAAAAAAAAATATATGAAATATTTATTTTAAGGTTATTGTTCTTAAAATATTTTATTTTTCCTTGTTTCCTTTCCTCACTCTCACTGGGGTATTTTCCCTGTTAGGGACACTGGCCTTATAGCATCCTGCTTTTTCAACTAGGGTTGTAGCTTAGCAAATAATAATAATATTAATAATAATGATAAGAATAATAATAATAATAATAATAAATGTTCTATATTACAAAACGTAATTAGATGACAATCTAATCCCAATGAAAAAACACCAAGGACATTTTGAAAGATATTTCTTTTCACACACATTTGGAACATTGTATTCATGAAAAAGCCTTCAAATAAAAATCCTAAATCTTCTAACCAAAATAAGCACTTACTACATATTGTAACAACTACCCTAAGAGTAGACTTGGCAACAGTGCATTGATATATCTAACCTAAGAAGAGACTTGGCACCACAGCATTGACATATCTAACCTAAGAAGACTTGGTAACACTGCATCGATATGTCTAGCCTAAGAAGAGACTTGGCAACACAGCATTGCTATGTCTAGCCTAAGAAGAGACTTGGTAACACTGCATCGATATATCTAACATAAGAAGGGACTTTGCCACACTGCATTAATATATCTAAGAATCTTGGCAACACTGTGTTGATAAAACTAATCTAAGAAGACTTGCCACCACTGCATTAATAAATCTAATCTGGAGAGATGGCAGAACTGCATTGACATCTTTCCTAAGAAACTCTGCAACACAGAGTTCATATACTTAACCTAGGAAGAGACTTGTCACACTGCATTGATAAATCTAACCTAAGAAGTGATGGCAACACTGCATTGCCATCTTTCCAAAGAAACTTGGCAACACTCTGTTCATATGCCTAACATTAGAGGACACTTGGCACACTGCATTGATGAATCTAACCTGAGAAGTGATGGCACACTGCATTGATAAATGTAATTTAAGATGAGTGATGGCAACACTGCATTGCTATCTTTCCCAAGAAATTCGCCAACCCTGTTCATATACCTAACCTAAGAAGAGAGATGGCAACACTACAATGACACATTTCCTAAGAAACTTGGCACCACTGTGTTCATACACCTAACATAAGAAGAGACTTGGCAAACTGCATTGGTAAATCTAACCAGAGAAGTGATGGCAACACTGCATTGATAAATCTAACATTAGAGTGATGGCAACACTGCATTGATAAATCTAACATTAGAGTGATGGCAACACTGAATTGACATATTTCTTAAGAAACTTGGCACCAATGTGTTCATATAGCTAACCTAAGAAGAGACTTGGTACACTGCATTGATAAATCTAACATAAGAAGTGATACACTGCATTGACATATTTCCTAAGAAACTTGGCATCACTGTTCATATAGCTAACCTAAGAAGTGACTTGGCACACTGCAATGATAAATCTAACCTAAAAAGAGAGATGGTAACACTGCGTTGATATATCTAGCCTAAGATGAGTCTTGGCAATGCTATTTCTGACCGAAGATGAGACTTGGCAATGCTATTTCTGACCGAAGATGAGTCTTGCCAATGCTATTTCTGACCGAAGATGAGACTTGGCAATGCTATTTCTGACCGAAGATGAGTCTTGCCAATGCTATTTTTGACCGAAGATGAGACTTGGCAATGCTATTTCTGACCGAAGATGAGTCTTGCCAATGTTATTTCTGACCGAAGATGAGACTTGGCAATGCTATTTCTGACCGAAGATGAGTCTTGCCAATGCTATTTCTGACCGAAGATGAGACTTGGCAATGCTATTTCTGACCTAATATGAGACTTGGCAATGCTATTTCTGACCTAAGATGAGACTTGGCAATGCTATCTCTGACCTAAGATGAGTCTTGGCAATGCTATTTCTGTGCTATTTCTGACCTAAAATGAGACTTGGCAATGCTATTTCTGACCTAAGATGAGTCTTGGCAATGCTATTTCTGACCGAAGATGAGACTTGGCAATGCTATTTCTGACCGAAGATGAGTCTTGGCAATGCTATTTCTGACCGAAGATGAGACTTGGCAATGCTATTTCTGACCGAAGATGAGTCTTGCCAATGCTATTTCTGACCGAAGATGAGTCTTGCCAATGCTATTTCTGACCGAAGATGAGACTTGGCAATGCTATTTCTGACCGAAGATGAGTCTTGCCAATGCTATTTCTGACCGAAGATGAGACTTGGCAATGCTATTTCTGACCGAAGATGAGTCTTGCCAATGCTATTTCTGACCGAAGATGAGACTTGGCAATGCTATTTCTGACCGAAGATGAGTCTTGCCAATGCTATTTCTGACCGAAGATGAGACTTGGCAATGCTATTTCTGACCGAAGATGAGTCTTGCCAATGCTATTTCTGACCGAAGATGAGACTTGGCAATGCTATTTCTGACCGAAGATGAGACTTGCCAATGCTATTTCTGACCGAAGATGAGACTTGGCAATGCTATTTCTGACCGAAGATGAGACTTGCCAATGCTATTTCTGACCGAAGATGAGTCTTGGCAATGCTATTTCTGACCGAAGATGAGACTTGCCAATGCTATTTCTGACCGAAGATGAGTCTTGGCAATGCTATTTCTGACCGAAGATGAGACTTGCCAATGCTATTTCTGACCGAAGATGAGTCTTGCCAATGCTATTTCTGACCGAAGATGAGACTTGGCAATGCTATTTCTGACCGAAGATGAGTCTTGCCAATGCTATTTCTGACCGAAGATGAGACTTGGCAATGCTATTTCTGACCGAAGATGAGTCTTGCCAATGCTATTTCTGACCGAAGATGAGACTTGGCAATGCTATTTCTGACCGAAGATGAGTCTTGCCAATGCTATTTCTGACCGAAGATGAGACTTGGCAATGCTATTTCTGACCGAAGATGAGTCTTGCCAATGCTATTTCTGACCGAAGATGAGACTTGGCAATGCTATTTCTGACCGAAGATGAGTCTTGCCAATGCTATTTCTGACCGAAGATGAGACTTGGCAATGCTATTTCTGACCGAAGATGAGTCTTGCCAATGCTATTTCTGACCGAAGATGAGACTTGGCAATGCTATTTCTGACCGAAGATGAGTCTTGCCAATGCTATTTCTGACCGAAGATGAGACTTGGCAATGCTATTTCTGACCGAAGATGAGACTTGGCAATGCTATTTCTGACCGAAGATGACTCTTGCCAATGCTATTTCTGACCGAAGATGAGACTTGGCAATGCTATTTCTGACCGAAGATGAGTCTTGCCAATGCTATTTCTGACCGAAGATGAGACTTGGCAATGCTATTTCTGACCGAAGATGAGTCTTGCCAATGCTATTTCTGACCGAAGATGAGACTTGGCAATGCTATTTCTGACCGAAGATGAGTCTTGCCAATTCTATTTCTGACCGAAGATGAGACTTGCCAATGCTATTTCTGACCGAAGATGAGTCTTGCCAATTCTATTTCTGACCGAAGATGAGTCTTGCCAATGCTATTTCTGACCGAAGATGAGTCTTGCCAATTCTATTTCTGACCGAAGATGAGTCTTGCCAATGCTATTTCTGACCGAAGATGAGTCTTGCCAATGCTATTTCTGACCGAAGATGAGTCTTGCCAATTCTATTTCTGACCGAAGATGAGTCTTGCCAATGCTATTTCTGACCGAAGATGAGTCTTGCCAATGCTATTTCTGACCGAAGATGAGTCTTGCCAATGCTATTTCTGACCGAAGATGAGTCTTGCCAATGCTATTTCTGACCGAAGATGAGTCTTGCCAATGCTATTTCTGACCGAAGATGAGTCTTGCCAATTCTATTTCTGACCGAAGATGAGTCTTGCCAATGCTATTTCTGACCGAAGATGAGTCTTGCCAATTCTATTTCTGACCGAAGATGAGTCTTGCCAATGCTATTTCTGACCGAAGATGAGTCTTGCCAATGCTATTTCTGACCGAAGATGAGTCTTGCCAATTCTATTTCTGACCGAAGATGAGTCTTGCCAATGCTATTTCTGACCGAAGATGAGACTTGGCAATGCTATTTCTGACCGAAGATGAGTCTTGCCAATGCTATTTCTGACCGAAGATGAGTCTTGCCAATGCTATTTCTGACCGAAGATGAGTCTTGCCAATTCTATTTCTGACCGAAGATGAGACTTGGCAATGCTATTTCTGACCGAAGATGAGTCTTGCCAATTCTATTTCTGACCGAAGATGAGTCTTGCCAATGCTATTTCTGACCGAAAATGAGACTTGGCAATGCTATTTCTGACCGAAGATGAGTCTTGCCAATTCTATTTCTGACCGAAGATGAGTCTTGCCAATGCTATTTCTGACCGAAGATGAGTCTTGGCAATGCTATTTCTGACCGAAGATTAATCTTGCCAATGCTATTTCTGACCGAAGATGAGTCTTGGCAATGCTATTTCTGACCGAAGATGAGACTTGGCAATGCTATTTCTGACCGAAGATGAGTCTTGCCAATGCTATTTCTGACCGAAGATGAGACTTGGCAATGCTATTTCTGACCGAAGATGAGTCTTGCCAATGCTATTTCTGACCGAAGATGAGACTTGCCAATGCTATTTCTGACCGAAGATGAGTCTTGCCAATGCTATTTCTGACCGAAGATGAGACTTGCCAATGCTATTTCTGACCGAAGATGAGACTTGGCAATGCTAATTCTGACCGAAGATGAGTCTTGCCAATGCTATTTCTGACCTAAGATGAGACTTGGCAATGCTATCTCTGACCTAAGATGAGTCTTGGCAATGCTATTTCTGTGCTATTTCTGACCTAAAATGAGACTTGGCAATGCTATTTCTGACCTAAGATGAGTCTTGGGAATGCTATTTCTGACCTAAGATGAGACTTGGCAATGCTATTTCTGACCTAAGATGAGACTTGGCAATGCTATTCCTGACCTAAGATGAGTCTTGGCAATGCTATTTCTGACCTAAGATGAGACTTGGCAATGCTATTTCTGACCTAAGATGAGTCTTGGCAATGCTATCTCTGACCTAAGATGAGACTTGGCAATGCTATCTCTGACCTAAGATGAGTCTTGGCAATGCTATCTCTGACCTAAGATGAGACTTGGCAATGCTATCTCTGACCTAAGATGAGACTTGGCAATGCTATCTCTGACCTAAGATGAGACTTGGCAATGCTATCTCTGACCTAAGATGAGTCTTGGCAATGCTATCTCTGACCGAAGATGAGACTTGGCAATGCTATTTCTGACCTAAGATGAGACTTGGCAATGCTATTTCTGACCGAAGATGAGACTTGGCAATGCTATTTCTGACCTAAGATGAGACTTGGCAATGCTATTTCTGACCGAAGATGAGTCTTGGCAATGCTATTTCTGACCTAAGATGAGTTTTGGCAATGCTATTTCTGACCGAAGATGAGTCTTGGCAATGCTATTTCTGACCTAAGATGAGTCTTGCCAATGCTATTTCTGACCTAAGATGAGACTTGGCAATGCTATTTCTGACCTAAGATGAGACTTGGCAATGCTATTTCTGACCTAAGATGAGACTTGGCAATGCTATTTCTGACCTAAGATGAGACTTGGCAATGCTATTTCTGACCTAAGATGAGACTTGGCAATGCTATTTCTGACCTAAGATGAGACTTGGCAATGCTATTTCTGACCTAAGATGAGACTTGGCAATGCTATTTCTGACCTAAGATGAGTCTTGGCAATGCTATTTCTGACCTAAGATGAGTCTTAGCAATGCTATTTCTGACCTAAGATGAGTCTTGGCAATGCTATTTCTGACCTAAGATGAGACTTGGCATGCTGCATTGATATATCTAACTGAAAAAGAAAGATGGTAATGATACATTGTTACATCTAACCTAACAAGAGACCTGGCAACAATAAAGGTTCAAAGGACACTTATGACTGGTAGAGGCAAGAGTCAGGATATTGCCCTAAAGACTGACCATATATACATATGACCAGCAGCCACGCCCCTCCACCCAAGCTAGGACTAGGGAGGCCAGGCCATGGCTGCTGATGACAGCAGGTAAACCACCAGGCTCACCCAAACCCCCGATCCTTAGCTCACAAAGATAGTGAGGTTGCAGATATTCAAAACAGTCTTTGGATCTACAGTTATTACAAAGAAATAATCTAGAATATTTTCTAAAATATCAAGGTCGTTTCGTCGTCTGCAAGATCAGGTTATGTTAAGTGTCAGAAGAGAAATTCTAATTTCCAAATTACAATTTAGTCCGAATATCAATCAATTTCCAAATATTTAAGAAATCAAAATATGTGAACATTTCATATAATCGCTATCAGAATCAAATAAATGGCAGTGTTGTTTTTAATTTAAACCCGACAACTTGCATATTGCATATATTTTGTACAAGAATTCCAGCAAAAACAAACCGGTATTGGGAAAAAGTACCTATTTTGCAGAAGAATTTCAACTTGTGTACAATTCTAATAGATCTTATCTAAAAGAATAAACCGTTACTCAATCAAAATATATTATATATATATATATATATATATATATATATATATATATATATATATATATATATATATATATACTGTCTATATATATATATATATATATATATATATATATATATATATATATATATATATATACTGTATATATATATAATTTATATATATATATATATATATATATATATCTATATATATATATATATCTATATATATATATATATATATATATATCTATATATATATATATATATATATATATATATATATATATCTATCTATATATATATATATATATATATATATATATATATATAAATCTTTCATATATAAACTATAATAACTTTAAAAACACCCGGAAGAGAATTAAGGTAACATAATGTACCCTCAAGCAAGAGAACTCTGACCCAAGACATTAGAAGGCCATGGTACAGAGGCTATGGTACTACCCAAGACTAGAGAACAATGGTTTGATTTTGGAGTGACCTTCTAGAAGAGCTGCTTACCATGGCTAAGGTCTCTCTTATACCCTTACCAAAAGGAAAGTAACCACTGAACGATTATATCGCAGTAGTTAACTCTTTGAGCGAAGAAGAATTGTTTGGTAATCTCAGTAGTAGTAGTAGTAGTAGTAGTAGTAGTAGTAGTAGTAGTAGTAGTAGTAGTAACAACTAGAGGGGCACTCAGTACAGCGTAACCCTCCGCCACAGCAGCTTATTTCTCGACTTTTTGTCCGACCTTAACCTTGACCTTTGACCCTAACATGTATTAATTTACATGGATTTTCATCAACCATGTTTGAAATCTCTGTGTCCAGGATGTCCAAACTTATGGCTGATTACATGATTTGGACATTTTGCTGGTACGTGACTTTGACCTTTAACCTGCCAAATTCAATAATTTCCAGCTTTTTACATGACAATTTAAATCTATGCAAGTTTCATTATTTTACAATTAAAATTGTGGCCGTATGGTTGATGACCGGAATTTGACCTTTCGCTTGAAATTAAACATGACCTTAACGTGTATCAATTAGCGTGGATTTTCATACACTCAGATATGAAACAAGTTTGAAGTTTCTGTGACAAAGATGTCAAAACTTATGGCTGATTACGTGAATTGAACATTTTGCTTGACCTTGACCACGATGTTTAACCTTGACCTTCCAAATTCTAATTTTTTCCAGCTTTTTACATCACAGTTAATCCCTACAAGTTTAATTACTTTACGATTAAAATTGTGGCCAGGAAGCTGTTCACAAACAAACAAACAAACAAACAGGGGTGAAAACAAAGTCCTTTCAACTTCGTTGGCGGAGGTAATAAGTATTATTAAGTAGTTAATTATGGTGACATTTACTCGCTGAGAGAGAGAGAGAGAGAGAGAGAGAGAGAGAGAGAGAGAGAGAGAGAGAGAGAGAGAGAGAGAGAGATTTCATATAACAACATTACAAGTATTTTGCACAAAGATGGATTCTTGATTGGAGCCTCCTTGAATCTAACAGGAGTCATGGCGACGTTCGAAGACATTTAGAAATCTGAAATTCGATCTCGTATACAGAATGTCTTCGGACGTCGTCAATGAAACCGGAGTTGAGAGGCTTCGAGGATGATTCCATTATTATTATTATTATTTTCATTATTACTACTACTACTACTACTACTACTACTACTACTACTACTACTACTACTACTACTACTACTACTACTACTACTGTTATTATTATTGTTGTTGTTGTTGTCATAAGCTTAATTCATCCATGTTTTTGTTCAAGTGACTACACCTGCTGTGAAATCAGTGAATCAAATTTGTCACGACGGAGTCGTGAAGCTCCTTTAGACTCGATGCGAATATTGTCTTCAGCGATCTACTGTTTGTTTTTTGTATTTTTTATTAACCAAGCCCAGTTCTCGAACTAGGAACGATATACATTAGCTATGTTTGTGACAACGATGAAATTCTTGTTTTCAAGAATCGCAATAGGTAAGTTAAGCCATTTGATTATTCGTTATAATGAGGGACAAAAAGAAAGGAGAAATTCTGGTTTAGAAGAATCAGACAAAATAGAAAGAATAAAAATGAATCTCAAAGTTGGGGAACCCCTTGGGATACGCACCCCTGAGGAAGACACCAACTTGACTGGTGGGGGAAAGGACATATTCAGAAACATAAGGGAGAGACTTAGACAAGTGAAGGAGGATTGCTGTAAGGACAGAGAGAGATTCCAAAGGGAGAGAGAGAAATACGTTCAATCAAGAAAAGCTCCCGATAGAGAAAGCGAGACCTCTATCGGGGATCAGGGATTGCACGCAAGGGTGAAAGGAGCCTTTAGCAAGAAAAGAAAAGAATTAGATAGTCTGAGAAGAACACTTCAGAAGGAAACTAGTGAATTCGTGAATGCAAGAAAGGCCTTGGCGCGCCAGAAAGAAGTCTTGATGGCGGATATGAGGGAAGAGGAAGAAGGGTCTGTTTTGGAAGATGAGAATCTGAAAGATAAAGAACTCACCGGAAAGGGGGATAAGTTTTGGAAAGATATACGAATTGAAACGGATCAAATGAAAAGTAAATCTATTCACGAGACGGCGGCAAAAAACAAAGAAGAAAGAGGCAATGAAGAGAAAAATGACGAAGATCCGGAGTTTAGGTTTTGGAAAGATATACGTAAAGAAACTGAAAAGGAGGCAAAAAACAACGAAGAAAGAGACTATGAAGAAGAAAAGGATGAAGAAGTAGTTACGGAGTTTCGGTTTTGGAGAGATATACGTAAAAAAATTGAAAATATGAAAGGTGAATCTATTAACGAGACGGCAGTAAAAAACAGCGAAGAAAGAGACTATCAAGAAGAAAACGACAAAGAACAAGGTTCAGAAAATATCATTAATGAAAAGGAAGAACAGCAAGCACTACAACCAACTTTTGCCATATGTCAGGCGATGATGTCTGAATTTCCCCATAAGTGGAAACTATATAACGAAGTACTTGCTCTTGGATTTGACGTCGCGTCTATCAGTTCAGTAAAGTTCTCAACAGAAAACAGGATAAGGAGTGAAAAGTATGCTACTTACCATCTTGTGAAATTCCCGGACATGCGAGATCCTGTTTGCATAAAGGTATTCGAAAAGTTGGGAAATAAAAAGGACCCAAAGTTGTTCAAGACTGAATTGAAGAACATAGCGAAGGTGTCTAGTATAAATGGAACGCCTTCTGTTTACGCTGTGGCGCCAATGAGACCCTATGCAATAATCATGAAGTATGAAGGTGACCCAATAGTAGAATGGATGACCAACAACCGGTTTAAGGTCATTACTGTTCTCACTATGTTAAAGTCTCTGGCGTCTAATTTAAGTGATGTCCATAAAAGAGCACGCATGACTCACAATGCTCTGGATGACTATGCCATAGCGGTCAATGTTAACACCTGCGAGCCAGTGATCACGAACTTCCAAAAAGCTACCCCGTTAAGCAATTGGGTTTGTAAAAGAAAATGGAAGAAATTTGTAGACATACATCAGTTCTGCGGCCTCGTGTGGTCCTTTGCATTGGCGACGAATAGTAAAGTAATAATCAATTTGTTGTCTGATTTAATGTGTATCGCGAAAAGACCGAAAACCATGGATCAAATGTGTAAGAAACTTGACAAAGTTATTAAAGTCTTACAAGACTTATACCCTGAACTCTGTGCATCATCCAAAGGTATAGAACATTCAAATTAAACCAATAAAAGAATATACTTATTGTATGGACGTTTTACACCAGTAAGGTTTCACAAGGAATCCTGTTTATATATAAAGAAAAAAAATACTAAGCGTTATAAACACGGAAAAAGCTTGGCTTCTTCTAGTATGCTATGTTCCTTGATGGGGATGTACAAGGTCACTGTCAAGAGAACAATTGGTCGGATATCTAAATCTATTCTTGCGGCTACTAACCTTCGGGTGGTTCTGCTGGAATAATTTAGAAGACCGGCTATGCAGAGGGAAGAAGCTAAGCTTTTTCTAGTGTCAAATTAAGTCCTTAGACAAAAGGAAAGAGAAAGAAGAGAGAGAGAGAGAGAGAGAGAGAGAGAGAGAGAGAGAGAGAGAGAGAGAGAGAGAGAGAGAGAGAGAGAGAGAGAACGGAAAAAGCTTGGCTGCTTCTAGTATGCTATGTTCCTTGATGGGGATGTACAAGGTCACTGTCAAGAGAACAATTGGTCGGATATCTAAATCTATTCTTGCGGCTACTAACCTTCGGGAGAGAGACAGAACGGAAAAAGCTTGGCTGCTTCTAGTATGCTATGTTCCTTGATGGGGATGTGCAAGGTCACTGTCAAGAGAACAATTGGTCGGATATCTAAATCTATTCTTGCGGCTATTAACCTTCGGGAGAGAGACAGAACAGAAAAAGCTTGGCTGCTTCTAGTATGCTATGTTCCTTGATGGGGATGTACAAGGTCACTGTCAAGAGAACAATTGGTCGGATATCTAAATCTATTCTTGCGGCTACTAACCTTCGGGAGAGAGACAGAACGGAAAAAGCTTGGCTGCTTCTAGTATGCTATGTTCCTTGATGGGGATGTACAAGGTCACTGTCAAGAGAACAATTGGTCGGATATCTAAATCTATTCTTGCGGCTACTAACCTTCGGGTGGTTCTGCTGGAATAATTTAGAAGACCGGCTATGCAGAGGGAAGAAGCTAAGCTTTTTCTAGTGTCAAATTAAGTCCTTAGACAAAAGGAAAGAGAAAAGAGAGAGAGAGAGAGAGAGAGAGAGAGAGAGAGAGAGAGAGAGAGAGAGAGAGAGAACGGAAAAAGCTTGGCTGCTTCTAGTATGCTATGTTCCTTGATGGGGATGTACAAGGTCACTGTCAAGAGAACAATTGGTCGGATATCTAAATCTATTCTTGCGGCTACTAACCTTCGGGAGAGAGACAGAACGGAAAAAGCTTGGCTGCTTCTAGTATGCTATGTTCCTTGATGGGGATGTACAAGGTCACTGTCAAGAGAACAATTGGTCGGATATCTAAATCTATTCTTGCGGCTACTAACCTTCGGGAGAGAGACAGAACGGAAAAAGCTTGGCTGCTTCTAGTATGCTATGTTCCTTGATGGGGATATACAAGGTCACTGTCAAGAGAACAATTGGTCGGATATCTAAATCTATTCTTGCGGCTACTAACCTTCGGGAGAGAGACAGAACGGAAAAAGCTTGGCTGCTTCTAGTATGCTATATTCCTTGATGGGGATGTACAAGGTCACTGTCAAGAGAACAATTGGTCGGATATCTATATCTATTCTTGCGGCTACTAACCTTCGGGTGGTTCTGCTGGAATAATTTAGAAGACCGGCTATGCAGAGGGAAGAAGCTAAGCTTTTTCTAGTGTCAAATTAAGTCCTTAGACAAAAGGAGAGAGAGAGAGAGAGAGAGAGAGAGAGAGAGAGAGAGAGAGAGAGAGAGAGAGAGAGAGAGAGAGAGAGAAAGAGAGAGAGAGAGAGAGAGAGAGAGAGAGAGAGAACGGAAAAAGCTTGGCTGCTTCTAGTATGCTATGTTTCTTGATGGGGATATACAAGGTCACTGTCAAGAGAACAATTGGTCGGATATCTAAATCTATTCTTGCGGCTACTAACCTTTGGGAGAGAGGAAGAATGGAAAAAGCTTGGCTGCTTCTAGTATTTGGCACACCAGTCCAGCATGTTCGATGCTGTCCATCATAATGGATACCTGTCATGCCAGTCCAGTATGATGGATGGTACCAAGAAAATGAATACTTGGCATGCCAATCCAGCATGCAAGATACTGCCCAGAATAATGGATGATGCCCAGCATAAGGGATGCTTGGCATGTCAGTACCAGCATGATGGATGCTGCCCATCATTATGGATACCTGTCATGCCAGTCCACGGTGCTGGATGCTGCCAAGCATAATGGATACTTGGCACGTCAGTCCAACATGATGAATGCTGCTTATCATAATGAATACCTGGCATGTCAGTCCAACATGCTGGATGCTGCCCAGCATAATGGATACTAGACATACCAGTCCAGCATGATGGATGCTGCCCATCATAATGGATACCTGTCATGCCAGTCCAGCATGCTGGATGCTGCCCAGCATAACGGATACTAGACATACCAGTCCAGCATGATGGATGCTGCCCATCATAATGGATACCTGTCATGACAGTCCAACATGCTGGATGCTGCCCAGCATAACGGATACTAGACATACCAGTCCAGCATGATGGATGCTGCCCATCATAATGGATACCTGTCATGCCAGTCCAGCATGCTGGATGCTGCCCAGCATAATGGATACTAGACATACCAGTCCAGCATGATGGATGCTGCCCATCATAATGGATACCTGTCATGCCAGTCCAACATGCTGGATGCTGCCCAGCATAATGGATACTAGACATACCAGTCCAGCATGATGGATGCTGCCCATCATAATGGATACCTGTCATGCCAGTCCAACATGCTGGATGCTGCCCAGCATAATGGATACTAGACATACCAGTCCAGCATGATGGATGCTGCCCATCATAATGGATACCTGTCATGCCAGTCCAGCATGCTGGATGCTGCCCAGCATAATGGATACTTGGCATGTCAGTCCAGCATGATGGATGCTGCCCATCATAATGGATACCTGTCATGCCAGTCCCACATGCAGGATGCTGCCCAGCATAATGGATACTAGACATACCAGTCCAGCATGATGGATGCTGCCCATCATGATGGATACCTGTCATGCCAGTTCAACATACTGGATGCTGCCCAGCATAATGGATACTAGACATACCAGTCCAGCATGATGGATGCTGCCCATCATAATGGATACCTGTCATGCCAGTCCAGCATGCTGGATGCTGCCCAGCATAATGGATACTTGGCAGGTCAGTCCAGCATGATGGATGCTGCCCATCATAATGGATACCTGTCATGTCGGTCCAGCATGCTGGATGCTGCCCAGCATAATGGATACTTGGCATGTCAGTCCAGCATGATGGATGCTGCCCATCATAATGGATACCTGTCATGTCGGTCCAGCATGCTGGATGCTGCCCAGCATAATGGATACTTGGCAGGTCAGTCCAGCATGATGGATGCTGCCCATCATAATGGATACCTGTCATGCCAGTCCAGCATGCTGGATGCTGCCCAGCATAATGGATACTTGGCAGGTCAGTCCAGCATGATGGATGCTGCCCATCATAATGGATACCTGTCATGCCAGTCCAGCATGCTGGATGCTGCCCAGCATAATGGATACTTGGCATGTCAGTCCAGCATGATGGATGCTGCCCATCATAATGGATACCTGTCATGCCAGTCCAACATGCTGGATGCTGCCCAGCATAATGGATACTTGGCATGTCAGTCCAGCATGATGGATGCTGCCCATCATAATGGATACCTGTCATGCCAGTCCAACATGCTGGATGCTGCCCAGCATAATGGATACTAGACATACCAGTCCAGCATGATGGATGCTGCCCATCATAATGGATACCTGTCATGCCAGTCCAGCATGCTGGATGCTGCCCAGCATAATGGATACTTGGCATGTCAGTCCAGCATGATGGATGCTGCCCATCATAATGGATACCTGTCATGCCAGTCCAACATGCAGGATGCTGCCCAGCATAATGGATACTAGACATACCAGTCCAGCATGATGGATGCTGCCCATCATGATGGATACCTGTCATGCCAGTCCAACATGCTGGATGCTGCCCAGCATAATGGATACTAGACATACCAGTCCAGCATGATGGATGCTGCCCATCATAATGGATACCTGTCATGCCAGTCCAGCATGCTGGATGCTGCCCAGCATAATGGATACTTGGCAGGTCAGTCCAGCATGATGGATGCTGCCCATCATAATGGATACCTGTCATGTCGGTCCAGCATGCTGGATGCTGCCCAGCATAATGGATACTTGGCATGTCAGTCCAGCATGATGGATGCTGCCCATCATAATGGATACCTGTCATGCCAGTCCCACATGCTGGATGCTGCCCAGCATAATGGATACTTGGCATGTCAGTCCAGCATGATGGATGCTGCCCATCATAATGGATACCTGTCATGCCAGTCCAACATGCTGGATGCTGCCCAGCATAATGGATACTAGACATACCAGTCCAGCATGATGGATGCTGCCCATCATGATGGATACCTGTCATGCCAGTCCAACATGCTGGATGCTGCCCAGCATAATGGATACTTGGCATGTCAGTCCAGCATGATGGATGCTGCCCATCATAATGGATACCTGTCATGCCAGTCCAACATGCAGGATGCTGCCCAGCATAATGGATACTAGACATACCAGTCCAGCATGATGGATGCTGCCCATCATGATGGATACCTGTCATGCCAGTCCAACATGCTGGATGCTGCCCAGCATAATGGATACTAGACATACCAGTCCAGCATGATGGATGCTGCCCATCATAATGGATACCTGTCATGCCAGTCCAGCATGCTGGATGCTGCCCAGCATAATGGATACTTGGCAGGTCAGTCCAGCATGATGGATGCTGCCCATCATAATGGATACCTGTCATGTCGGTCCAGCATGCTGGATGCTGCCCAGCATAATGGATACTTGGCATGTCAGTCCAGCATGATGGATGCTGCCCATCATAATGGATACCTGTCATGCCAGTCCAGCATGCTGGATGCTGCCCAGCATAATGGATACTTGGCAGGTCAGTCCAGCATGATGGATGCTGCCCATCATAATGGATACCTGTCATGCCAGTCCAGCATGCTGGATGCTGCCCAGCATAATGGATACTTGGCATGTCAGTCCAGCATGATGGATGCTGCCCATCATAATGGATACCTGTCATGCCAGTCCAACATGCTGGATGCTGCCCAGCATAATGGATACTTGGCATGTCAGTCCAGCATGATGGATGCTGCCCATCATAATGGATACCTGTCATGCCAGTCCAACATGCTGGATGCTGCCCAGCATAATGGATACTAGACATACCAGTCCAGCATGATGGATGCTGCCCATCATAATGGATACCTGTCATGCCAGTCCAGCATGCTGGATGCTGCCCAGCATAATGGATACTTGGCATGTCAGTCCAGCATGATGGATGCTGCCCATCATAATGGATACCTGTCATGCCAGTCCAACATGCAGGATGCTGCCCAGCATAATGGATACTAGACATACCAGTCCAGCATGATGGATGCTGCCCATCATGATGGATACCTGTCATGCCAGTCCAACATGCTGGATGCTGCCCAGCATAATGGATACTAGACATACCAGTCCAGCATGATGGATGCTGCCCATCATAATGGATACCTGTCATGCCAGTCCAGCATGCTGGATGCTGCCCAGCATAATGGATACTTGGCAGGTCAGTCCAGCATGATGGATGCTGCCCATCATAATGGATACCTGTCATGTCGGTCCAGCATGCTGGATGCTGCCCAGCATAATGGATACTTGGCATGTCAGTCCAGCATGATGGATGCTGCCCATCATAATGGATACCTGTCATGCCAGTCCAGCATGCTGGATGCTGCCCAGCATAATGGATACTTGGCATGTCAGTCCAGCATGATGGATGCTGCCCATCATAATGGATACCTGTCATGCCAGTCCAGCATGCTGGATGCTGCCCAGCATAATGGATACTTGGCATGTCAGTCCAGCATGATGGATGCTGCCCATCATAATGGATACCTGTCATGCCAGTCCAACATGCTGGATGCTGCCCAGCATAATGGATACTTGGCATGTCAGTCCAGCATGATGGATGCTGCCCATCATAATGGATACCTGTCATGCCAGTCCAACATGCTGGATGCTGCCCAGCATAATGGATACTAGACATACCAGTCCAGCATGATGGATGCTGCCCATCATAATGGATACCTGTCATGCCAGTCCAAAATGCTGGATGCTGCCCAGCATAATGGATACTTGGCAGGTCAGTCCAGCATGATGGATGCTGTCCATCATAATGGATACCTGTCATGTCGGTCCAGCATGCTGGATGCTGCCCAGCATAATGGATACTTGGCATGTCAGTCCAGCATGATGGATGCTGCCCATCATAATGGATACCTGTCATGCCAGTCCAGCATGCTGGATGCTGCCCAGCATAATGGATACTTGGCAGGTCAGTCCAGCATGATGGATGCTGCCCATCATAATGGATACCTGTCATGTCGGTCCAGCATGGTGGATGATGCCCAGCATAATGGATACTTGGCAGGTCAGTCCAGCATGATGGATGCTGCCCATCATAATGGATACCTGTCATGCCAGTCCAGCATGCTGGATGCTACCCAGCATAATGGATACTTTGCATGTCAGTCCAGCATGATGGATGCTGTCCATCATAATGGATACCTGTCATGCCAATCCAACATGCTGGATGCTGTCCAGCATAATGGATACTTGGCATGTCAGTCCAACATGATGAATGCTGCCCATCATAATGGATACCTGGCATGTCAGTCAAGCATGCTGGATGCTGCCCAGCATGATGGATACTAGACATACCAGTCCCGCATGATGGATGCTGTCCATCATTATGGATACCTGTCATGCCAAACCAGCATGCTGCCCAGCATAATGGATATTTAGCACGCCAGTCCAGCATGGTGGATGCTGCCCATCATAATGGATACCTGTCATGCCAGTCCAGCATGCTGGATGCTGTCCAGCATAATGGATACTAGATATGCCAGTCCAGTATGATGGATGATGCCCAGCATAATGGATACTAGACATGCCAGTCCAGCATGATGGATACCTGTAATGCCAATCCAGCATGCTGGATGCTGCCCAGCATAATGGATACTTGGCATGCCAGTCCAGCATGCTGGATGCTGCCCATCATAATGCATACCTGTCATGCCAGACAAGCATGCTGGATGCTGCCCAGCATAATGGATACTAGACATACCAGTCCAGCATGATGGATGCTGTCCATCATAATGGATACCTGTCATGCCAGTCAAGCATGCTGGATGCTGCCCATCATAATGCATACCTGCCATGCCAGTCAAGCATGCTGGATGCTGCCCAGCATAATGGATACTAGACATACCAGTCCAGCATGATGGATGCTGCCCATCATAATGGATACCTGTCATGCCAGTCAAGCATGCTGGATGCTGCCCATCATAATGCATACCTGTCATGCCAGACAAGCATGCTGGATGCTGCCCAGCATAATGGATACTAGACATACCAGTCCAGCATGATGGATGCTGTCCATCATAATGGATACCTGCCATGCCAGTCAAGCATGCTGGATGCTGCCCATCATAATGCATACCTGCCATGCCAGTCAAGCATGCTGGATGCTGCCCAGCATAATGGATACTAGACATACCAGTCCAGCATGATGGATGCTGCCCAGCATAATGGATGCTGCCCAGCATAATGGATACCTGTCATGCCAGTCCAGCATGCTGGATGCTGCCCAGCATAATGGATACTAGACATGCCAGTCCAGCATGATGGATGCTGCCCAGCATAATGGATACCTGTCATGCCAGTCCAGCATGCTGGATGCTGCCCAGCATAATGGATACTAGACATGCCAGTCCAGCAAGATGGATGCTGCTGCTTATCATAATGCATACGTCATGCCAGTCAAGCATGCTGGATGCTGCCCAGCATAATGGATACTAGACATGCCAGTCCAGCATGTTGGATGCTGCCCATCATAATGGATACCTGTAATGCCAGTCAAGCATGCTGGATGCTGCCCAGCATAATGGATACTAGACATACCAGTCCAGCATGATGGATGCTGCCCAGCATAAAGGATACCTTTCATGCCAGTCCAACATGCTGGATGCTGCCCAGCATAATGGATACTAGACATGCCAGTCCAGCATGATGGATGCTGCTGCTTATCATAATGCATACCTGTCATGCCAGTCAAGCATGCTGGATGCTGCCCAGCATAATGGATACTAGACATACCAGTCCAGCATGATGGATGCTGCCCAGCATAATGGATACCTGTCATGCCAGTCAAGCATGCTGGATGCTGCCCAGCATAATGGATACTAGACATACCAGTCCAGCATGATGGAAGATTGATTGATTGATTGATTGAAAGTTTTCTGGCATCCTGACATCTAAGGTCATTGACGCCGATAGCATTTATTATATATGAAATATAAGAGAGAAATCAATTAAAACCATAAAAGTTAAGAAGTCATTAAAATAGTTAAATAGTTTTCAGAAGACTTGCATCTGAAATAAATCTAAAAATTGCGCTCGCATAGTAGGACACATCACGTCCAAGAATCTTGGCAAGGATGAACCTGCCATCCTCACCTCGAGCCTCAAACAAATATCTATTTCTAAAGTTAGTAAAATTAGGGCATTCGGTCAACAAATGCCTCACTGTTAAAGGTATCAAACAGTCCTCACAATACGGTTGGTGTTGGCCCTTCAGCAGAAACTCGTGTGTCAACCCTGTGTGACCAATATGATGGATGCTGCCCATCATAATGGATACCTGGCATGTCAGTCCAGCATGATGGATGCTAGCCAGCATAATGGAAACTAGGCTTGCCATTCCAGCATGATGGTTTCTGCCTATCATAATGGATACCTGGCAAGACTGTTCAGTATGATGGATGTTCCCCAGCAAAATGAATACTAGACATGCCAGTCCAGCATGATGGATGCTGCCCACCATAATGGATACTAGGCATGTCAGTCCAACTTGATGGATGCTGCCCATCATAATGGATACCTGTCATGCCAGTCCAGCATGCTGGATGCTGCCCATAATAATGGATAATTGGCATGCCAGTCCAGCATGCTGGATGCTGCCCACCATAATGGATACTAGGCATGTCAGTCCAACTTGATGGATGCTGCCCATCATAATGGATACCTGTCATGCCAGTCCAGCATGCTGGATGCTGCCCATCATAATCGATACTTGGCATGCCAGTCCAGCATGCTGGATGCTGCCCACCATAATGGATACTAGGCATGTCAGTCCAACTTGATGGATGCTGCCCATCATAATGGATACCTGTCATGCCAGTCCAGCATGGATGCTGCCCAGCATAATGGATACTAGGCATGTCAGTACAACTTGATGGATGATGCCCAGCATAATGGATACTAGACATGCCAGTCCAGCATGATAGATACCTGTAATGCCAATCCAGCATGCTGGATGCTGCCCAGCATAATGGATACTTGGCATGCCAGTCCAGCATGCTGGATGCTGCCCATCATAATGCATACCTGTCATGCCAGACAAGCATGCTGGATGCTGCCCAGCATAATGGATACTAGACATACCAGTCCAGCATGATGGATGCTGTCCATCATAATGGATACCTGTCATGCCAGTCAAGCATGCTGGATGCTGCCCATCATAATGCATACCTGCCATGCCAGTCAAGCATGCTGGATGCTGCCCAGCATAATGGATACTAGACATACCAGTCCAGCATGATGGATGCTGCCCATCATAATGGATACCTGTCATGCCAGTCAAGCATGCTGGATGCTGCCCATCATAATGCATACCTGTCATGCCAGACAAGCATGCTGGATGCTGCCCAGCATAATGGATACTAGACATACCAGTCCAGCATGATGGATGCTGTCCATCATAATGGATACCTGCCATGCCAGTCAAGCATGCTGGATGCTGCCCATCATAATGCATACCTGCCATGCCAGTCAAGCATGCTGGATGCTGCCCAGCATAATGGATACTAGACATATCAGTCCAGCATGATGGATGCTGCCCAGCATAATGGATACCTGTCATGCCAGTCCAGCATGCTGGATGCTGCCCAGCATAATGGATACTAGACATGCCAGTCCAGCATGATGGATGCTGCCCAGCATAATGGATACCTGTCATGCCAGTCCAGCATGCTGGATGCTGCCCAGCATAATGGATACTAGACATGCCAGTCCAGCAAGATGGATGCTGCTGCTTATCATAATGCATACCTGTCATGCCAGTCAAGCATGCTGGATGCTGCCCAGCATAATGGATACTAGACATGCCAGTCCAGCATGCTGGATGCTGCCCATCATAATGGATACCTGTAATGCCAGTCAAGCATGCTGGATGCTGCCCAGCATAATGGATACTAGACATACCAGTCCAGCATGATGGATGCTGCTGCTTATCATAATGCATACCTGTCATGCCAGTCAAGCATGCTGGATGCTGCCCAGCATAATGGATACTAGACATACCAGTCCAGCATGATGGATGCTGCCCAGCATAATGGATACCTTTCATGCCAGTCCAACATGCTGGATGCTGCCCAGCATAATGGATACTAGACATGCCAGTCCAGCATGATGGATGCTGCTGCTTATCATAATGCATACCTGTCATGCCAGTCAAGCATGCTGGATGCTGCCCAGCATAATGGATACTAGACATACCAGTCCAGCATGATGGATGCTGCCCAGCATAATGGATGCTGCCCAGCATAATGGATACCTGTCATGCCAGTCCAGCATGCTGGATGCTGCCCAGCATAATGGATACTAGACATGCCAGTCCAGCATGATGGATGCTGCCCAGCATGATGGATACCTGTCATGCCAGTCCAGCATGCTGGATGCTGCCCAGCATAATGGATACTAGACATGCCAGTCCAGCAAGATGGATGCTGCTGCTTATCATAATGCATACGTCATGCCAGTCAAGCATGCTGGATGCTGCCCAGCATAATGGATACTAGACATGCCAGTCCAGCATGTTGGATGCTGCCCATCATAATGGATACCTGTAATGCCAGTCAAGCATGCTGGATGCTGCCCAGCATAATGGATACTAGACATACCAGTCCAGCATGATGGATGCTGCTGCTTATCATAATGCATACCTGTCATGCCAGTCAAGCATGCTGGATGCTGCCCAGCATAATGGATACTAGACATACCAGTCCAGCATGATGGATGCTGCCCAGCATAAAGGATACCTTTCATGCCAGTCCAACATGCTGGATGCTGCCCAGTATAATGGATACTAGACATGCCAGTCCAGCATGATGGATGCTGCTGCTTATCATAATGCATACCTGTCATGCCAGTCAAGCATGCTGGATGCTGCCCAGCATAATGGATACTAGACATACCAGTCCAGCATGATGGATGCTGCCCAGCATAATGGATACCTGTCATGCCAGTCAAGCATGCTGGATGCTGCCCAGCATAATGGATACTAGACATACCAGTCCAGCATGATGGAAGATTGATTGATTGATTGATTGAAAGTTTTCTGGCATCCTGACATCTAAGGTCATTGACGCCGATAGCATTTATTATATATGAAATATAAGAGAGAAATCAATTAAAACCATAAAAGTTAAGAAGTCATTAAAATAGTTAAATAGTTTTCAGAAGACTTGCATCTGAAATAAATCTAAAAATTGCGCTCGCATAGTAGGACACATCACGTCCAAGAATCTTGGCAAGGATGAACCTGCCATCCTCACCTCGAGCCTCAAACAAATATCTATTTCTAAAGTTAGTAAAATTAGGGCATTCGGTCAACAAATGCCTCACTGTTAAAGGTATCAAACAGTCCTCACAATACGGTTGGTGTTGGCCCTTCAGCAGAAACTCGTGTGTCAACCCTGTGTGACCAATATGATGGATGCTGCCCATCATAATGGATACCTGGCATGTCAGTCCAGCATGATGGATGCTAGCCAGCATAATGGAAACTAGGCTTGCCATTCCAGCATGATGGTTTCTGCCTATCATAATGGATACCTGGCAAGACTGTTCAGTATGATGGATGTTCCCCAGCAAAATGAATACTAGACATGCCAGTCCAGCATGATGGATGCTGCCCACCATAATGGATACTAGGCATGTCAGTCCAACTTGATGGATGCTGCCCATCATAATGGATACCTGTCATGCCAGTCCAGCATGCTGGATGCTGCCCATAATAATGGATAATTGGCATGCCAGTCCAGCATGCTGGATGCTGCCCACCATAATGGATACTAGGCATGTCAGTCCAACTTGATGGATGCTGCCCATCATAATGGATACCTGTCATGCCAGTCCAGCATGCTGGATGCTGCCCATCATAATGGATACTTGGCATGCCAGTCCAGCATGCTGGATGCTGCCCACCATAATGGATACTAGGCATGTCAGTCCAACTTGATGGATGCTGCCCATCATAATGGATACCTGTCATGCCAGTCCAGCATGGATGCTGCCCAGCATAATGGATACTAGGCATGTCAGTACAACTTGATGGATGATGCCCAGCATAATGGATACTAGACATGCCAGTCCAGCATGATAGATACCTGTAATGCCAATCCAGCATGCTGGATGCTGCCCAGCATAATGGATACTTGGCATGCCAGTCCAGCATGCTGGATGCTGCCCATCATAATGCATACCTGTCATGCCAGACAAGCATGCTGGATGCTGCCCAGCATAATGGACACTAGACATACCAGTCCAGCATGATGGATGCTGTCCATCATAATGGATACCTGTCATGCCAGTCAAGCATGCTGGATGCTGCCCATCATAATGCATACCTGCCATGCCAGTCAAGCATGCTGGATGCTGCCCAGCATAATGGATACTAGACATACCAGTCCAGCATGATGGATGCTGCCCATCATAATGGATACCTGTCATGCCAGTCAAGCATGCTGGATGCTGCCCATCATAATGCATACCTGTCATGCCAGACAAGCATGCTGGATGCTGCCCAGCATAATGGATACTAGACATACCAGTCCAGCATGATGGATGCTGTCCATCATAATGGATACCTGCCATGCCAGTCAAGCATGCTGGATGCTGCCCATCATAATGCATACCTGCCATGCCAGTCAAGCATGCTGGATGCTGCCCAGCATAATGGATACTAGACATATCAGTCCAGCATGATGGATGCTGCCCAGCATAATGGATACCTGTCATGCCAGTCCAGCATGCTGGATGCTGCCCAGCATAATGGATACTAGACATGCCAGTCCAGCATGATGGATGCTGCCCAGCATAATGGATACCTGTCATGCCAGTCCAGCATGCTGGATGCTGCCCAGCATAATGGATACTAGACATGCCAGTCCAGCAAGATGGATGCTGCTGCTTATCATAATGCATACCTGTCATGCCAGTCAAGCATGCTGGATGCTGCCCAGCATAATGGATACTAGACATGCCAGTCCAGCATGCTGGATGCTGCCCATCATAATGGATACCTGTAATGCCAGTCAAGCATGCTGGATGCTGCCCAGCATAATGGATACTAGACATACCAGTCCAGCATGATGGATGCTGCTGCTTATCATAATGCATACCTGTCATGCCAGTCAAGCATGCTGGATGCTGCCCAGCATAATGGATACTAGACATACCAGTCCAGCATGATGGATGCTGCCCAGCATAATGGATACCTTTCATGCCAGTCCAACATGCTGGATGCTGCCCAGCATAATGGATACTAGACATGCCAGTCCAGCATGATGGATGCTGCTGCTTATCATAATGCATACCTGTCATGCCAGTCAAGCATGCTGGATGCTGCCCAGCATAATGGATACTAGACATACCAGTCCAGCATGATGGATGCTGCCCAGCATAATGGATACCTGTCATGCCAGTCAAGCATGCTGGATGCTGCCCAGCATAATGGATACTAGACATACCAGTCCAGCATGATGGAAGATTGATTGATTGATTGATTGAAAGTTTTCTGGCATCCTGACATCTAAGGTCATTGACGCCGATAGCATTTATTATATATGAAATATAAGAGAGAAATCAATTAAAACCATAAAAGTTAAGAAGTCATTACAATAGTTAAATAGTTTTCAGAAGACTTGCTTCTGAAATAAATCTAAAAATTGCGCTCGCATAGTAGGACACATCATGTCCAAGAATCTTGGCAAGGATGAACCTGCCATCCTCACCTCGAGCCTCAAACAAATATCTATTTCTAAAGTTAGTAAAATTAGGGCATTCGGTCAACAAATGCCTCACTGTTAAAGGTATCAAACAGTCCTCACAATACGGTTGGTGTTGGCCCTTCAGCAGAAACTCGTGTGTCAACCCTGTGTGACCAATATGATGGATGCTGCCCATCATAATGGATACCTGGCATGTCAGTCCAGCATGATGGATGCTAGCCAGCATAATGGAAACTAGGCTTGCCATTCCAGCATGATGGTTTCTGCCTATCATAATGGATACCTGGCAAGACTGTTCAGTATGATGGATGTTCCCCAGCAAAATGAATACTAGACATGCCAGTCCAGCATGATGGATGCTGCCCACCATAATGGATACTAGGCATGTCAGTCCAACTTGATGGATGCTGCCCATCATAATGGATACCTGTCATGCCAGTCCAGCATGCTGGATGCTGCCCATCATAATGGATAATTGGCATGCCAGTCCAGCATGCTGGATGCTGCCCACCATAATGGATACTAGGCATGTCAGTCCAACTTGATGGATGCTGCCCATCATAATGGATACCTGTCATGCCAGTCCAGCATGCTGGATGCTGCCCATCATAATGGATACTTGGCATGCCAGTCCAGCATGCTGGATGCTGCCCACCATAATGGATACTAGGCATGTCAGTCCAACTTGATGGATGCTGCCCATCATAATGGATACCTGTCATGCCAGTCCAGCATGGATGCTGCCCAGCATAATGGATACTAGGCATGTCAGTCCAACTTGATGGATGCTGCCCATCATAATGGATACCTGTCATGCCAGTCCGACATGCTGGATACTGCCCAGCATAATGGATACTTGGCATGTCAGTCCAGCATGATGTATGCTGCCCATCATAATGGATACCTGTCATGCCAGTCCAGCATGGATGCTGGCCAGCATAATGGATACTAGGCAGGTCAGCCCAACATGATGGATGCTGCCCATCATAATGGATACCTGTCATGCCAGTCCAGCATGCTGGATACTGCCCAGCATAATGGATACTTGGCAAGTCAGTCCAGCATGATGTATGGTGCCCATCATAATGGATACCTGTCATGCCAGTCCAGCATGGATGCTGGCCAGCATAATGGATACTAGGCAGGTCAGCCCAACATAATGGATGCTGCCCATCATAATGGATACCTGTCATGCCAGTCCAACATGCTGGATACTGCCCAGCATAATGGATACTTGGCATGTCAGTCCAGCATGATGTATGCTGCCCACCATAATGGATACCTGTCATGCCAGTCCAACATGCTGGATACTGCCCAGCATAATGAATACTTGGCATGTCAGTCCAGCATGATGTATGCTGCCCATCATAATGGATACCTGTCATGCCAGTCCAGCATGGATGCTGGCCAGCATAATGGATACTAGGCAGGTCAGCCCAACATGATGGATGCTGCCCAACATGATGGATGCTGCCCAACATGATGGATGCTGCCCATCATAATGGATACCTGTCATGCCAGTCCAGCATGGATGCTGGCCAGCATAATGGATACTAGGCAGGTCAGCCCAACATGATGGATGCTGCCCATCATAATGGATACCTGTCATGCCAGTCCAGCATGGATGCTGGCCAGCATAATGGATACTAGGCAGGTCAGCCCAACATGATGGATGCTGCCCAACATGATGGATGCTGCCCATCATAATGGATACCTGTCATGCCAGTCCAGCATGCTGGATGCTACCCATCATAATGGATACCTGTCATGCCAGTCCAGCATGGATGCTGCCCAGCATAATGGATACTTGGCATGTCAGTCCAGCATGATGTATGCTGCCCATCATAATGGATACCTGTCATGCCAGTCCAGCATGCTGGATGCTGCCCATCATAATGGATACCTGTCATGCCAGTCCAGCATGGATGCTGCCCAGCATAATGGATACTAGGCAGGTCAGCCCAACATGATGGATGCTGCCCATCATAATGGATACCTGTCATGCCAGTCCAGCATGCTGGATGCTGCCCATCATAATGGATACCTGTCATGCCAGTCCAACATGGATGCTGCCCAGCATAATGGATACTTGGCATGTCGGTCCAACATGATGGATGTTGCCCATCATAATGGATACCTGTCATGCCAGTCCAGCATGCTGGATGCTGCCCATCATAATGGATACCTGTCATGCCAGTCCAGCATGGATACTGCCCAGCATAATGGATACTTGGCATGTCAGTCCAACATGATGGATGCTGCCCATCATAATGAATACCTGGCATGACTGTTCAGTATGATGGGTGCTGCCCATTATAATGGATACCTGTCATGCCAGTCCAGCATGCTGGATGCTGCCCATCATAATGGATACCTGTTATGCCAGTCCAGCATGATGGATGCTGCCCATCATAATGGATACCTGTCATGCCAGTCCAGCACGATGGATGCTGCCCATTATAATGGATACCTGTCATGCCAGTCCAGCATGCTGGATGCTGCCCAGCATAATGGATACCTTTCATGCCAGTCCAGCATGCTGGATGCTGCCCATCATAATGGATACCTGGCATGACTGTTCAGTATGATGGGTTCTGCCCATTATAATGGATACCTGTCATGCCAGTCCAGCATGCTGGATGCTGCCCAGCAAAATGAATACTAGACATACCAGTCCAACATGATGGACGCTGCCCAGTATAATGGATACCTGGCATATCAGTCCAGCATGACGGATGCTGGCCAGCATAATGGGAACTTGGCTTGCCAGTCCAGCATGATGGATGCTGCCTATCATAATGGATACCTGGAGAGCCAGTCCAGCATGATGGATGCTGCCCAGCATAATTGATACCTGGGTTGTCAGTGAATAGCTGGGATGCCAGTCCAGTATTCCAAGTATCCATTATGCTGGGTAACATCCATCATGCTGGACTAGCTTGCCAAGTATCCATTTTGCTGGGGAGCATCCATCATGGATACCTGACAAGCCAGTCAAGCATGGTGGATGCTGCCGCATAATGGGTACCTGGCATGCCAGTCGCAGCATGGTGAATACTGCACAGCGTTTTGGATACCTGGGATGCCAGCTGGATGGATACTGCACAGCATAATGGATACTTGGCATAATAGTCCAGCATGATGGATGTTGCCCAGCATAATGGAGACCTGGGATGCTAGAATGGCATCCCAAGTATCCATTATACTGGGCAACATCCATCATGCTAGACTGGCATGCCAGGTACCCATTATGTTCGGCAGCCTCCAACATGCTGGACTGGCTTGTCAGGTATCCATTATGCTGGGGAGCATCCATCATGATGGACTGGCATGCCATATACCAATTATGATGAGAAGCCTCCATCGTGCTGGACTGGAAAGCCAAGTTTCCATTATGCTGGCCAGCATCCATTATGATAGGCAGCATCCATCATGTTGGCCTGGCATGCCAAGTATCCATTATGATGGAAAGCATCCACCATGCTGGACTGGCATGACAGGTATCCATTATGATGGGCAGCATCTATCATGCAGGACTGGCATGCCAAGTATCCATTATGCAGGGCAGCATCCATCATTATAATGGGCAGCATCCATCATGCCGGACTGGAATGCCACATATCCATTATGCTGGGCAGCATCCATCATACCTGGATGCTGCCTATCATAATGGATACCTGGAGAGCCAGTCCAGCATGATGGATGCTGCCCAGCATAATTGATACCTGGGTTGTCAGTGAATAGCTGGGATGCCAGTCCAGTATTCCAAGTATCCATTATGCTGGGTAACATCCATCATGCTGGACTAGCTTGCCAAGTATCCATTTTGCTGGGGAGCATCCATCATGGATACCTGACAAGCCAGTCAAGCATGATGGATGCTGCCGCATAATGGGTACCTGGCATGCCAGTCGCAGCATGGTGAATACTGCACAGCGTTTTGGATACCTGGGATGCCAGCTGGATGGATACTGCACAGCATAATGGATACTTGGCATAATAGTCCAGCATGATGGATGTTGCCCAGCATAATGGAGACCTGGGATGCTAGAATGGCATCCCAAGTATCCATTATACTGGGCAACATCCATCATGCTAGACTGGCATGCCAGGTACCCATTATGTTCGGCAGCCTCCAACATGCTGGACTGGCTTGTCAGGTATCCATTATGCTGGGGAGCATCCATCATGATGGACTGGCATGCCATATACCAATTATGATGAGAAGCCTCCATCGTGCTGGACTGGAAAGCCAAGTTTCCATTATGCTGGCCAGCATCCATTATGATAGGCAGCATCCATCATGTTGGCCTGGCATGCCAAGTATCCATTATGATGGAAAGCATCCACCATGCTGGACTGGCATGACAGGTATCCATTATGATGGGCAGCATCTATCATGCAGGACTGGCATGCCAAGTATCCATTATGCAGGGCAGCATCCATCATTATAATGGGCAGCATCCATCATGCCGGACTGGAATGCCACATATCCATTATGCTGGGCAGCATCCATCATACCTGGATGCTGCCTACCATAATGGATACCTGGAGAGCCAGTCCAGCATGATGGATGCTGCCCAGCATAATTGATACCTGGGTTGTCAGTGAATAGCTGGGATGCCAGTCCAGTATTCCAAGTATCCATTATGCTGGGTAATATCCATCATGCTGGACTAGCTTGCCAAGTATCCATTTTGCTGGGGAGCATCCATCATGGATACCTGACAAGCCAGTCAAGCATGATGGATGCTGCCGCATAATGGGTACCTGGCATGCCAGTCGCAGCATGGTGAATACTGCACAGCGTTTTGGATACCTGGGATGCCAGCTGGATGGATACTGCACAGCATAATGGATACTTGGCATAATAGTCCAGCATGATGGATGTTGCCCAGCATAATGGAGACCTGGGATGCTAGAATGGCATCCCAAGTATCCATTATACTGGGCAACATCCATCATGCTAGACTGGCATGCCAGGTACCCATTATGTTCGGCAGCCTCCAACATGCTGGACTGGCTTGTCAGGTATCCATTATGCTGGGGAGCATCCATCATGATGGACTGGCATGCCATATACCAATTATGATGAGAAGCCTCCATCGTGCTGGACTGGAAAGCCAAGTTTCCATTATGCTGGCCAGCATCCATTATGATAGGCAGCATCCATCATGTTGGCCTGGCATGCCAAGTATCCATTATGATGGAAAGCATCCACCATGCTGGACTGGCATGACAGGTATCCATTATGATGGGCAGCATCTATCATGCAGGACTGGCATGCCAAGTATCCATTATGCAGGGCAGCATCCATCATTATAATGGGCAGCATCCATCATGCCGGACTGGAATGCCACATATCCATTATGCTGGGCAGCATCCATCATACCTGGATGCTGCCCTGCATAATGGATACTTGGCATTTCAGTCCAGCATGATGGATGCTGCCCATCATAATGGATATCTGGTATGACAGTTCAGAACGATGGATGCTGCAGAGCAAAATGAATACTTGGCATGCCAGTCCAGCATAATGGATGCTCCACAGCATAATGGATACCCGGCAAGCCAGTCCAGCATGATGGATGCAGCCAAGCATAATGGGTACCTGGCATGCCAGTCCAGCATGATGGATACTGCACAGCATAATGGATTCTTGGCATGCCAGTCTAGCATGATGGATATTGCCCGGCATAATGGATACCTGGGATGCCAGTTCGGCATCCCAGGTATCCATCATGCTGGACTGGCATGCCAAGTATCCATTATGTGGTGCAGTATCCATCATGCTGGACTGACATGTCAGGCACCCATTATGCTCGTCAGCATACATCATGTTTGACTAGCTTGCCAGGTATCCATTTTGCTGGGGAGCATCCATCATGGATACCTGACAAGCCAGTCCAGCATGATGGATGCTGCCGAGCATAATGGGTACCTGGCATGCCAGTCCAGCATGATGGATACTGCACAGCATTATAGATACCTGGAATGCCAGCTGGATAACCCAGCCACTGAGGGGGGCAAGCCAGCCTCAACTTGGTGCCGGTCCCAAGCCCGGGTAAATGGGGGAGGGTTGGCGACAGGAATGGCATTCGGCCATTAAAAAAAATTAGCCAAAACAACTATGGTCAGTGAGTATAAGAATGAAATTAATGCTAGGGCGTTCCCCTTAAGTGACGCGTTGGGACCTCGCCTGATCCCTCCAAAAAATCGGCAAGGGCTACTCAGTCATGGGCGGGCTGGGTTAAAGAGGCAAGCTCAGAGGAAAATATCTGAGGAGAGAATGAGAGTAGCAACTCTGAATGTGGGGACAATGACTGGAAAAGGGCGAGAGCTGGTTGACCTCATGGAGAGAAGGAAGATTGGAGTGCTGTGTGTGCAGGAGACCAGGTGGAAGGGAAATAATGCAAAAGAACTAGGCGAAGGTTGTAAATTATATTACAGTGGAGCAAATATGGAAGAAAGACATGGAGTAGGAATAATATTATCAAAAGAGTTGAAGGACAATTTGATTGGGGTGAATAGGAAAAATTAAAGAATTATGAATTTAAAGCTAGGACTGGGAGCAACAATAGTCAATGTAGTGTGTGCCTATGCCCCATAAACTGGATGTACAGAGGAGGAGAAGGATACATTCTGGGAGGAGATGGACTGGGAGCTTGGAATAATTCCTGCAAGGGAAAGGAAAATTATAGGAGATCTGAACGGCCGATTGGGTATTAATAGGGAAGGGATAGAGAGAGTGCATGGATTTTAGGGTGTGGGTGAGAGAAATGATGAGGGAGAAAGAGTGATTCATTTTGCATTGGCTTTTGGCCTAGCAATGATCAACACCTTCTTTGAGAAGAAGATTAACAGACTGATTACTTACAGTAGTGATGGCAAGGAGAGCCAGATAGATTTGCTGCTGTGTAAGAGGGACCATCTGAAGGAAGTTAGAAATTGCAAGGTGATAAATGGGGAGAGTGTAGCAGCACAACACAGGTTAGTGGTAATTGATTGCAGACTAAGGAATTGTAGAAGTAAAAAGGTGAGAATGGACCCAAAGATTAAGTGGTGAAAATTGAAAAAAGAAGAACTGAGAGTCTTGTTTAAGTAGAGTGCTGGAAGCAGTAAGGCTACATGAGGATGTACAAAAATGGTGGACCGAGAATAGTAAAGTGATTCTAAGGATCGGTGAGGATGTACTTGGATAGTCATCAGGAAGAAGACCCCCAAATGATAAAGAATCGTGGTGGTAGAATGTAAGAACGGGTAAAAACCAAGAAAGAGGCCAAGAAGAAGGCAGATCTATCAGGACAAGAGCAGGATAAAGAAAACTATAAACAAGCCAAGAAATAAGCAAGAAGAGCAGTAGCAAAGGCAGAGGCATTAAATAAAATCTATAAAGAGATGGAAACACCAGAAGGAGAGAAGAAAATATTACGAATTTCTAAGGCCCGAGATGCTGTATCCAAAGACCTGACACATATAAGGCAAATAAAAGATAGCAATGGCATAGTTCTAGCAGAAGAGAGTGAAATTAAAAGGTGGGAAACTTATTTTGAAGGATTATTGAATGAGGAGAACAAAAGAACAGTATTTAAAGATGGACTCCCAAACGAGACAGTTACCAAAGGAGTGACTAAAAGAGAAGTAGAACAACTAGTAAAGAAGATGAAAAATAGTAAAGCTGCAGGACCGGATAATATACCAGTAGAGGTATGGAAGAGTCTTGGAGAGGAAGGCATAGATATCTTGTGGGACCTGACACAGAAGATCTTCAATCAGGAAAAGATGCCAGAGGAATGGAGAAGCCTAATCATTCCCATCTATAAGGGGCAACTACAGAGGCATAAAGCTGATAAGCCATACTATGAAAATATGGGAGATCATTGAGAAGAGACTCAGAGATGAAACAACAACTGGTGAGGAACAATTTGGATTCATGCCAGGAAGAGGGACTGTAGAAGCAATATTTTCTTTGAGACAGATGATAGAAAAACATCAGGAGAAACAAAAAGGATTACATCTGGTCTTTATTGACATGGAGAAGGCATACGATCGAGTACCACATCAGGAGCTGTGGAGATGTATGAGAGAAAAGGGAGTCCCTGAGAAATACGTAAGAATCACCCAAGATATGTATAAAAGGGCAGAAGCAAATGTTAAGAGCAGTATAGGCCTAACAGAAAGTTTCACAGTAAATGTGGGATTACATCAGGGGTCTGCATTGAGCCCTTACCTATTTGATATGGTCATGGATGTAGTAACACAAGGTATTAGAGATCAGTCTCCTTGGTGTGTGCTTTTTTCTGATGATGTTATACTGTGTAGCACTAGGCGAGAGGTAGTAGAAGAGAAACTGGAGGAGTGGAGAAGAGAAATGGAAAATAGAGGATTGTAGATCAGCAGGAAAAAAGAGAGTATTTGAGATTGAAAAATGGTGAGAATGGGGAAGTTAGTTTACAAGGGGAGAGATTGAAGAGTTGAAAATTTCAGGTATTTAGGATCAACAGTTACAGAGGCTGGTGATCTGGGGGCAGAAATAAACCACAGAATACAAGTAGGATGAAGAATTGGAAAAAAGCGTGTGGAGAACTATGCGACAGGAGAATAGGGGTTAAGTTGAAAGGTAAAGTACACAAGACAGTTGTGAGACTGGCAATGATGTATGGAGCGGAGACGTGGGCAATAAAGAAGACAGAAGAGAAGAAGATGGATGTGGCAGAGATGAGAATTTTGAGATGGATGTGTGGGGTGACAAGAAGAGATAAGATACGGAATGAGGTAATTAGGGGTACCACAGGAGTTAGAAAACTATCAGATAAGATCCAAGAAAGTAGACTGAGGTGGTACAATCATGTCATGAGAAGAGATGAACTGTATATTGGGAGGAGAGTAATGGAAATGGAGGTACAGGGAACGAGGAGAGGAAGACCAAAGCGAAGGTTGGTGGACTGTATCAAGGATGACCTTCGATCATAGGGATTAACCGGTGATGAGGTGTGGGACAGAGGTATATGGAGAAAGCTGACCAGAAACATCGACCGCACAAAGAAGTGGGAAGGGATGTAGACAAAGAAGAAAGAATGCCAGCTGGAAGGATAATGCACAGCAAAATGGATACTTGGCATGATAGTCCAGCATGATGGATATTGCCCAGCATAATGGATACCTGGGATGCCAGCTGGATGGATACTGCACAGCATAATGAATACTTGGCATGATGGATGTTGTCCAGCATAATGGAGACCTGGGATACCTGGGATGCTAGAATGGCATCCCAAGTATCCATTATGCTGGGCAACATCCATCATGCTGGACTGGCATACCAGGTACACATTATGCTCGGCAGCATCCTTCATGCTGGACTGGCTTGCCAGATATCCATTATGCTGGACTGGCTTGCCAGATATCCATTATGCTGGACTGGCATGCCACATATCAATTAAGATGGGCAGCATCCATCATGCTGGACTGGAAAGCCAAGTTTCCATTATGCTGGCCAGAATCCATCATGCTGGACTAGCATGACAGGTATCCATTACGATAGACAGCATCCATCATGTTGGGCTGGCATGCCAAGTATCCATTATGATGGGCAGCATCCAGCATGCTGGACTGGCATAAAAGGTATCCATTATGATGGGCAGCATCCATCATGCTGGACTGGCATTGCTAGTACAGCATGATGGATGCTGCCCATCATAATGGATACTTGGCATTCCAGTCCAGCATGATGGATGCTGCCCATCATAATGGATACCTGGCATGACAGTTCAGTATGATGGATGCTTCCCAGCAAAATGAATACTTGGCATGCCAGTCCAGCATGATGGATACTCCCCAGCATAATGGATACCTGGCAAGCCAGTCCAGCATGATGGATACTGCCAAGCATAATGGGTACCTGGCATGCCAGTCCAACATAATGGACACTACACAGCATAATGGATACTTGGCATACCAGTCTAGCATGATGGATGTTGCCCACCATAATGGATACCTGGGAGGACAGCCCGTCATCCCAGGTATCCATCATGCTGGCCTGGCATGCCAAGTATCCATTATGCTGTGCAGTATCCATCATGCTGGACTGAAGCCAGTCCAGCATAATGGATGCTGCCGAGCATAATGGGTACCTGGCATGCCAGTCCAGCATGATGGATACTGCACAGCATAATGGATACTTGGCATGACAGTCCAGCATGATGGATGTTGCCCAGCATAATAGATACCTGGGATGCTGGTCAAGCCAGTCCAGCATGATGGATGCTGCCGAGCATAATGGGTACCTGGCATGCCAGTCAAGCATGATGGATACTGCACAGAATAACGGGTACTTGGCATGCCAGTCCTGCATGATGGATCTTATCTGATAGTTCTCTAACTGCTGTGGTATCCCTAATTGCCTCATTTCGTATCTTATCTCTTGTTGTCACCCCACACACCCATCTCAACATTCTCATCTCTGCCACATCCAGCTTCTTCTCTTCTGTCTTCTTTATTGCCCTCGTCTCCGCTCCATACATCATTGCCGGTCTCACAACTGTCCTGTGCAGTTTATCTTTCAACTCACATTAGGGGTCTGCATTGAGCCCTTACCTATTTGATCAGGTCATGGATGTAGTAACACAAGGTATTAGAGATCAGTCTCCTTGGTGTATGCTTTTGGGGATGATGTTATACTGTGTAGCACTAGGAGAGAGGTAGTAGAAGAGAAACTGGAGAAGTGGAGAAGAGAAATGGAAAATCTGGAAGAGTGGAGAAGAGAAATGGAAAATCTGGAAGAGTGGAGAAGAGAAATGGAAAATCTGGAGGAGTGGAGAAGAGAAATGGAAAATAGAGGATTGATGATCAGCAAGAAAAAGAAAGAAAATTTTAAATGGAAAAATGGGGAGAATGGGGAAGTTAGTTTACAAGGAGAGATTGAAAAGAGTTGAAAATTTCAGGTATTTAGGATCAACAGTTGCAGAGAATGGTGATCTGGGGGCAGAAATAAACCACAGAATACAAGTAGGATGGAATAATTGGAAAAAATTGTGTGGAGTACTATGCGAAAGGAAAATAGGAGTTAAGTTGAAAAGTAAAGTACACAGGACAGTTATGAGACCGGCGATGATGTATGGAGGGGAGACATGGGAAATAAAAGAAAACTGAAGAGAAGATGGATGTGGCAGAGATGAGAATGTTGAGATGGATGTATGGGGTGACAAGGAGAGATAAGATATGGAATAAGGTAATCAAGGGTACCACACGAGTTAGAAAACTATCGGATAAGATCCAAGAAAGTAAACTGAGGTGGATACCTGGAATGTCAGTACATCATGATGGATGCTGCTCATCATAATGAATACCTGGCATGCCAGTCCAGCATGATGGATGCTGCTATAGATAATGGATACTTGACATGTCAGACAAGCATAATGGATACTGCCTATCATAATAGATACATGGCCTGCCAGTTCAACAAAAGGGATGCTTCCCATCATAATGCATACATGGCATGCCTGTCCAACATGATGGATGCTGCCCATCATGGTGGATACCTGGCAAACCAGTCCAATATGAGGGATGCTATCCGTCATAATGGATACCTAGCATGGCAGTCCAGCATAATGGATGCAGCTAATCATAATGGATACCTGGCATGCCAGTCCAGCATGTTGGATGCTGCCCATCATGATGGATACATGGCATGCCACTCCATCATGATGAATGCTGACCATCATATTGGATACCTACCATGACTGTCCAGCATGATCGATGCTGCCTATCATAATGGATACTTGGCATGAACATCCAGTACGAGGGATGCTTCCCAGCAAAATGGATATCTGGCATGCCTTCCCGCATGACGGATGATGCCCATCATAATGGATAACTGGAATGCTTGTCCAGCATGACGGATGCTGGCCATCATGAGGGATACTTGGCATGTCAGTCCAGCATGATGAATGCTGCCTTTCCTAAAGGATACCTGGCATGCCAGTCCAACACGATGGATGCTGCCCAGCATAATGAATACATGACATGCTAGGCAATCATGATGAAGGCTGTCCAACCAAGGCCGTCTCAAATACAGGCCGGGTCAGTGGGGGAAGAAGTCAGACCGAGTAGGTCGAATAAGGAATGAGTTTGGTTGTGACATCAACCATCCTTCTTTCTCTCACGCACTTACAATACATACACTCTTTACAATCTACAGCTGATAATCCTCATAGAAAAATTAAGAGATCATACAGACCAAAAGGAGAAGACTTTGAATAATCGGGCTATAAAATTAGACAAAGTTAAAAGTAATAAGGTTAAAATAAAACTTTCCCATGGCATTATTCTAATTTCAGGACCCACTAATTCTGGCAATTTGAAATAATCTATCTTTTGCACAATCACCTGATCTTGCTGTACATTTTCTTTACTTGAAATTTTTCAAGATACATTTTAACTTTTCCACTGTTATTGTTTGCAATTCTCTTAGATATGGGTCTCTTCCGAGTTGTCTTATCAAAGAAGGATGTCTCGGATTCAATATAATTAGATCTGAAGTGTAGCTGGCACACCAGAAAATGCAATATTAAGGTGAAAAACACATTTTCATAAAAATATGAGAGAGAGAGAGAGAGAGATGACCAGGCCTCTCGAGATGGCCTTGGTCCAACACGATGGATACCTGGCATACCACTCCAGGATGATGAATGTAGATATCTATCATGCTGGTCCAGCATAGTGGATGTTGAAAATCATAATGGATACGTGACATGCCAGTCCAGCATGATGGATGGATGGATGGATGGATATATGGCATGCCAGTCCAGTATGATGGATGCTGCCCATCATAAGGGATACTTGGCATGCCAGTCCAGCATGATGGATACATGGCATGCCAGTCCAACAAGATGAATGCTGTCCATCATAATGGATACTTGGCAAGCCTGCCCAGCATAACGGATACTTGGTCTGCCTGTCAAGCATAATGAATACCTAGCATTCCTGTCCAAAATGATGGATGCTGCCCAGCATAATGGATACCAGTAATGTCAGTCCAGCATGATGGATGTTACCTGGCATTATGGATACTTGGCATGCCACTCCAGCATGATGGATGCAGCCCAGCAAAATGAATACCTGGCATGCCTCTCCGGCATAATGAATGCTGCCCATCATAATGGATATCTGGCATGCCTGTCCAACATGATGGATGCTGCCCATCAAAATTGATATATGGCATGCCATCCCAGAATGATGGATGATACCCATCATAATGGATACCTGGCATGCCTGTCCAGCATGATAGATGCTGCTCAACTTAACGGATACCTGGCATGTCAGTCCACCATGATGCATGCTGACCATCATGATGGATACCTGGCATGCCATTCCAGCAAGATGGATGATGCCCATCATAATGGATACATGGTATGTCAGTCCATAATGATGGATGCTACTTATCAAATTGGATACCTGGCATGCCTGTCCAGCATGATGGATGTTGCCCACCATAATGGATACCTGGTATGACAGTCCAAAATTATGGATGCTGCCCAGAATGGATACTTGGCATGACTGCCCAGCATGATGGATGTAGCCCAGCATGACGGATACCTGACATGACAGACCAGCATGATGGATGCTGCCTATCATAATGGATACCTGGATGACAGTCACACATAATGGATGCTGCCCAGCCTAATGGATACCTGGCATACAAGTCCTTCCTAGTGTATGCTGCCTATCGTAATGGATACCTGACATACAAGTCCACCATGATGGATGCTACCCACCATGATGGATACTTGGCATGACAGTCCAGCATGATGAAAGGTGGTCACCATAATAGATACCTGGCATGAGTGTCCAGCATGATGGATGGGGCCAAGAATAATAGATACCTGGCATGCCAGCCCATGATGGATGGTGCCAAGCATAATGGATACTTTGTGTGCCAGTCCAGCATGATGGATGCTGCCATCATAATGGATACCTGACATGCAAGTCCAGCATGATGGATGCTGAGAAGAATAACAGATACGTGGTGTGCCAGTCCAGTATGATGGTTGTTGGCAATCATAATGGATGCTTGGTGTACCAGTCCAGCATGATGGATGCTGCTTATCAAATTAGATACCTGACATGCGAGTAGAGCATGATTGATGCTGCCCAGCTAATTAGATAATTATTGTGCCAGTCAGCATGACAGATGCTGCCCATCATTATGTATACCTGACATGACAGTCCAACATGATGGATGCTGCCTATTACAATGGATACCTGTCATCCCAGTCCAGCATGATGGATTTAGGACAGCATAATGGATACCTAACATGTCAGTCCAGCATAATGGATACCTGATGTGCCAGAACAGCATGATGGATACTGCCCGTGATAATGGATACCTGGCATGCCAGTCAAACATGACGCATGCTGCCCAACATAGTGGATACAAAGCATGACACTCCAACAAGAGGGATGCTGCCCATTAAAATGTATAACTGGCATGCCAGTCCAGCATGATGGATGCTGCCCAGTATGATAAGTACCTCGCATGCCAGTCCAGCATGATGGATGCTGCCCAGTATGATAAGTACCTCGCATGCCAGTCCACCGTGATGGATGCTGCCCAGCAAAATGGATAGTGGGTATTACAGTCCATCACGATGGAAGGTGACCATCATATTGTGTAATTGGCATGACTGTTCAGCATGATGGATGCTGCCCAGTATGATAAGTACCTCGCATGCCAGTCCAGCATGATGGATGCTGCCCAGTATGATAAGTACCTCGCATGCCAGTCCAGCATGATGGATGCTGCCCAGTATGATAAGTACCTCGCATGCCAGTCCACCGTGATGGATGCTGCCCAGCAAAATGGATAGTGGGTATTACAGTCCATCACGATGGAAGGTGACCATCATATTGTGTAATTGGCATGACTGTTCAGCATGATGGATGCTGCCCAGAATAATGGATACCTGGCAGGCCTGTCCAGCATAATGAATGCTGCACAGAATAATGGTAACTGGCATGCCGGTCCAACATCATTGATGCTGACAATCAAAATGGATACCTAGCATGCTTCTCCAGCATAATGCATGATGCCTAGCCTAATTAATACCCGGCATGCCTGTCTAGTAAGATGGATACTACCATTCATAATGGAAATCTGGCATGACTGTCCAGCAAGATGGATGTCCATCTTCCTCTTCAGAGGTCTGGAAGCTTGACACCAGCCTCGTCTGGGCGCTGCGTCATCCGAAGATGATGAAAAAACTTTAACCTCACCTTCCCTATGAGAACGCGAGCATCTTGGGAAGCGTCAACAGGTATGCTCAAGGTGACAACTGCTCGGGAGCTAAAGCACCTCGTTTCCTTTTATCGTTCGACATTCCTTCTCCCCGGGGTTGGGGAGCTTGGAAGAGGTCTATGGTCAACATTCCTTCTCCCAGGGGTTGGGGAACTTGGAAGAGGTCTATGGATAGAACATTCGATATTCCTTCTCCCAGAGATTGGGGAGCTTGGAAGAGGTCTATGATCGACATTCCTTCTCCCAGAGATTGGGGAGCTTGGAAGAGGTCTATGATCGACAATGATCGACATTCCTTCTCCCAGGGGTTGGGGAGCTTGGAAGAGATCTATGGTTAGAAGAACGACAGGTCCTAGCAGCCGCACCATCTATTGAGGGGTGGTGCTTAGGCCAAAACAAAGAACCCAAAACTGGACAACTTCCTCCTATACACGAACCTTCAGGTATTGCTTGAAGTTCGGATGGATGAGGATGTGAAAGAAAGCATCCTGGAGGTCTAAAGAGACCATCCAATCATCCTTTCTTACTGCTGCTAGGACTGATTTCGATGTCTCCATGCAGAACTTTGTCTTCTGAACGAAGGCGTTGAGAGCACTTAAATCCAGGATCGGTCAATAGCCTCCTTCTCCAAGAAGAGAGACATTTGCTGTTGTATAGCCGGTCTCTTTGGTTCCTCTCTGTATCTGGCAGAGAGGTCTATGGGAGTTACTATTAAAGGAGGTTTCACTTGCAAAAAGAATTCGCATCACTCCTTTGAAATAGTACTGACCAAAGTTCTGCACCTCTCCTCTCCCAGGCTCGCCAGAAGTTGTTTAGTCTGGCTCCTACTGTTGCCTGTGCGGTTTAGAGAAAAAAGTAGGCAGAACCTTTCTTGCTGATTTAGACACCAAATCCTGTGTGACCTTTAGGGCTAAAGTGGAAGAGACCTCTTTGACCAACTCTTGAGGAAGAAGAGAGGAAGAAAAACTGGGGGTGCGTACCTCAATTCTGACTTCTGAATGGGTGTAACCCCAATGGACAGAAAAGAACACATTTGGGCTCTTTTCTTAAAGACCCCCACTGGGAAAAGAGCTGCTAACTCATTGGAACCGTTCTTTAAGGCTTTATCCATGCTTGACATAATGAGGCTGTGACTATCAGTGTCCACATCCTTCAAAGCAGAAACCTTTTTCCCCAAGGCTCCCAGAGTCCAGGCAATGAAAAAAATACTTCGAAAGCTTTGAAGACGCCTTTGAGAAAATGATCAAGCTCTGACGTTGACCAGAGTATGTGGTCCTTCTTAAGGCCACCCGACGCAGAGCGTTCACTAGAATTGAAAAATCTCCTTGGGCAGAGGTAGGAACTCCCAATCTGAGAACTTCTCCAGTCTCGAACCAAACACTAGATCTGCTTCTCCAGTCTCGAACCAAACACTAGATCTGGAGGTCAATTTAGCCGAGGGGAAAAGGGAAAAACAGTAATACCCTGGATATTCTAGGATTGTATCCAGTCTCCCATCATCCTTAAAGCTCTTTTAGATGATCAGGACAGCACCATCTTTGTAAACAGACTCCTTCGACGCCTTCCCTAGCATGAACTCTGAAGGCGGGGAATGAGGAGCAGCACGCACAAAATAATTCTGAAACTCTTCAGAAAAAACTCTCATGAGTTTCTATAAGTCAACCGAAGCATGAAGGATCTTAGGATCTTCTCCTACGAGAATTCCTCTAAAAGATAAATAGGGGAAAGGAGATTGTCGATCCCTTCCTCCTACAAGTCTCTAACCGAGGTAGAGACGTCTTGTTTCCTAGGAGATAACTCCTTAAGGTCATGTAATTCTGGCCTCAATGGGTCTAAGATTATTACTTACTTTTACGAGTGTGTGAAAATAATTTCTTTCCAGTTAACATTTTTCTCTGTATCTTTTCAGTTATAGCGCCTGGCGTAACTATGTTCCAACGCTAGACGCTCGCGGGCATTACGATCGGAACTAAGACGCTCGCGATCTCAACGTTCGGCTCGACTGGTGTACATGTAAACACGACGTCCGAGTCCTGATGCTCGACGTCACGTCTAACTGCTTGACGTTCAGCGTGACGTCTAACTGCTTGATGCTTGGCGTCAAGCTTGACACCCGACGTCAAGTCCAACTGCTGGACGCTTGACGCCATGCAACTGCTTGACGCTCGGCGTCACATCTAACTGCTTGACACTCGGCGTCACGTCCAACTGCAGGACGCTTGATGCCATGCAACTGCTTCACACTCAGCGCCACGTGACTCTCGGAACAATGACGCTTGCGATTCAGACGCTCGGAACTATGACGTTCGAGTCTACAACATTCGCTCATCCAACAAGAGAGACAAAGAAGTTGCACTCAGTTCCAAACATCGTGTCAAACTCTTACAGCATCGTTAGTAGTGCTGGACGCTCGACGTCCTGCTGGAAGCTTGATGACGTCACGCTTGCCGTTCAATGCTCTGATGCTCGGTGTTACGTGTCATGAGTTCCAGCTACTCGACGCATGGCGTGATGTAATTCATTCCTTAACGCTCGGCGTCCTTCTTGATGCTAGCTTATGGTGTTAGGCATCTAAACGCTCGGCGACATGACGAGCAACTCTGTTCTTGTCTAGAAGGAAGGGAAATACGTAAGACGCCAGCCCTGTCTGTGAGGTGAGTCAACCGACAGCGAAGATAACACTTTAACCTCGCCTTTCCTATGGCGAGGGCGAGCGTTCTGTGAAGCAACAACAGGAACACTTGAGGGGACGTCTGCTCGAGCGCTAACGCCTCTCGTTTCCTTTCGCCGATCAACATTCCTTCTCCCAGGGGTTGGGGAGCTTGGAAGAGGTCTAAGGCTAGGATAACGACAGGGTCAAGCAGACGCACCCTTCACTGACTGATTAAATTCACTGCACTAATTTAGCACTGAAAATTGCACATTTTATACTCTTTCACATAAGACCATAAATAGACCTGCCCGCTGCGAGAAATATTACTCTTCCGCCAAGGGCTTGAATGAGAATGCAATAGGTTATTAGATTAATATTAGAAATCCCAATATCGAAAATGACAAATTCGTAGATAATTTGTATTTTTCCTAACTATACAAACTTTAGCTATTTACATGGGGTAATTACTTCGGCGTAGCTGAATGACGAGCCATAAGAATTTTAACGAGGGTTTACTACCCCTCCCCCCTCACACACACAGTGCGAACTCCACTTTACTTATATGTTTAGAATAAAAATTTTCGATTAAAAACGGTACAACCTTTATTTCTCAATAAAAATTATGGCACATTACAGTATTGCATCTAAGAAAACAATGATAAGGGATTTGCTTTGTTATTTCATTTATTTTGAATTTATAAGGATACAGTAAGTAATATCTCATCTTGACATAACTTATTATTTCACAAGATACCTGGTGTTGCAAAAGCTAGCCAAGGCTATACACAGATGGTTTTATGATTGAGCAGTCGTCTTATACTACCGATGAGATAAGTTCATAAAAATTTGCGCTAATTTTGTACCTCATCTTATATAAAGGTCGACTTATACGCGGAAATATACAGTACACACACACATACCAAGGCACTTCCCCCAGTTTTGGGGGGTAGCCGACATAAAAAAAAAAAGGGGGGGGGGGTGGACCTCTCCTCTCTACGTTCCTCCCAGCCTGACAAGGGACTCAACTGAGTTCGGCTGGTACTGCTAGGGTGCCACAGCCCACCCTCCCCCATTATCCACCACAGATGAAGCTTCATAACGCTGAATCCCCTTCTGCTGCTACCTCCGCTGTCATCTAAGGCACCGGAGGAAGCAGCAGGGCCTACCCATGGTAATTAAGAAAAACAACCAGAAGCGCAACCTACCCGCAAATGGTAAAGGTGTTTCCCGTTAGTATACTGTCAGAAGCCCATGAAAGGTGAACGGCCTTTAGAAGAGAAAGACCGAAGTCAATCTCTGAAAGGCCACACTCTTCCCCCAGTAATCCACATGTTACCCGTGGAAGAAGGAAAGGCGAAGAAAACAGTTGAATGAGGAGGGTCCAAACAATGACGATTCCCCTGCGGTGGCGGCCGAGTCAACAGTAGGTTATCCGCTGATGGGAAGACTGATGGACAAGGGGGGGGAGGTCGGAAGGGACGGCTCCCCCACCTTGCGCAAGTGTCTTGAGAACCTGTCGTATACGTTCTCACACGCACAGCACAAACACTGAAAAGGAAACTTACAACATTTCTATATATATATACATAAACATTAAGAATGTTTTCATATGTACATAAGAAAAAAGTTAAAAGACAAAAATTAATGACAGTCCAAAATATGCGAGGAGGAAGAGCGGTAACAACCGGTCTCATCCGAGCCAAAATTAAAGTGAGCTAAATCACCGGCGTGTGAGCGGGAGCGGTACTACCCCAGGGTAGTTAACCCTCGCTAAATTTTAATGGCTCGTCATTTCAGCTTCACCGAAAGTAATAGCACTAAATAAATAGTGTAGGTCTGTATTCCAGTGCATTTAAAGGAAGACAAGAAAAGGCTCTGAAGAGCTAGCATGCTCAGGTGAGAGCAAGTGCTCGGGTGAGAGCTCTGCATTCACCCTGAGCACACACATCTGGCTGAGGTGCGTGTGGCTGAGGCGCATGCGGGTGAAGCACGTCTCTGTTCTTCAAGGCGAGATTATTACGGGACAGATAAAGTTTGACACAACCTTGTTGAGGGGCGAGTGTACTCACTTGTTAAGAACACACAAGTCACTAAAAAGCGAGCGCTGATCGCATACCAAGTTTGAAGATCAGCATTCCAATACATCATGGAACGCTAGGAGACATGTTACTTGAGAGCGTGTGTATCCAAAGGACGTAGAATTCATTTAGGAATGAGCTTGTTCCTGACAACTTCAGAGAAGTCTGACTTGTCTCAAACCTAAGATGCTGTAGCGTCATTAGTGAGAACAAATGTCCAAGAGAACAGACAAAAAAAAAAGTTGTAAAGCAAAAATCTGCCAAAATCTACCACCAGTAAAAGAATGTCTGTCCACACTGATGGCTACTATCAAAGTGATTACACTGATTCCTCGCTCCCAGGCATGTAATTACCGACCACCTGTTTACACCTCGCTATAGAAGTTTTATCAACTGTCTTCTCAAACTTTACTAATATCGCCTATGTAAGGGACAGTGATTTGTATTTGAGCTGGAACAAAAGTGTGTTTGTGAGAACAAAGTGCTCATTTTTAGGTGTTGCATTTCATGATTGAAAAACAGCCAAAATGTTATTTTCATTAGTAAAATAAATTTTTGAATATACTTACCCGATGATCATGTAGCTGTCAACTCTGTTGCCCGACAGAAATCTACGGTCGGGATACGCCAGCGATCGCTATACAGGTGGGGGTGTACACAACAGAGCCATCTGTGAGTAGGTACTCAAGTACTTCTTGTCAACAAGAACTCAATTTTCTCCTCGGTCCACTGCTTCTCTATGGGGAGGAAGGGCGGGTCCTTAAATTCATGATCATCGGGTAAGTATATTCAAAAATTTATTTTACTAATGAAAATAACATTTTTCAATATTAATCTTACCCGATGATCATGTAGCTGATTCACACCCAGGGTGGTGGGTGGAGACCAGCATACATGTTAACAAAGAAGCTAAGTATCCCGTATCTTATTTTAGCCGTTATTCAAAATAACAAACATAAAATAAATAAGTACCTGGTAAGGAAGTCGACTTGAACCATTACTCTGCCTTTTTAAGTACGTCTTCCTTACTGAGCCTAGCGATCCTCTTAGGATGCTGAGCGACTCCTAGGTGCTGAAGTATGAAGGGCTGCAACCCATACTAAAGGACCTCATCACAACCTCTAATCTAGGCGCTTCTCAAGAAAGAATTTGACCACCCGCCAAATCAACCAAGATGCGGAAGGCTTCTTAGCCTTCCGGACAACCCAGAAATATTTCAAGAGAAAGATTAAAAAGGCTCTGGAATTAGGGAAATGTAGTGGTGGAGCCCCCACCACTACTGCACTCATTGCTACGAATGGTCCCAGAGTGTAGCAGTTCTCGTAAAGAGACTGGACATTCTTAAGATAAAAGACGCGAACACTGATTAGCTTTTCCAAAAGGTTGCGTCGAAAATATTTTGCAGAGATCTATTTTATTTAAAGGTCACGGAAGTTGTGACAGTTCTAACTTCGTGTGTCCTTACCTTCAGCCAAGCTTGGTCTTCCTCATTCAGAAGGGAATGAGCTTCTCGTATTAACAGTCTGAAAATAATAGGATAAAGAATTCTCTGACATAGGCAAAGATGAATTCTTAACTGAACACCATAAAGCTTCAGACGGGCCTCGTAAAGGTTTTTAAAATAGAACTTAAGAGCTCTTACAGGACATAATACTATTTCTAGTTCATTTCCAACCATACGCTAAGTTTGGAATAACGAACGATATTGGTCAAGGCCGAGAAGGCAGCTCGTGTTTGGCTAGAAAACCAAGATGTAGAACATGTAGCCGTTTCGGATGAAAATCCGATGTTCTTGCTGAAGGCATGAATCTCACTGACTCTTTTAGCTGTGGTTAAGCATATCAGGAAAAGAGTCTTAAAGGTGAGATCTTACAGGGAGGCTGATTGAAGTGGTTCGAACCTGTCTAACATAAGGAATCTTAGAACCACGTCTAAATTCCAACCAGGTGTAACCAAACAACGCTCCTTCGTGGTCTCAAAAGACTTAAGGAGGTCCTGTAGATCTTTATTGTTGGAAAGATCTAAGCCTCTGTGACGGAAGACTGATGCCAACATGCTTCTGTAACCCTTGAAAGTGGGAGCTGAAAGAGATCGCTCTTTCCTCAGATATAAGAGGAAGTCAGCTATTTGAGTTACAGAGGTACTGGTCGAGGATACGGATACTGACTTGCACCAGTTTAGGAAGATTTCCCACTTCGATTGGTAGACTCTAAGGGTGGATGTTCTCCTTGCTCTAACAATCGCTCTGGTTGCCTCCTTCGGAAAACCTCTAGTTCTCGAGAGTCTTTCGATACTCTGAAGGCAGTGAGACGAAGAGCGTGGAGGCCTTGGAGTACCTTCTTACGCGTGGCAGACGTAGCAGGTCCACCCTTAGGGGAAGAGTTCTGGGAACGTCTACTAGCCATCGAAGTACCTCGGTAAGTTATTCTCTCGCGGGCCAGAGGGAAGCAACTAGTGCCAACTTTGTCCCATCGTGAGAGGCGAACTTCTGCAGTACCTTGTTGACAATCTAGAACGGAGGGGATGCATATAGATCTAGATGAGACTAATCTAGTAGAAAGGCATCTAAAAGAACCACTGCTGGGTCCAGGATAGGTGAGCAAAGTATTGAGAGCCTCTTGGACATCGAGGTTGCGAAGAGAACTATGGTTGGCTGGCCCCAGGTGACCCAAAGTCTCTTGCATACATCTCTGTGGAGGGTCCAATATGTTGGAATTATTGTCCCTTCCTACTGAGACAAACTGCTAAGACATTCAAGTTGCCTTGGAAGAAACTTGTTACTAGTGAAAAGTCTAGACCTGTTGAACAGGAGAGGAGGTCACTAGCGAACTCGCACCATGTCAGAGAGTAGGTCCCTCCTTGCTAGGAGATGAACATCAAAGCAGGGAGTTGTCCGTGTTGACCTCCATTACTTTGTCTTGAAGGAGAGACCTGAAGCTTTTCCAGGTCAGACGTACTGCCAGAAGCTTCTTGCTGTTAAAATGCATTGTCCTTTGACTCGAGAGCATAATCCCGAGCATTCCCTACCGCCTAAGGTCGCACCCCAGCCTACGTCCGATGCGTCTGAGAAGAGAACGTGGTTGGGAGTCTGAACAGTCAGGGGAAGACCCTATAAAAGGTTGATAAAGTCCTTTCCTCAGGTTAGACCAGACTTATCTTCCGGAAACCGGGATCGAGACCGCTTCTAGCGTCTTGTCCTTTTCCAGTGAAGAGCTAGATGAAACCGAAGAGGACGGAGGTGTAGTCTTCCAAGTGACACCAATTGAACCACGGATGACAGTGTCCTAACCAGACTCATCCACAGCCTGACAGGGCCGTATTCCTTCTTCAGCATCTTCTGGATGGATAGCAGGGCTGGGGATTGATTTTCTTGTTCAGCCATGTCCTCATCAGAGGGTTCCTCATCCGAAACTGATGAGGAAACGGCAACGGAGTGGGCAACGTCTGACTCGCTGAATCCGGTCGCACTGGTGGATGCGTGACGGAGCCGGACACAAGATCATGGTACTGCTGCACAGTCTGTGAACTGTCAACCATGGGGATGCGAGGAAGTACAGCGACAACCCGAAACTGTCTAGACTGTCTGGGTAGTACAGACAACCCCTTATCGGGTTGCTGAGGTTGCCGCACTGCTTCACAACAAGTCACCTCTGCTGGTTGTTGAACGTCTTCCCAGTGACACACTGAACGTCCACAACCACCTCCGAGAGTAGCTTAACGTCAACGTGCGACTGGCAACCCACACTGGGTCGCACCGGTGGAGGAACCATCTCAACTGGCGGACGTGAGTAGGATACCTCAGCGTCAACAGGGCGTACAACCAACCGGTAGGAAGGTCGTTGGCAAGAAGGTTCTTCTCCGTAAAAAATCCTCTATCAAGGACTAAGCTTGGACTGCATGTCTTGCAACAAAGCCCAAGGTCTATGGGAGCAGGTGTGGCAACAGACGGGGTTAGCGACTGAAGCGGAACCATTTACCCTCCCTGGAAGCATGTTATGCTTAAATTAAAGTCCATAGGAGGCTAAGCAGCTTAAGGCTCCTCTCCAAATGACAGAGTCCTCAAGGGAATATCAGAAGGAGGGAGAACAGCACTTTCTCATCTACAGGAACCATGTCCGAGAAAAGCTAGGTTCTCTCAGTGAGGGTTTCACTGGTGCAAAAGCAGCAGACCAGAAGGCAACGTTATGAAACTGCTTGACAGTCTGTGAACTGTCAAAAACTGAACTGTCAACCACAACAGGAGCGTGAGGACATACAGCACTGGTGTATAAGTAGCAGACCAGAAGGCAACGTCATGTAACTGTTTGACAGTCTGTGAGTTGGCAACAACCAAAGTTGTGTGGGGAAGCCTCAACTCCTGACTGACTAGTTTGCTGCGGGCGAGTGGCGGTAACCACAGTGTGTAGCGGAGGCTGACACACCGTGTCAAAACACGGCAGCTTGTGGTAGCTCACGCACGGCAACGGAGTGCTCTGTGTGTGGGAGTCATCATACATCTGGCAGGGTTGACTGTGCATGGGTGGAGGAGCTCTCACAACAAGAGTGTGAGAGCAGGAAGCCATGCCGGGCGCACAACCGTGGGAGGTGTAGGCCCACGGGTGCATCGTCAACCTTCTCCGCAGTCGGAGTGTGGGAGCTGGCAACAACAAAAGCTGAGTGTTGGTGCGTGGGAGGGGCTGCGGTGGGTTGCAGAGCATGCTGTAAGGTATGCGGAGCATGCTGTATGGTATGCGGAGCATGCCGCATGGGTTGCGGAGAATGCCGCATAGTACTGGAACCCGGCAGCTCTACAGCACCTTCCCACTGCTGATGCGGTAGCTCACGCATGTCAACGGACGGTGCAGCAAGAACATGCGTCTGGCAGGGTGGACTGCGCATCGGTGGTGGAGCTCTCACAGGTGGAGTGTGGGAGCAGGCAGCCGCAGTATCTGCTGAGCGCACAACCGTGGAAGGTTGTAGATTAACAGGTGCATTGTCAACCTTCCAGCACGATACTCCTGCATGAAGGAGCAAGCTGAGACTGTATAGTCTGCAGCATGGACCACTAGGGTCTATGAAAGACGACAACAAACGGAGCTACTGTCCGTTGTGACTGAGGGTCTAAAACAGCTGGTGCGGCAACAGATGGAGTTACTGCCTGTTGCGGTACCGCCTTGCCTCTCTTGGGAGGTGTGCAGTCGTCGGATGACTGGAGCGAGTCCGAACTGACCCAGTGGCTACACCTAGGCCGTTGGACTTGCGCGGAAGGGACCGACTTGCACTTAAAAGCTGCAAGATTTGGTCCATGGTTTCTGCGAGAAACCTCTTCCGCAGACGAGGAATAAATGGGCTCTCTCGTCTTTGCGTGGGTGGGGTGATCCCGTCGGCAACGTGTGTAGATACACCCGAAACCACGAAGGGAAACGTCTGTTCGTCGATCAAGACCTGTGGAACCCATAAGTCCTTCGACATTACTTCTCCCCTGGGCTTGGGAGCTTGTAAGAGGTATCGGACTAGGTGAACAACTGGCACGAACAAACGAACCCTCGAACGCAACACTGTAACACTTTGCGCATATCACTTTATCACTTTTGATTTTCTGTTTGCACTTATTTCACTGAACTCGAAACTTTAAGTGATTTGTACCTGAAACACGCAATCCTATCCTTCATTAAAAGGTAGTAATTGCGAAAACAGTTTTACAATGTAACAGAAAAACATAATGAAAGATAAAGAATTCAGTGACTGGAAAAGAGACTAAACACTAGATCAAATAAACTACGTTTAAAATCTCTCACCGCATAAAGCCTGGGAACAAGAATAAAACTCTAGAAACGTTTTACCTTTTTCCCCTATAGCGACTAGGGAGAAGAGTAAACAACGAGAACAACGTTACCCGCTTGAACGAAACGTTTATCCTCCTCTCTCTCCCTCCGTCTCTATCTCTCTCTCTCTCTCTCTCTTGACTTAGAACCTGAGAGATGAGCCCAATTATATATCGTTAAAACATATTATTTGTTAAAGGAAAAAAACTGAAAGGTTTCCCAAATAAAAAGTTCCATTATTAGAATTAAAACCATTTAAGCTAAGAAAGAATGAACGAAACGCTAGAATCGGTTTACTCTTACTGCAACGTGAAACCGTGAAAGACTCTCTCTCTATCGTAACGATAGAGCGCATGTTGAACGTTCTGAACGTCAACAACTGCGGAGACTAAACTAAACGTTAGTTCATCTTTGAAAACAGTACGAGACTATCAAAGAAATTCTTTCAAAAACATTAAAATTAAAATAGCATAAATTCTTAACAGGAAAAACGATATGACGGCTCAATGTTAATTAACTTCGGTTCCAAGTAAGGACCGCCTACTATTAGGAAAGGTCGCATATAAACAAACAAAAATTAATTTTTATAAGTTTATAATAATGGAAAGTTAATCGAAGAGGCCTATAAAAGGCGGAGAGATATAAAATAAATCTATAACTTTGTTAAGCAAAATTAGCAAAAACCTAAACACACTTCCGTCTAAGGGAAGGGTCGGTCATTAAAAGTGAAAGAGAGTCTATACTCTCTTCGACACCATAATTAAATCTATCCAAAACGAGTTCAAGTTTTGAAATGAAGATAAAACCCCTGCATAGCGAAAGCTCAAAACTGGAATAGTGTACTTCACCAAAAAGTTGTGAAAACAAATCCAGTTAGGGACGGCGTATTAGTAGGTCTTGCCGGTGGCACGACAGAGGAAAAATTGAGTTCTTGTTGACAAGAAGTACTTGAGTACCTACTCACAGATGGCGCTGTTGTGTACACCCCCACCTGTATAGCGATCGCTGGCGTATCCCGACCGTAGATTTCTGTCGGGCAACAGAGTTGACAGCTACATGATCATCGGGTAAGATTAATATTGAAAAATCAATGCAGTGTAGTTACTGATAACAAATTTATGGGTGAATTTGGCCTCAAAGACTCAATATTGTACGAGTACTATACTTGTCCTTAAGGCATACAATAAAGTGGACCACAAAGGTCGCAATTTCACTTCTCAACTGAGCTGTGTATAAAAAGAACACATCCCTAACATTAATGGCACGAACGCACATCATGCTTTCAATTATTGACGCTTTAGTTAGACTATTGACCACTGGTGGTCACACTAATTGAGGACTGCTAATGAAATTGAAAGAAAGCAGAAACATGACAAATTCGTAGATAATTTGTATTTTTCCTAACTATACAAACCTTAGCTATTTAATAGGGGTATTACTTTCGGCGTAGCTGAAATGACGAGCCATTAAAATCTAACGAGGGTTTACTACCCACACCGCTAGTTAGTGGGGGTAGGGGAGGGTAGCTTGTTAACTCCCCCCCACACACACTTGAGCTCACTTTGCTTGGAGGTAGGACTTCAAGGGGGATAGGGCTGGCAGGCAAGTTTGGTTAAGTAGCTAAGGTTTGTATAGTTAGGAAAAATACAAATTATCTACGAATTTGTCATTTGTTCCTTAACTGGAATACAAACCACGTTATTTGATAGGGGTGACTTACCCATTAGGAAGGGTGGACGTCCCAGCCAGTCTGGCTTTTTGGCTTTGCCCGGGGGCTCGTTATTTGAGTGTGTAAGCACCCAAGAGATAGGGAGTCCCTGCACCTTGCTAGAACCTTGCTACGAGGACTGCGGCCTACGCAAGCTGTGTGTGAAGGTATGAAGAAGTGTGACTCATCCTAGGAAGTTGTTCTGAAGTTCTTTAGATGAAAACTTGTAGACTAGGACTTTCCCAATACCACCTCGTCAGGGTATGGGGATGTAATAGTATTAATCTTAATACTAGGAACACAAGGAAGCATGGTTTACCTGCAGTGGTTTGAGGTCAGCTATGCAGAGAACCCAGGATGCTGCTTTCCCCAATAGAGGGGATGATGAAGAAAAGAATAAGGGCCAATCAAACCTTTTCATTCATGCAGACTAAAACCGGGTAACAATGCCCTCAACCTTCTGCTACTTGTCCAATAAGGAGCTTGAGGTTTTAAACCAGCTGTTGTGCAGCCACCACAGGGCCGATAGAGAACGTATTGAGCCTCCTGTGGGTCACGTCTTGTAGGTAGTGGGCTGTGAACGTTGTTTGACATTTCCACACCCCCGCTTGAAGAACCTGCTTAACTGAGAAATTTCTTTTGAAGGCCAGAGACGTCATGTTCTCTAGGGCAACGTGACGGAGGAGGATCTGGATTCAAGGCCAGGTGAATGACCCTATGAATCCATGCAGAGATGGTGTTCTTGGTGACCCTCCTCTTAGTCCTTCCTGTGCTGACGAATAGTGCTGGCACATGAGGACGGACTGCAGCTGTTCTTTTGAGGTATAGCCTCAAGCTCCTTACTGGGCTTAGTAAGAGATGGTCTGGGTCATCTGTTACAGAACCTTGACTAGAAATCCGGAAGGAATCGAATCGAGGATCCGCCACTCCAGGATTCTGAGTCTTGGCAATAAACTCAGGGACGAAGCTGAACCGTTACCTCCCCCCATCCCCTTGAATGGGCGATGTCATACGAGAGACCATAAAGTTCGCTGACTCGCTTGGCCGAGGCCAAAGCTAGCAGGAATACCGTCTTCCAAGATAGGTGGCGATCTGATGCCTGGCGTAATGGCTCATAGGGAGGTCTCTTAAGAGACCTGAGAACTCGAACCACGTTCCATGGGGGAGGTCTCACTTCCGACTGAGGGCAGGTAATTTCATAACTACGTATGAGTAGGGAAAATTCTAGCGATGGAGAAATGTCCATTCCTTTCAGTCTGAAAGCTAGACTTAAGGCTAAGCGATAGCCTTTCACTGCCGAGACTGAAAGGCGCATTTCTTCACGCAAATACACGAGGAACTCCGCTATTGTTGGAATAGTGGCATCGAGTGGAGAGATACCCCTTCCACGACACAAACCACAGAAGACTTTCCACTTCGCCTGGTAGACTGCTGCAGAAGACTTTCGCAGGTGTCCAGACATCCTAATCGAAACTTGTAGCGAAAATCCTCTCTCAGAGAGATGCTGGATAGTCTCCAGGCGTGAAGTCGTAGTGAACCTAGGGCTTTGTGGAAGATGTTGGCATGTGGTTGTTTGAGAAGATTGTGTCGTGGAGGAAGTTCTCTTGGTAGCTCCGTTAGGAGTTGCAAAAGGTCCGGGAACCATTCTGCGTGATGCCATAGCGGAGCTATGAGGGTCATTGAAAGATTGACCGAGGTTCTGGACTTGTTGAGTACCCTCCTCATCAGACAGAACGGGGGAAAGGCGTAAACGTCGATGTTCTCCCACCATTGTTGGAAAGCATCTTGCCAGAGAGCCTTAGGGTCTGGGACTAGGGAACAGTACAGCGGGAGCCTGAAGTTCAGGGCCGTTGCGAAAAGGTCCACAGTCGGAGAACCCCACAAAGTCAGGACTTTGTTGGCTACTAGATGATCCAAAGACCACTCGGTACTCACTATCTGAGATGCTCTGCTCAGATTGTCGGCGAGCACATTCCTTTTGCCTGGAATGAAGCGTGCCGATAGTAGTATCGAGTGGATTTCGGCCCATCTCAGTATCTCTACTGCTAGATGGGATAGATGCTGTGAAAAAGTACATCCTTGTTTGTTGATGTAGGCCACTACTGTAGTGTTGTCGCTCATCACCACCAAAGAGTGACTTGCCAGGTACTGTTGGAACTGTTGAAGGGCCAGGAAGATGGCCTTCATCTCTAGGAGATTTATATGGAGATACTTTTCTGACTCTGATCAAAGGCCAGAGGTCGTGTGGTGCAGCACGTGGGCCCCCCACCCTTTTTTTTGAAGCGTCCGAAAACAGCATCAAATCCGGGGGGAGGATGAGAAGATCCACTCCTTTTCTTAGGTTCTCGTCTGCCACCCACCATTGGAGGTCCGTCAGTTCCACAGGTTCCATGGGGATCTGGACTTGAGTCGCCACTGGAGGGATCTCATCCAGAGGCGACCATTGGGAACTAGACGAGCCAGCGATGAAAGGTGACCGAGGAGACGTAACCACGATTGGGCTGGAATTTCTACTCGTCTGAGAAAAGGACTTGCGACCTTCCTCAGCCTTGCTATCCTGTCGTTTGATGGGAAGGCTTTGTGGAGATTGGTGTCTATAATCATGCCTAGGAATACCAGTTTTTGATTGGGAAGCAGTGAGGACTTCTCGAGATTTACCATGAACCCCAGATCTTAGCAAAGTCTCAGAAGTTTGTCTCGGTGTTGAAGAAGGGATGACACCGAGTCTGCTAGGATTAACCAGTCGTCCAGATTACGGAGGAGACGGATGCCAATCCTGTGTGCCCACGATGATATTAGGGTGAACACTCTAGTGAAAACTTGTGCTGCTGTGGAGACAGAAGCACAGCACCTTGAACTGGTACTTTTTGTTGTCGAGGCTGAATCTTAAGTACTTCCTTGAAGACGGATGGACTGGGATCTGGAAGTACGCGTCCTTTAGGTCCAGTGTACACATGAAGTCTTGCGGTCTTACTGCTAGTCTGACCGTGTCTGCCGTCTCCATGCTGAACGGAGTTTGTTTGACAAACTTGTTCAGAGCTGAGAGGTCGATGACTGGTCTCCAGCCTCCAGATGCCTTCTTTACAAGAAAGTATCGACTGAAGAAGCCTGGAGATTCGTCGAGGACCTCTTGGAGAGCGCCCTTCTTCAACAGGGTCTGGACTTCTGCCCGAAGGGCTTGCCCCCTTGCCGATCCCATGGCAAGGGAGCTCAATGACACTTGATTCGTCGTCAGGGGAGGTAGAGATGCTATGAACGGGACGCGATATCCTTGACTGATTACGGAAATCGTCCAGGAATCGGCCCCGAGTTGCTTCCACCTGTCTAAGCAACTTTGTAGGCATCCCCTCACTGGTGGACATGCAGGGGGACTGCCTATCATAGCGTTTACGGCCTTGGCTGCTCCCTCTAGTATTCTTGCCTCCCCTGGAGGACTTTTTGCCTTTCCTATCCTTGACAGGAAAGGGCTTAGACACCACGGTCTTCGCTGCTGTTGTCGTTTAAGCGGTCTTGACTGGACGGGACTGCTGTGGTGCTGGAGGCTTATAGGGCTTAGATGTTAAAGCCCTATGAAGGAGGGAGTCTTGATGAGACTTCCTCCACCTCTTAGCGGCCTGTTCCACATCCTTAGGCTCAAACAGGATGGATCCCTCTAAAGAGGAATGTCTGAGCCTATTGATCTCGGTGCTAGGGACCTTCTGATGGAATCTCTCAGCTACCGCATCCCGACGTTTCAGGATGGTGTTTGCCCACAAGTTCGAGACTTGGTGGGCCAGAAACTCGATCGTGCGAGTACCTGAGAGAAGAAAAGTCTCCATAGCTATCCTGGTACGTTCTTTGGAGAAGTCCTCAGAACGTATCAGGATACCTAAGGTCCCCAACCAGATATCGAGTCCCGAAGTGGCTTGCATAGCACACTTTGCAACTTTCTCCTGGTTAAGGATCTATGTTGCCGAGAATGAGACCTGCCGGTTGGAGAGTCTCTCAAGAGGGACTCCCCTGGTAAGCTCTTCCAACGAGTGGTGAAGCGGAAGAGCTAAACCAGGCTCCTCAAGGATCTCGAAGTACCTCCTCTGCTGTAGGCGAGGAGGTGGAAGGAGCTTGTTGGTGGCAATGGAACGGTTGGAGGAGGACATCTTGGAGAACTGTACAGCGATCTTGTCCCTGGTACTCTTAACCCCCTGAGACCAGGGCAGATCTGCACTGGTCTTGGAGGGTTTCTGAGTACCGAATACACGGTCCAAGACCGTGTCCTTGCCCTCTCGAGGAGGGATCTCTGGGTCGGAAAACCTGTTGAGAGCCCTCATTAGAGTAGGAACTTGCCAAAACACATGTTCTGACTTTTGCTGTTCTCCTTCTGACGTAGGACTTGCAGCGAAGTCTCCTGTCCCCAAAGGCTCTTCTTGGGGAGAGTCGCGGACGTTCTCCAAGTGGCTACTTGGCTACGTCCTGGTCCTTATAGAGGACTTTGGTAATGTTTTAGAGTCCTTAGATTCCTTCCTGGGAAAGATGTAGGACTCCAACATTGACAACGATGGCAAGTTCCTTCCAGTCCCCACCTGAGAAGACATCTCAGCGCGAAGAGAGGTTTCCCCCATTGGTGCGATAGGGGAAAGTCTCACCTCACATGATTCCCCTGTGGACGGGAAATCTTCGTCCGACAGGGAAGGAGAGATAGTCTGGGGGAAAGAAGGAACCTGCCTCGAAGGCTTGCGTGGAGTCAATTTAGCCCTTAGAGAAGTTACCGCGTCTGGAACTCCTCTTTTTCTCTTCAAAGGGGTAGAAACAGCCAAGGATCTGTGACCTAATTCAAAGAAGACAGGCTTGAACTCCTGCGTAACGGCTTTGATTAGTGCACCGAACCAGGGCTGTTGGCTAACAGACGCGCTATCAGACATACCCTTTGAAAGGACAGGAATTGAAGGATCCCTGGGAGGAGTTCTCATTGGTGGGTTCACCTGGAAAGGCTTAGGGATCCTGGACCCTTCTAGATGTTTTCCTTCCGCCACAATGCGCGCTGGTATGCGCTTGAGGGGAGGGGAATGAGGCGATAGCGACCTTGCCGTGCGTAGCTCAGCAGTGTCGCGCGCGGGAGGATATTGACGCTCGCGCGGGGGAGCGTAATGGTGCTCGCGCGAGGGAGAATACCGGAAATCGAGCGTGAGAGACTGCTGATGCGAGCGCGCGCGTGTGGGAGACTGCAGGCGTGCGGGAGACTGCAGGCGTGCGGGAGACTGTGGGCGCACAGGAGCGCATGCGGGAGACTGTTGGCGTGCGCAGGAGAGTATTCGCGGATCAGGGCTTTGAGCCCATGAGCAGCACAGGCTTCAACTGCCCCCCCCTCCCCCTCCTGCGCGCACGCGCCCTACGACTGGTTCAGGCACGCGCGCAGGAGAAAGACCCCTGGCGCGCGGGGGCGCAGTTGAAGCCTGTGCTGCTCGTGGGCGCGCGTCAGAATGAAGGCGTGTAACTGCAGGAGAGGATGGGCGAGGGGGCGCACGTATCCTCGTGGATGCATGCAGGCGATGGCGCGTGCTGGTGCGATGGCGAGCGCTAGCGTAATGGCGAGAGCTGGCGTGCAGGCGAGTGCTGGCGCGATGGTGAGCGCTGGCGCGTGGGAGAAGTCAACCTAGTTGACTTCCCAGTAGCGCCCAGATCAGAAGATCGTGGGTGCGCAGGAGAGATGACTACTGGGCGTGGGCACTGGCGGGCGGGAGAGCGCTGGCGCGCAGGAGGTTGACGGCACGCAGGAGAGCGTTGACGCGCAGGTGAGAGTTGGCGTGCAGCTGGGCGTCGGCGTGAATGTTTCTGCCTAGGCAAAGCCTGGCGTGCAGGAGAACGTGGGCGCGTATGCTCATGAGTGCGTTCATAGCGAGTAGAAGAGCTGGGCTCCTGATGGGATGTATGCGCGCGTTGGCGCATACACCCTTGATGCCCTGTATTAGGGTTTGTTGACGGGACTTGACGAGCTACACGAGCGTGAAAGTCAGGTTTCATTGGCGCGTAGCGCGCATCTGGATTCAAGAAAGGTGACGGCAGGTCAGCAGGTCTGTCGGGTGGAAGGTCGACGTGTTCTTTGAAAGGACGACCTTCCACCGAAGGAGATCGCGAACGATCTGCAGAAAGGTCCAGGACCAATGTAGGAACAGTCAGTGATCGTTGACGAGGCTCCTCTGCGGGGGACTGCAACGAAGAGGTTGAACCAAAGAGGCGCCTCCTCACCGCAGGTGAAGGAAGGCTTCTCTGGCGAAGAGGAAGGCGAGCCTTGCGACGAATGCGCCCTCTGGGGCCATTGGATCAGCAAGCTGACCTTCTGCAGTCCTCCGAAGAGGAGTCTCTGTAAGTGAACTCCCCCGAGGGAGAGAAACACTAGCAGGAGAGACTGTTGGACTTAGTTTCTCCCTCATTGGTTGAACAGGACCGGGAGAAACTAAGCCGTCAGCTACTGTAGGGTTTGAAGAGACAGAGGTGATGGGTGATACCGCATTGGATACCTCTGACACCACAACGTCGACAATCGACAGAGGATCAACCTGTGTCGGATGTAGTCAAGTAGGACCTCCTTGGAGGGCGAACCCTCGAGCCCCAAGGAGGACCAAAGCTGAAAAAGAGGGATTAGAGACATATCCTCCCCCGGGGGGAGAGGTGGAGCTGCTTCGCTAGGGGAAGCAACGTCATCTCTCGAACCCCGAGTTTGGTAAACAGTACAATGGCCTACGCTACCACTCGACGGTCTCTCTCGACCAAGTGGGAGCTTCGGAGGAGGTTTGAGCAATGGAAGAAGAGGCCTTGGGTTTTTCTCCTTTCATAGAAACCTTCGAAGGAGAAATATCCCGTTTGGACTTCTTCTTCCGTCATCGCGAAAACCTCTCCCACTGGGAGGTAGACCACTCCCTACACTCACTACACCTGTTATCACTATCACACCGTTGGCCCCTACAGGAAGGACAAAGGGCGTGAGGATCGGTCTATGCCGCCAACATGAATGTTCCACAGGGGCGGTCGGGAAATCCAGGGCAGGTACGCATAATAGCAGAGGCCAACTTCACACACAAAACTGTAAAAGAAAAAGCAAAAAAGCATTAATGGCTGCCAATGATGGCGAGGATGAAAGCGGACACGTCCGACTACCATACGAGCTGAGAGCAAAGTGGGCTCAAGCACAGGTGTGTGTGAGGGGGGGGGGGGGGGTAGCAAGCTACCCTCCCCTACCCCAGCTAACTAGCGGTGTGGGTAGTAAACCGTCATTAAATTTTAATGGCTCGTCATTTCAGCTACGCCGAAAGTAATACTCCTATTAAATAGCGTGGTTTGTATTTCAGTTACGGAACAACTAAAACCAAACGATCAACTCCCCCTTATCCCAAATATAGGGCTTTGTAGTTGATTGGGAGAAACCGGGTGTAAAACTTCAAAGTTTATCAATTGAAAAATGACAAATTTGGAAATAATTTGTATTTTTCCTAACATACAAACCTGGAGCTATTTATAGGGTATTACTTTTGGCAACGCTGAAAACCAGCCAAGACAATTTTAGTGATGGATAATTACCCCATCCGCTAGTTAGCGGGAGGGGGTTGGGTTAGACTAGCTACCCCGCTCACTCACACCTCTCGGTTGAGTAACCACTTTTGCTTTCTGGCAGGACTTCTAGGGGGACAGGGTGGCGGGCCAATTTGTATAAATAGATCCAGGTTTGTATGTTAGGAAAAATACAAATTATTTCCAAATTTGTTATTTGTTCCGACACAGATACAAACCTTAGCTATTTATAGGGTGACTTACTCTTAGGAGGGAGGAAATTCTACCAACTAGCCTTGGTGATGACCAGGGATTGCTTCTAATTGATTTTTTATCTAATTTGTAGGAACCCTACCCTCGCTAAAATCAAAGTAGTTACAAGGTAACTCAATGATAGCGGCCGGCAGAAGCTTGTGTGAGAGAGACTCGTGACTTGTCTTTACGTAGGAACTCGAGGATTCTAAGACATATCCAATACCCTCAATCATGAGGTATTGGTGACGTAACAAAGTATTCATTCATGCCCAGGATGCACAAGGGAAATAAATCTTCGTCTGCAGAGGGGTGAGGTCAGCTATGCTTCGGTCTTGCGTAGCTGATTCCCCAGGGGGGGAGAAGGAGAAAGAAAGAAGTGAGCCAGACATTCTTTTCATTCACCCCAGACTAACCCGGGTAACCTCAGCCCTCAAAACTCTGCTACTTGTCCATCAAGAAGCCTGAGGCATTGGATCACTTGCTGTGCGGCCACCACAGGACCAATGGAGAAGGTTTCCATGCGCTCCTGTGGGTTACGTCTTGAAGGTAGTGGGCTGTGAAGGTCGTCTGACGCTTCCACACGCCCGCTTGCAATACCTGTGCCAAAGAAAAATCTTCTTGAACGCCAGAGACGTTGCAATGCCTCTGACGTCATGAGCTCTGGGTCGGTTGGAAAGAGGAGGATCTGGATATAGAGCGTATTCGATTACTGTCCTTATCCCGGAGGAGATAGTATTCCTCGTGAACCTCCTCTTGACCTTCCCCGTGCTGACAAAAAGTGCTCGTACACGGGGGCGAGCTTTTGCTGTTCTTTTTAAGTAACACCTCAGACTCCTTACTGGACATAGTAACAGTTGGTCTGGATCTTCGGTTACAGAACGAAGACTCTCTATCCGAAATGGGCCGAACCTGGAGTCCGGCACACCCAGAATTAGAGTCTTAGCTACAAACTCAGGGACGTAGTTGAGGATTACTTCCCCCCATCTCCTAGAGTGGGAGACATCAACAGATAGACCATGAAGTTCGCTGACTCTTGGCCGAAGCCAGAGCGAGCAGGAACACCGTCTTCCACGTGAGGTGGCGATCTGAGGCCTGGCGTAGTGGTTTATAGGGGAAGCCCTTCAGAGACCTGAGGACCCGAACCACGTTCCTATGGGGGAGGTCTTAGCTCTGCCTGGGGACAAGTAAGCTTGTAACTACGTATGAGCAAAGAAAGTTCCGAGGAAGAAATATCGACTCCTTTCAGTCTAAAGGCTGAGCGGTAGCCTTTGACTGCTGAGACCAAGAGATGCATTTCTTTCCGAAGGTATACAAGAAACTCCGCTATAGTTGGAACAGAGGCATAGAGGGGAGAGATACCCCTTCCACGACACCAACCATAGAAAACTGACCACTTTGCCTGGTAGACTGCCTCTGTGGATCTCCTGAGGTGTCCCGCCATTCTTTTCGCAACCGGTTGCAAAAAGCCGCTCTGTGTGAAGAGGTGCTGGATAGTCTCCAGGCGTGAAGTCGAAGCAAGGCTACGGCTTTGTGGAAGATGTTGGCATGTGGTTGTTTGAGGAGGTCGTGCTGTGGAGGAAGCTCCCTCGGGAGCTCCGTGAGGAGATGCAGAAGGTCCGGGAACCATTCTGCATGATGCCATAGCGGAGCTATGAGGGTCATTTGCATGATATTGCTTGCTCGTACCTGGTTGAGGACTTTTCTCATCAGACACAATGGGGGAAACGCGTAAGCGTCCCAGTTTATCCACCATTGTTGGAAAGCATCTTGCCAAAGAGCTTGGGGATCCGGGACTGGGGAGCAGTACAACGGGAGCCTAAAATTCAGGGCCGTTGCGAACAGATCCACAGTCGGGGAACCCCACAAAGTCAGGACTTTGTTGGCTATCAGAGGATTCAAAGACCACACGGTGCCAATTATGTGAGTCGCTCTGCTCAGCTTGTCTGCTAGCACATTCCGCTTGCCCGGAATGAAGCGAGCTGATAGAGTCACCGAGTTGTCCTCTGCCCATCTGAGTATCTCTACTGCAAGATGGCACAGCTGCTGCAAAAAGGTACCGCCCTGTTTGCTTAGATAAGCTACTACCGTGGTGTTGTCGTTCATCAGCACCACAGAGTGCCCCGCCAGGACCTGGTGGAACTCTTTGAGGGCCAGAAAGGCTGCCTTCATCTCCACGAGATTTATGTGCTAGTACCTTTCTGATTCGGAAGGTTGGCCAGAGATGTAATGGTGCAGCACGTGAGCCGCCCCCCCCCCCCACCCCCTTTCTTTTGATGCATCTGAAAAAAGCATCAATTCCGGGGGAGAGATGACAAGATCGACCCCTTTGCAGAGGTTCACCTCCGCCAGCCACCACCTGAGGTCCGACTGTTCCTCTAGTCCTATGCGGACTAGGTGATCCCGGGAATCGGAGTGTTGGTTCCACTGGGATTTTAGTCGCCACTGGAGGGATCTCATCCTGAGGCGACTGTTGGGGACTAGTCGGGTCAGGGAAGAGAGGTGACCGAGAAGGCGAAGCCAATACTGCGCCGGGAGCTCTTCCTGACTGAGGAAGACCTGTGCTATCTCCCTCAGTCTCTGGATCCTTTCGTCTGATGGAAACGCTTTGTGCCTTAGGGTGTCTAATCGCATGCCTAGGTATACCAGTTCTTGAGAGGGGAGCAGTTGAGACTTCGAGGTTTACCACGATCCCCAGATCCTGGCAAAACCTTAGAAGCTCGTCTCGGTGGCAGAGAAGGGCCGCCTCAGAGTCTGCCAGAATCAGCCAGTCGTCCAAGTATCTTAGGAGACGGATGGCGACTCTGTGAGCCCAAGACGATACTAGGGTGAATACTCTCGTGAATACCTGGGGTGCTTTGGAAAGACCAAAACACAGTACCCTGAACTGGTAATGCTTCCGATTGAACATGAATCTCAGATACTTCCTGGAAAACAGGAGAATTGGGATCTAGAAGTATGCGTCCTTCAGATCTAGAGTGCACATGAAGTCCTGGGGTCTTATCGCTTGTCTGACTGTGTCGGCCGTCTCCATCCTGAAAGGTGTCTGTTCGACAAAGCTGTTCAGGGCCTAGAGGTCGATGACTGGTCTCCAGTCTCCAGATGCCTTTTTCACAAGAAAGAGTCGTCTGTAGAAGCCTGGGACCCCGTCGAGGACCTCTTGGCGAGCGTCCTTCTCCAACATGGACTGGACTTCTGCCCTGAGGGCAAACTCCTGTGCGGATCCCTTCGCACAGGAGTTCGATGGAATTGGCACTCGAGTCAGTGGAGGGAGAGAGAGCATGAACGGGATACGATACCCTGAACGAATCACCTCGACCTTCCAGGGTTCGGCCGCGTGGTGAAGCCACCTCTGCCAGCGGCTTTGCAGGCATCCCCCCACAGGTGGCAAATGGGAGGATTGCCTGTCTTATCAGGACCGGCCTCGGCCAGATCCCTTCTTACTCTTTCCTCCACGAAAGGACTTTTTACTCTGAAAGGCCTGCTTTGCACCCTTTTTACCCTGCTGTTTTGGGTCTCTAGCCCTTTTCGGCTGCGGGTTTTGCTGTGCTTTCCGCTGTGGCTGAGAGGGGTAAGGTCTAGCTGTTAAGACCTTTTGGATGAGGGAGTCCTGACTGGACTTCCTCCACCTCTCAGCCACCCGCTCGACATCCTTGGGATGGAACAAAGAATTGCCCTCGAAAGGAGCATTTCTCAGTCTTGCTACTTCAGCCTGAGGGAGATGTCTATAGAACTTGCCTATAACGGCATCTCTCCTCTTCAGGATAGCGTTGGCCCAAAGGTTCACTAGCTGATGGGAGAGGAACTCGATGGCCCGAGTCCCAGACAATAGGTGGAAGACTCCCGAGACAGGTCTTTAGACCGCATCAATTGTCGTAAGGATCCTAACCAGAAATCCAGCCACGAAGTAGCCTGCATGGCGTACTTCGCCACCTTCTCCTGGTTTAGGATTTCAGAGGCCGAAAAGGAGACTGGAAGTCCCATAAGTTTCTCGAAGGGGGTGGCCTTTGAGAGTGCCTCTATAGAGTGGTCGAGAGGCAGCGTTGGAAGAGATTCCCCGAGGATCTCGTAGTACTGTACCTCCTCTGAAACACATACGGAGGAGGTAGGAGCTTGGAGGACGAGTTGGAGTGGAGAGAAGAGGTGGACCCAGTTGCCTGGGACACTGCCTTCTGTTTGGCACTCTTCAACCCCTTTGACCAGGGTAAAGCTGCACTGGTCCTATGAGGTTTCTGAGTGCCATAGAAGTGGTCAAGGACAGTTTCTTTTCTATCTAGCGGGGCTCCCCATGGATTTGGAAGTCTACTGATGGAACGGATGCAGGCTAGCTACCAGAAGGCGTGTTCCGACTCCTTCCTCTCATCCTCTGTAAGCTTAGGGCTACCGGCTGCTGGCCAAGCGTCGTCCTCGAGATCGCTCTGCCCTTCCACGTCCGAGCTCTCATCCATAGGGGCCCGGAGTGGGTCGAAGCCGTCAACTGTATAGACTGGGGATAGGGAGACTACTGGGGAGGTGCTCACTTCCGGCTGCCTGGGAGGCAGTGAGGAAGGAAGCCTGGCCAAGGATTTGGGGATGGTGAACAAATTCTTCAGTTCCCTCCCACGAGGCCGGAGGTCCTCTGTCCCCAAGGGCCTAGAGGACTCCGTCGGCTTACGGGTGGAATGTAAGTCCGTTGCCGTACGGAGTGAGTCCCGTCTGGTCGCAGGTCGTGCCTCCTTAGACACTATCTCGACCGGTAAAGGACAGAAGGAGTCTCCATAGGAAGTACAGTAACCCTATCCTCCTTGGGGGCGAAGGACGAATCCTTTTCCTTTTCCCCTTTGGCCTGGCCTGTGGCGACTTGAACTGCAAGGGGCTACCCTGAGGTTCATGCCTAATCTCCTCCAGAGGTCTTTTGCGAGGGGATGACCGTCTCCCCTTGCCAGAAGGACCCGCCTGTGCAGGATCTTCCGAACTCCTCCTAGGATCGGAGGGAGGAGAGGACCCTGGGAAGAGAGGAGGCGACAAGGGAATCCTAGGTGTGTCACCTAAGGACTGGGAGCGGGGAACGACTCCTTTCATGGCTTGGCACATTACATTGAATAAGGTGCTAAGCCACGGTGGGTCACAGGCTCCTGAGGAACTAAGGGGAAGGTCCTTAGGAAAGAACTGCCCCCCCGGGGGTTTAGGAACCTGGGCAGGTTTCCTAACCCTCTTTTCTGATGGAGGCTTCTCTACAGGCAAGATCGGCACAGGCCTACCCTTAAGGATAGGGACTGGGTTCGATCGCGCAGGCAACTGTTGTCTCTGTTCGAGAGACTGATTGTGAGCGCCAAGATGATCGTGCGCTCTTGCGCCGAACTGTTGGTAGGCGGAAGGGTGTTCGTGCATGCGCCCTTTTTCGCGCTCGTGGAGCGCCTGTGGTTGTTTGTGCACCTGACGAGCATAAGGTTGCTCACGCGCCTGGCGTGCAGTATGTTGCTTGCGCGCATGGCGTGCAACAGGATGTTCGCGCGCATGGCGAGCAACAGGATGTTCGCGCGCATGGCAAGCAACAGGAAGTTCGCGCATATGACGCGCAATAGGAAGAAACCGCGCGTCATGTTCGCCATTTTGTTTGCGCGTGCCAAGACGATCGTGCGCGCCAATTTGGCCGTGCGCACTAATTTGGCCGTGCGCACGAATTTGGCGGTGCGCGCGAGAGCTCTCAGGTTGGTGAGAGAACTCACTGCTACGCTCACCCGAAGGTTCACAATACAGTGGAACCTCTACATACGAATTTAATCCGTTCCAGAACCAACTTCGGATGTAGAAATTGTTCGGATGTCGAAACGAATTTTCCCATAAGAATACATTGAAATAGGATTAATCCGTGGTTGAGCCCAAAAACCTATGATAACTTCTTAATAAACCACTACACATAATTTTCCCATGAGAATAATGAACACTAAATTAGATAATAGACATGTAAATAAGAAGAATAGACATGTAAATAAGAAGAATAGACATGTAAATAAGAAGAATTAGCAAAAAATGATAAATAAGAAACGGGTTTTTAGCGTCATTTTACCTTAGAAACTCCAGCGCAGGTGTTGTTCGTCTTCGCTACGCAGAGAGGAGAGAGGAGACGGACGGACGGCGAGGAGGTAGAGAGGTTAACTACGATAAACGTAACACTACCGTAACTTATTCTAACTTACACTAAGTGAACTTTAACATAACTTAGCTTATTTTTTTTTTTTTATATTTTATATTTTTTTTTTACATTTTCTTTTTTTCTTTTTGATGATTACGTAATTTTAATCACTATCACTTACATTTAAAATTGACTGAATTTCTTTTGCTTCACTCTTTTCCGTTTTCTGTGTTTCACTTTCTTCCTCTTCACTCTTTGCCGTTTTCTTCGGTTCACTTACATCCTCTTCATCGCGAGTTCGCTTTGCAGTTTTTTTAAAGAAAGCATCGATAGATAATTGCTTCGTACGGCTTTTCAGAATGTTTCGAAAGTGCGTTAGGCAAACATCATCGAATTGAGAAACTACACGACAAACCTGCAATTTCTTTGGATGGTATTTGTCGATGAAGTCGACCACGTCTTGATATTTTCCTAACACCTCTTTTATTTGCGCTGAACCTAACACATGTTCTACCTCCTCGCTCTCTTCCTCGTCATCACTCATGTGCTCCGACATAGCATGGAGTTCCTTGAGCTCATCCGTCGTCAGTTCGTCGTGATGTTCGGCGACGAGTTCCGTAACGTCATCTGCATTGACCTCCAGACCCATGGACTTGCCAAGGGAGACGATTTCCTCTACGGCTTCCGCTGCACCGACCACGGGATCAGGTTCGGGGTCAAAACCCTCGAAATCTCGGGGAGAAACTGCATCAGGCCATAGCTTCTTCCATGCACAATTGAGGGTCCGTCGAGTTAATCCCACCCAAGCCTGATCAATGATCTTTAAGCAGTGCACGATATTGAAGTGGCCCCTCCAAAATTCACGCAAAGTTAAGTTGGTGCTTTGCGTGACATTAACGCACTGCTTGAATAAGTGCTTGGTGTACAGCTTCTTAAAATTAGAGATGACTTGCTGGTCCATGGGCTGGAGGATAGAGGTGGTATTTGGTGGAAGATACAGCACCTTTATGAACTTGAATTCATCGAAGATATCATCTTCAAGTCCGGGGGGTGAGCGGGTGCATTGTCAAGGCATAGCAGGCACTTTAAAGGCAATTTCTGCTCATGAAGATACTTCTTCACAGAAGGACCGAAAACTTGGTTTACCCATTGCACAAAGAATTGCCTAGTGACCCAGGCCTTCGAGTTGGATCGCCAGAAAACATGAAGCTGATCCTTATCGACGTTGTGTGCTTTAAAGGCCCTAGGGTTCTCCGAATGGTAAACAAGCAAGGGCTTGACTTTAAAGTCCCCGCTAGCGTTGGCACATAGAGCAAGAGTCAACCGATCCTTCATTGGCTTATGCCCAGGCAATTTCTTCTCTTCAGCAGTGATGTAGGTTCGACTCAGCATCTTCTTCCAAAACAGCCCGGTTTCATCACAATTGAACACCTGCTGCTCTACGTAGCCTTCTTCCTTTACGATATTTTCGAATTTCTTAACAAAGTCAGCTGCAGCCTTTGTGTCCGCACTAGCAGCCTCTCCGTGGCGAACAACTGAATGAATCCCGGACCGTTTCTTAAATTTCTCGAACCAGCCACGAGATGCCTTGAAATCATCTGAGGAAGGCTCGGTTGAACTCTCCCCAGCATCACCCCCAGAGCTCTCCTCCTTCAAGTCCGTAAAGATGGCGTGCGCCTTCTCGCAGATAACGGTTTCGGTGATGGTGTCGCCAACGATCTCTCTATCCTTAATCCACACTAGTAGTAGTCGTTCCATCTCTTCTATGATAGGGGTACGGCGTTTGGAAATTATAGTGATCCCCTTAGAAGGTTTCACTGCTTTAATAGCTTCCTTCTGTTTAAGGATTGTCGAGATCGTCGACATATTACGGCCATACTGTTTAGCAAGTTCACTCACGCGGATGCCACGCTCATGTTTTTCAATAATTTCCTGCTTAATTTCTATAGAAAGCATTTCCTTCTTCCTTTTCTCACCACTACCACTACCACTGCCAAAACTAAGCCTTTTTGGACCCATGATTTACGTAAATTATCGTTAATGGATGCACGTAAAAAATCACGATTAAATCACAGTTAATATTAGAACGCACAGAGCACAACCGCAAGAAGCCGACGAGAACAGAGGACTGACCCAAGCCGCGCTAATTGAGCGTCCCTCCGAGGTCGATGTGCTGCCTTCTATCGGCGGAAATAAAAAACACTTCAGGCGCTATGAGCACCGACTACGCGTACGAGTATTGTTTACTTCGGGTGTCGAAAAAAACATTCGGGTGTAGAGTCGGAACGTGTTCGAATTGTACTTCGCGTGTCGAAAAATTCGGATACAACCGGTACGACGAAAATTGCTACTTCGTGTGTCGAAATAAAATTCGGATGTAGAGTAAAAAATTTGCTCGAATTTTACTTCGGATGTTGGAAAATTCGGATGTAGAGGTTCCACTGTAGCTTGTGTTGTGTGAGCACGAACGATCAACACAACAAGAGTTTGAAAACTTTTTGTCATAAAAAGAATGACTCTGGTCATAAGAACCCGAAAGTTCAGTGTGAACTGTGTTGCGCGAACCCGAAGGATCAACGCAATGAGAAACCGGAGTTTCTCTGTCACAATACACAGAAGTGTTAGCGTGACTAAAGTTACGAGAGCCCAAGGGTTCAGCGTAACTCAAGTTACAAGACCCCTTCGGTCACCGTAACGAGGAATCGAGGTTCCTCTGTCACGAGATCCCGAAGGATCACCGTGACTGACGATACGAGAACCCGGAGGTTCAACGTTACCGTCGTTACGAGAGCCCGAGGGTTCAGCATAACAGAAACCCAAAGGTTTCAAGTCGCGAGAGCCCGAAGGTTCAGCGCGACGGAGACCCTAAGGACTCCTGCTATCAAGAGAACCCGCAGGATCAACATGACGAGAGCCCGAAGGCTCACGATCACACCAGCCCAAAGGGTGATCGTCACGAGACCCCGAAGGGTCAACGTGAGGAGAACCAGCAGTTTCAAAAAGATGTCTCCTCACAGCCGGAGGAGGACAACGTCCGGGGTGGAGAGGGGTTACCCACTTACCCACCCCTCCACTCTACGAACCTCCGGAGAGGAATGTTCAACAGACTCCACCCGAGGGGGAGACTGAATAAGGTCTACAGATAATTCCTCCGCAGGGGAGGAGAGTTCACCCGAAGAACTATGCTTATAACCAGGTTCTCTTTCCGACCCTGGAGGAGAACCAAAGGCGTAAGGAGATTGCCGATGCACAGAGGCAATCTTCTCTCGCAAACGAGAGATATATATTCCCCCGAAGGGCAAGCTTGCCTAGGAGAGAGCCCTGCCACCGCCCCTGGTGGGTTTGCTAACTCCTCGGCGTCGGAACCAGACTCTCGGCCTGACCGACGGGCAACAGCGCCTGCGCCGAGAAGAGGAGGATCGACCTCCACAGAGGAAGGAGATGACCGCCTTCTCTCTGCTCCCATTTGGAGGAGTTCAAGGAGAACTTCCTTCGAAGGGGAACCATCGACGCCCAGCGATGGCCATAAAGACACAAGGTCTGGAAAAGAACAGACGCTCCCTGGGGGAAGAGAGGGAGCCGACTCACTAGGGGAGCCGCCACCTTCGTATATCTCACAAGGTTGACCTGGAGTCACAAGCCCTGCGCTACTGCTCGACCGTGCCCCAGAAGGGCCTGGTCGAGGATTAGCTTCGGGCAGAGATTTTGGCGTAGAGGAAGCAGAAACCCGAGATTTCTTTGATATCGAGGAAGACCCCGAAAGCGAAGATTCGCGTTTAGACCTCTTCTTCTTACGTGCAAACCTCTCCCACTAGGAGGCAGGCCACTCCCTACACTCGGAACAGATGTTGTCCCGCGAACACTGAGTTCTCCGGCAAGCCGGGCATAAAGGGAGTGGGTCTGTCTTCACGGACGACATGAAGGTGCCGCAGCGGCGGCCTTCAATCCCAGGACATGTCCGCATAGCGGGACACTAACCATACACACAAAATAAAAAGAAAAAGTAATAAAGTCAAGGCAGTTTGTTTATCGGGAGAGTGACGGCACGTCCGCACTTTACCGAGCCAAAAGCAAAAGAGATTACTCAACCGACAGGTGTGAGTGAGCGGGGTAGCTAGTCTACCCCAACCCATGAAGTAATTATCCCTCACTAAAATTGTCTTGGCTGGTTTTCAGCGTTGCCGAAAGTAATACCCTATAAATAGCGAAGGCTTGTATCTGTGTCGGAACAAACCACATTTCAAAAAGGACACAAACACCACCTAACCAACCCAAGATTCTCTACCCATCTTCACAGTATGTCATATCCTAAACTGCCATATCCTTACCTTACCCTGACAAAGTAATATGGTCTAATTCATGTAACGATTTCACTTTAATCTCTACAAATACGCTAACATTAAGATTGTGTTACCATGACTTGGGAAGCAAACACAGGGTTGAGACTCAGCCCAAGGGTAAGGTAGTAGGTAGTAGGTAGTAGGTTGGCCAGGGCACCAGCCACCTGAGATACTACCGCTGGAGAGTTATGGGGTCTTTTGACTGGCCAGACAGTACTACATTGGATCTTTTTCTCTGGTTTCAGTTCATTTTTCCTTTTGCCTACACACACTCCGTATAGTCTGGCATATTCTTTACATATTCTCTTCTGTACTTAAACACCTGACAACACTAAGATTACCAATCAATTCTTCTTCACCCAAGGGGTTACTGCACTGTAATTGTTCAGTGGCCCTTACCTCTTGGAAAGAGTAGAAGAGACTCTTTAGCTATGGTAAGCAGCTCTTCAAGGAGAAGGACACTCCAAAATTAAACCATTGTTCGCTAGTCTTGTGTAGTCCCATAACTTTTGTACCATGGTCTTCTACTATCTTGGGTTAGAGTTCTCTTGCTTGAGGGTACACTAGGGCACTCTATTCTATTTTATTTCTCTCCCTCTTGTTTTGTTCAAGTGTTTTGAGTTTATAAAGAAGATATTTATTTTAATGTTACTCTTCTTAAGAAATTCTATTTTTCCTTAATTCCTTTCCTCATTGGGCTATTTTCCCTGTTGAAGCCCCTGGGCTTATAGCATTGTGCTTTACCAACTAGGGTTGTAGCTTAGCAATTAATAATAATAATAATAATAATAATAATAATAATAATAATAATAATAATAATAATAATAATAATAATATATGTTAGGATAGGTCGAGAACATTAAGCTAGTTGGGTTGTCTTAATATCCCTTTATATTTTTTTTTTAAATAGGTACACTTTGAAATTTTCCTCATGGTCTCTCCCAACCAACTACAAAGGCTCAGAAATAGCAACCTAGTCTAAAATGGCTACCAGATAGCGTGCGAAAGATAGACTACCAGTACCCAGCATTGGGCCTATGTGAGATTAAGGCCTACGATTAACAATAAAATGTAATTTGATAATAGAAATTAAGGTTTCATTATAGTTGCGTTCTGGACAATATTTTCTGGTAACAAAACAAATATATTTAGCCTAAAAGAAATTTCCGATATTCTCCGAAAAAGACCTCTTTGTTTGGGGCACAAAAACATTTGCTCAAGATAAGCTGGCATTGGGTTGTCCCGTGGGTCAGACATGAGACGATTGAGATAAATAGTTTTGGAAAACATCAAAGTTCATAATTCCGACAAATAATCTACACGGTACACACAGATCTTTAAATTACTGCAACAAATCACATGACAAACTCGTTTCACTGTACGACTAAGTAAAGAAGAATGATGGCTTCTGTGATAGGCCTACTGCCCTATTCATCAAATTTATACGATGATTTAAAAAATAAACTATGTCAGGACCTACCTGGAGTTCCTATGAAGATCTAGTGAGCACCATAACCAAATTGTGAAGTTTACTTGGTGTTACGTACGTTCTAAAGATATATAGAGACACATCACACAATCAAGTTCACTACACGACTGTACCGAGCAAATAAATACAACGTATAAAGGGTAACTGGCAACTTTTCGGCATAAGCATTTGAGAAATGCTCTATATGATAAAATAAAACTTCTGTATTTTATATTTGAATACTGTCCTAGTTTTGATGAGTTAAAAAGTGAAAAAACTAATTATCTTAGTGATGTTTGGGATAAATCAAAGGTAAAAGCGAAATCGATCTGGAATTCGCTTGCAATCAAACTATGCTTACCAACACGATCGTCTATTGATAAGCTTTTGTGAAAGAATACTATAAGCATATTTCCCTAAGTTGTCATTCACGGGAGCATTACGGTGTGAACACATTTTATTGAATAATAGTAAATGTAAACAAAGAATAATTGCCAAAGGTCTTACGAACAAACATGGAGACGTTCTGTACGTTTTATTTCATCATCCCGGGTTAATCCTGGAAGTTCTGCATGACATCATTAATTTTGGTGTATCTGTCGGACATAATTCATCTAGTTTTATTGAATGCGTATCTTTTGCTTCGTGTTTGCCTTTTTAAATTATCTCTAAACTTTCACGCCATTCATAGTTCGCTAGACATTGATTCTTCTTTTTTTTTTTTTGCGTATTTGAATGTTAGGCCTATCGCTTTCAATTCCACTTGATTTTTCTTCCACCAATGGGTCTATGCTCCTATATATAATTCCGTTTTCTGATGCATCTTTTTCGCACCATATCGATCATATTTTTTGTCATAATTTCATGTAATTCTATGTTTTTTTTTTTTTCTTGTTCCTACCAAGTTAAGCCAGTGTAGCTTGTATCCTACCTTAAGTTACAGACTCCCAAGCTTGAACGAATTTCAATTCACTTACGAGTTGACTCAAGTTTGATCGATTGAGCAAATACCATATAATAACTTTTTTTCATTAATCTATATGAATTTTTCAGTAACCAATCTCTCCTTTATCGTGTTAACCTGTCATCAAAGTCGCAATGGAATTTGCAATCTGGTCGCATTTTTCATCTGGCATTGGTGAGCACATCTGAAAGATGTTTTCTGTCATTCGTCCAAATGTTGGTGGCAGTTACAAATGTCAAAATTTATGGGATATATTAGAAGTTATATATTTGTCATTATCATGAATTCTACAGACACAAACACTAACTTTCTTCCAAATATTCTGTGAATTTGTTGCACCACGTTTCACAATTTAGCTCATGTAGTACTATTTCAGGGAGTAAGTGCAGAACGTTTTTAACAGTATAATGTTTCTTTTTAAATCGTAGTTTATTTTCGCCATTTTTTATATCAGAAATGTATCAGTTACTTTTCTTAACAGTAATCAACAACTGATCACAAAGATATGTAAACTTCACAACGCGTCTTTGTATTGCACACACGCTGTGACAAAGTTCAGAAAAAAATTACTTCTTATAAAATATTAAATGCACTCTTTGTCCTATAAAGAATCACATGAGTTGAAGTAGAAGCATTAAATTCATCTTTATCAAAATGGGATAAACAAAGCAGTGATTGAAAACATTATAAGTAAATTAAATATAACAACGCATTACAATATAATCACAAATATAATTCATATAAAAGAAAAGCACACAGGAAAGGGAAATTATTGCCAAATACTTTCTATAAACACAATTGCGAAATAATTCACACACACACATACACACACACACACACACACACACACACACACACACACACACACACACATATATATATATATATATATATATATATATATATATATATATATATATATATATATATATATATATATATATTATTGTTTTATAGAAATAGCTGTAGCCTACACATCTTCAGAGGCATCTAACATGAACGGAATGTTCAATATTTGATGCATCTTACTTTTGAAACGATTATGAATTAGCTATTCTTCCGGAAGTTAGATTTTCACTATCAAATATGAATTAATTTTGATAAGATCCTCCCCTTATTGACGTAAAGGGCCTCTGTTAGATTTCGCCAGTCGTCTGTCTTGAGCTTTTAAATCAATATTTCTCCATTCATCATCCCCTAGTTAATATTGTTCATGGAGATATGATTATTACAGTCAATGCCCATCAGTGGTACATAATTGCCAAGGTAGTACTAGGATCTCCCTCCGACTCTGTTTGTTTCACACACACACACACACACATACACACACACACACACACACACACACACACATATATATATATATATATATATATATATATATATATATATATATATATATATATATATATATATATATATATATATATACTGTATATGGGTGTTCCTTTATTCCCGTCTAACCGAAAGGTATCGATATATTTCGCCAGATAACCGTTTATTTTCTGTATTTTATTTGTTGTTTTCGCATTTTCGATCAATTTCCCCATATAATTTTTTTATGAACAGTAAGTATTAAGCCTTAAGCCAGCTAGTCCCATGCAATATTCTTGAGCGCAGTAATCTTGTTCCATGATGTTCATCTTGTTCGTTCAACTAAATCTCAAGTAGGCTACTGCTTTTATAGTCAGTCAATTCTTTTATTTATTTCATTTTCCTTATAAGTCAGAGCGCGTCAGTAGAAAGGCTTAAAGTCTTCTTTTCACAAGCTCCCGGTCTGTGACGTCGAGCCCTAACGTCCAGATGTAGGCCTACTTTAGATACCCCATTCTCCATGCCCCTCCAACTCACCCACCCAGCCCCCATGAATAATGGGCAGTCTGAGGGAAGACAATAGCATTCGTTGTTCTCAAGGTCACTTGACATGAATGATTACTTGAGATTATATTTACTTTGTCAGCTTTTGTCACCAAGGTGCCCTCCCTTTCGCCATATACGATTCCTGGGCATTGAATCTACGCCTTGTATTTTTTGCGCGAAGTAATCTTGGTTGGTTATTGGCGTTGTGTTAACCAGCATAAACATCGCACAAGGCTTAGCATTAATGGTTCCATCTCTCTCTCTCTCTCTCTCTCTCTCTCTCTCTCTCTCTCTCTCTCTCTCTCTCTCTCTCTCTCTCTCTCTGTATATATATATATATATATATATATATATATATATATATATATATATATATATATATATATATATATATATATATATATATATATATATATATATATATATATATATATATATATATATATATATATATACTATATACTCACACACAGAAAGCATGGAACCGTTAATTAGAAACCTTTGTACTCGCGCGCGCGTGTGTGTGTGTTTGTAAAGAGAGAGGCTCTCAAACTACTAATAGAAGGGTGGTCAAACATCTCAGCTCTCAGGTTCAGGTTCAGGGGTGAGGCATAGTCTTAGAAATCTCACTGCTATAAGTTCATAGAGTAAGAACTTACGAAATAAAATGTTCAGTAGATATTCATAAAGATATAAATATTTCCATTTCTTTTGTTAATTTGTTATATTTGGGCAGATTTTTCTTTACTACCACAATGCCGAATTATAATATATTTGAATTATAATATTCTCTTGAAACAAGAAGCTACATCAATTACTATTTAAATTGACCACAAGTTGTATATAAACATTCAAAAAACCATCTAAAGGTTTCATGTATGAGAAAACTAGTAGTGAATTTGTGTATCATTATTGCTGTTGTTCTGATAATCTTAATTTTTCATTCTATTGTTGTTATTTTTCAAATTATATAAGCAGACAGGGTGAAGAAATCCTACCGGACAACGTTCTCCGGTTTCTGCAGAATAGAACGCGCCCACCCAACAGGTGACCGTTCCTCTAGACTCTAGAGATTAAGCACTTTGATGCTAAGTTGCTAACCTATAAAACAAAGTAGGCCTAAAAAGGATTCCATCGTGGAGCTTGGAATACAGGGGGATAGGCCTCTTATTAGGCTTCTGCTGATTACTCCATGTTATTTCTAACGATTGATGTGATTGGGAAAATCGATTTATTTCATCCGATTCATTGCTAAGTGTGTATGTTAAAGAGATAGTTTGTATTATTACTATATAAAAGGTTTGGTCTCACATAGAGTTTACAGGTGAAGATGATGTTAATCTTAAATCAACGTGCAATTATACTGATATTAGACTATATGATTTAGAATGGAACTAAAGACAAACGAAATGCGATGAAAAGATTTATAAACGCAGAGAAAATTTTGCTAAGAAGATCTATAAAAATATAAGAGAAGCCAAAAACTAAGTACGAGAAGTGGAACACAATGGAATATTCGATTTAAAAAAAAAAAAGGGCCCGGCCAGACCAAGCGCGCCTAGCGGCGAGGTTAGCGACAAGAGGTAATGGCGGCAAATTGAAACCTTAGGTACCTTATGTAGGTGGCCAGATAGGAGGCGCGAGGCTTCCCCCGGCTCCTATCTGGCCACCCACATAAGATACCTAAGGTTTCAATTTGCCGCCATTACCTCTTGTCGCTAACCTCGCCGCTAGCCGCGCTTGGTCTGGCCCAAGGCCAATAGCCGAGCCCAAAGGTATTTATATAATCTTTTTTGACAAATAACCACAAATAACATCTTCCGAAAATCATGTAGGCTACAGAGGGTGTTCCCAATCACATTTCTTTAATGTGTAATGAATGTTGGTGATCATTATTTCATACAAAGATGGGTGTGGGAGAGAGGAACGCGTATATACTACAAATACAATTCTACAGGGATGTGAGGAAATAGATGATAATGAACATAGACACGAAAGAAAAAGAAGAGTCTGAATCCGAAATGATGACTTTATAGTAAGTGTTTTCAGACTTTTAAAAATGCGATTTTTTTCCTTATTTTAATTTTCATTTATACGAAGATATGCAAAAAAAAATACTAGATCCAGATAAATTAGGGCTCTATTACGTATTTACTTTCTCCTCTCTTTTTACTAAATTTTTTTTAACCTTTTTATCTCGTGGTGGAACAGCACGGCCTATTCACTGCCGTCTCAATGTGTATTGAGACGGCAGTGGCCTATTCTTAACTGCTCAGTTAAACGACAGTGGTAAATGGCTTCCAACGATGGGCTATAAATCCACCTCAAGATACTTGAGTCCAGCCATCATCTAAGAGATATTTAATTGGTTTTGCATTGCCCTACGTACGTAAACATGGGTTCTTTGGAGATCTCGGAAAAAAGTTAGTTGCAGATATTGTTTTAGACCATTTCGCACTAGTTCAGAAATAGCCGGAGATGTCCGGATAAGGGCCCGGCCAGACCAAGCGCGGCTAGCGGCGAGGTTAGCGACAAGAGGTAATGGCGGCAAATTGAAACCTTAGGTATCTTATGTAGGTGGCCAGATAGGAGGCGCAAGGCTTCCCGCGGCTCCTATCTGGCCACCTGCGTAAGATACCTCAGGTTTCAATTTGCCGCCATTACCTCTTGTCGCTAACCTCGCCGCTAGCCGCGCTTGGTCTGGCCGAGCCCTAAACACAAAAGTGTGCAGTTAAAAATTTAACAGCAGATAAGAAATATATTTGATAGTGATAAATCCTGATTTAGAAGCGAGACTTATCGTATTGATGATATCAGAGGTCATCATCCAAAAAAAAAAGAAAAAAAAAAAGACGCAAGCAGTCACATCTTAATGCAGCGTAAAAATACCAATATATTTTAAAAATAGAAAACCTTACTCAACTATGAATGACAATTTAGAAAGTATTATAAATATCGTTGTATTAAGAACTAAAGGGGGCGGGGTTTCCAAATAATTGCCATATATTGTATTACGAAATCACTTCTCAGGCAACTGATTTTTCAGTGGTGGTATTAACTGACTCAAACACATTTTCAGATCTTATCTTTTTTATCATATAATTCTACGATAAGAGACGTATTGAAATAGCAATGTCATTGTCCCGTTTATCTTTGTTTTTTAACCGTTTACTCTGAAATGATTAGATTTTTAATTTATTTTTCTATTTAACTACAAGATTAGAGACGTGATGAAAGAAGGGTGTATTTATATAATGTTTTTCTATATATAATTTTTACATTTTTCATATTTTTCCATATAATTTTCATGTTTTTATACATAAGTTTCATATTTTTTGTTGATTGTTATACATGATTTTCATGTTTCCTGTTTTATATATAATATTCATATTTTACATGCATTTATATAATCTATCCTCATATTTTTCAAGTTTTAAAAACAATTTTCATATTTTTCATATTATTTATATATAATTTTTATATTTATAATGTTTTGATACATAATTTTCATATTTGTTCATGCTATTTAAACATAATTTTCATATATCTAATATTTCATTGATAATTTTCATAATTTTTTTTATGTAATTTATATATAGTTTCCATATTAATAGTGTTTTATATTTAATTTTCCCATTTTCACGTTATTTGTATATAATTTTCACATCTTTCATGTTATTTATGTATAATTTTCATATTTTTCATGTTATTTATATATTATTTTCATATTTCTAGTGTTTTATATGATTTTCATATTCATGTTTTGTATACAATTTTCATATTTCTAATGTTTTAGGCGATATGATTTTCAGATTCATGTTTTATATATAATTTTCATATTTTTTTTTCATGGTTCTCATATATAATTTTCATATGCATGTTTTTATGCATAATTTTCATATTGTTCATGTAGTTTTCATGTTTATATATATAATTTTCTGTTCTGTTTCAATTTTAGATAAATTCCCTCAAAGAACTATCTATTTTCCCTAGTTTATTTCAAAATCTAAATCGTCTAAGTAATTCATTGATTGTATTATGGTGAATCAATGTTAACTATCATTTATTTAACTAATCATCATCTCCACCCAAGCTCATTGACGCAGAGGGCCTCAGTTAGATTTCGCCAGTCGTCTCTATCTTGAGCTTTTAAATCAATAAATGGAAATGGAAGGTTGTTAAAAGGAGAGGAGGTAAGGAAAAGGTGGGCGGAGTATTTTGAAAGTTTGCTGAATGTTGAGGATAATAGGGAGGCAGATATAATTGCTGTTCCAGGTGTTGAGGTGCCAGTGATGGGAGATGAGAATGAGAGAGAGATTACAATAGAGGAAGTGAGGAGAGCACTAGATGAAACGCGAGTAGGAAAAGCATCTGGTATGGATGGTGTGAAAGCTGAGATGTTGAAGGAAGGGGGTGTGACTGTACTTGAATGGTTGGTGAGATTGTTTAATATGTGTTTTGTGTTGTCAATAGTACCAGTAGATTGGGTCTGTGCGTGTATTGTACCACTATATAAGGGTAAGGGAGATGTGCATGAGTGTTGTAATTCAAGAGGTATTAGTTTGTTGAGTGTAATTGGAAAAGTGTATGGTAGAGTAATGATTAATAGGATTAAGGATAAAACAGAGAATACGATCTTGGAAGTACAGGGTGGTTTTAGAAGAGGTAGGGGTTGTATGAATCAGATTTTTACAGTTAGGCAGATATGCGAGAAATATTTAGCAAAAGGTAAGGAGGTGTATGTTGCGTTTATGGATCTGGAGAAAGCATATGATAGAGTTGATAGGGAAGCAATGTGGAATGTGATGAGGTTATATGGAGTTGGTGGAAAGTTGTTGCAAGCAGTGAAAAGTTTCTACAAAGGTAGTAAAGCATGTGTTAGAATAGGAAATGAAGTGAGCGATTGGTTTCCGGTGAAAGTGGGGCTGAGACAGGGATGTGTGATGTCGCCGTGGTTGTTTAGCTTGTATGTTGATGGAGTGGTGAGAGAGGTGAATGCTCGAGTGCTTGGACGAGGATTAAAACTGGTAGACGAAAATGATCATGAATGGGAGGTAAATCAGTTGTTGTTTGCGGATGATACTGTACTGGTAGCAGACACAGAAGAGAAGCTTGACCGACTAGTGACAGAATTTGGAAGGGTGTGTGAGAGAAGGAAGTTGAGAGTTAATGTGGGTAAGAGTAAGGTTATGAGATGTATGAGAAGGGAAGGTGGTGCAAGGTTGAATGTCATGTTGAATGGAGAGTTACTTGAGGAGGTGGATCAGTTTAAGTACTTGGGGTCTGTTGTTACAGCAAATGGTGGAGTATAAGCAGATGTACGTCAGAGAGTGAATGAAGGATGGAAAGTGTTGGGGGCAGTTAAGGGAGTAGTAAAAAATAGAGAGTTGGGCATGAATGTAAAGAGAGTTCTATATGAGAAAGTGATTGTACCAACTGTGATGTATGGATCAGAGTTGTGGGGAATGAAAGTGATGGAGAGACAGAAATTGAATGTGTTTGAGATGAAGTGTCTAAGGAGTATGGCTGGTGTATCTCGAGTAGATAGGGTTAGGAACGAAGTGGTGAGGGTGAGAACGGGTGTAAGAAATGAGTTAGCGGCTAGAGTGGATATGAATGTGTTGAGGTGGTTTGGCCATGTTGAGAGAATGGAAAATGGCTGTCTGCTAAAGAAGGTGATGAATGCAAGAGTTGATGGGAGAAGTACAGGAGGAAGGCCAAGGTTTGGGTGGATGGATGGTGTGAAGAAAGCTCTGGGTGATAGGAGGATAGATGTGAGAGAGGCAAGAGAGCGTGCTAGAAATAGGAATGAATGGCGAGCGATTGTGACGCAGTTCCGGTAGGCCCTGCTGCTTCCTCCGGTGCCTTAGATGACCGTGGAGGTAGCAGCAGTAGGGGATTCAGCATTATGAAGCTTCATTTGTGGTGGATAATGTGGGAGGGTGGGCGTGGCAACCTAGCAGTACCAGCTGAACTCGGCTGAGTCCCTGGTTAGGCTGGAGGAACGTAGAGAGTAGTCCCCTTTTTGTTTTGTTTCTTTGTTGATGTCGGCTAC